>NC_059104.1:161564424-162164424 GCF_020740685.1 Jaculus jaculus | reverse complement strand
ATAAGAAGGAAAAATATATGGGGAAAACAGAAATGTAGAAAGTGAGCAAACAGAAGCCAATCAGTGTGGTGCATGCCTTCTTTATTTTCTCAGCACTTGGGAGGCTGAGTTAGGTGGATGGCCATGAATTTGAGGCCACCCTGAGACTACATGGTGAATTCCAAGTCAGCCTGTGCTAGAGTGAAACCATACCTCAGAAAGAAAAACAAAAGTGCGATAAAGATCTGTGCACTCGTGTATTATTTCACCTTTTTCCCATACAATACTATTCATTCTTAGTGAATCAGGTTAAGATAAGGCAAAGGAGTTCCTTACTTATATCAACAGCAACTTAAAAACTTAAGGAAGTAGCAGCAGAGTACCTGTCATGTCTGAGACATCTATTAACATACTCTCGGGAGCTAGGCAATCATCTAACTTTGGCACTTGCACAATAAAAGTTAAAAAAAAAATGAGGGCTGGAGGGATGGTTTAGAGGTTAAGCACTTGCCCGTGAAGCCTAAGAACCCTGGTTTGAGGCAATATTCCCCAGGACCCACATTAGCCAGATGTACAAGGGGGCACATGCGCCTGGAGTTTGTTTGCAGTGGCTGCAGGCCCTGGCGTGCCCATTCTCTCTCTCTCTCTTTCTCTCTCTCTTTCTCTCTCTCTGTTGCTCTCAAATAAGTAAATAAAAATAAACAAAAAAGTTAAAAACGAAGCTGATGACAGTATGCAATTTTAGGTAATAGTGGAAGAATAGAACACCTATACAAAAATTATGTTTGGTTAGATAAGTAGTCTGGTAAGAATTTAGAGGCCAAATGTCCAAACACTGCTCAAAAAGGAATAACCACCTACTTATTAATTACCATAAACTCCAAATAATATGTAAAATTATTAATGAAAACATAAAATGTATTGCTTCAGAAATCAGTTGCTAGATGGATAACAGTTTGAATAAACAAGTATAATTATTAATTCAAATGTCATCAGGTCAGAAGGACAACAAACTTTTTATATCTTGTTGGTGGTAATACACATTATTTTTGATGAAGTAATTTGTTGATTATGGTTACAATATTTTGATCAATCTAATGCACTAAAGCCAGGAAATTCAAATATATATATATATACATATATATATATATATATATATATGAATTTATTTATCATAATGTTTACTTAGATGGTTAACAGTGTAGCAATAAATAAATATATTATTTCATAGCCACTTTGTAAAAAGTAGTAAAAACATTGAGGTATTTCTCACCAATTTGGTGATGCTTCATAAAAATAGCTGCGATATAAAATTAAATTAGCATGTAGAAAGAATGGATTGCTGGTTGAAACTCCATGAAATATTCATCAAATAGCAATTTAAGGACAAGAATCAGAAGTAACATTGTTTTTATTAGCATTGTAATATATGCACATTTTATTTTCTAACATGGCTTTCTTCCCTAATTTATTTTTTTATATTATATTATATTATCATCCTCATAAAAAAAGAGGTGCTAGGGAGAGAGTGTGGTGAGTAGAGAGAGCATTTGCCACACAACCCTAAGTACCTGAGTCCGTAGCCCTATGTCCCCACAAAAGGCAGAACTTGTTTCAGACTTCTATAATCCCAGTGGGTCTAAAGTTAGAAGGTCTGGAAAGACAGGGGAATTTCTCAGAAGCTTACTAATAGAACAGTGGAGGAGTGACCCTTCCTCAAGCAAAGTGAAAGATGAGGATTAACCCACAAGTTATCCCTTGACCTCTACAGGCACGCCATAGCACATGCAAGACTACACTCACAAATATCGGCATACACAAACTCAGAATATTAAAAAAATAAACAGTGAAAAATAATCAGGCCTCACTCTTTTGGCTAAGATCAAGTAAAAAAAAGGGGGGAGATAAAATTGCATGCACTTTCAAAACCTGGTGTAAGGGCTGGAGAGATGGCGTAGCTGTTGAGTGCTTGCCTGTGAAGCCTAAGGACCTTGGTTCGAGGCTCGATTCCCCAGGACCCACGTTAGCCAGATGCACAAAGGAGTGCACACGTCTGGAGTTTGTTTTCAGTGGCTGGAGGCCCTGGCATGCCCATTGTCTCTTTCGCTCTCTATCTGCTTCTTTCTCTCTCTGTCTTTCTCTCTCAAATAAATAAATAAAAATCTTAAAAAAAAAACCTGGTGTAAATATTTTATATGAGGGTATGCAAAGGTGCATATTAGTAATAAATATACTTGGGCTTCCTATGAGTTGATAAGGTAAATAAGTTGGATTTTTTTCCATCAAAAATAGCTAAAAATATTGAAGGCCACAGTACTTAAATAAACCTTTTTCAAAAGTATGATTTTCTTGGTATTATCTGAGTGAAGTTTTTCATTTTGTGGTTTACTTACCATGTTGCTTGGTGGTGTACAGAAAATGTGTCCAGCGGAACAAAGCCATCTATGTAGGGATCATGCTAAATGAGTTGTGATAGAGGCAGGATATAAAAACTTACATGTAAGGAGTTTGTTTTAAACATGTGTGTGATATGGACACACTGATTAAATTTACCCAGAGGCATAATATAATTATGCTTGAAATTTAAAAGATTGTTCTCATTTAACCTCCCAACTCTTTCAAGTTTAACCTCAGAGGGAGAGTGTGTATAGGGAGAGTGTGTATTACTGGCCTTCTCCACTTTTGGGGAGTTTTGCGTTGTCCACACTGTACCCATCTGGACCTGGAGATGGGGAGCTGACTGTACAGTAATGATTGGAAGGTGAAGTGTAGTGACAGCAAGGTACTGAGGAGGTGCCTGTGACAAAGTGATGTGAGGGAAAGGCGGAACTTGAGATGCCAGGGCAATTTTAGAAGTGTAAAGGGGCAAATTGGCAATTCTCACAGAAGTTGACTCTATTTTAAGCATTGATATCAGTTTGCCCAGATAGACTGTGGATTCTTATTGATTTATACTGTTTGCACTGACATATAGATTGCAGTACTAATTGAAGAGAGAAAATAGGAATGAGCAGCCTCAATCCCTTGTATTCTTATTGTTTGTTACAGGAAAGGAAAATATCACATGCTTATTTTAGAAAGTCTTGGGGGCTGAAGACATGACACAGTTGGCAAAGCACTTGCCATATATGAAGACCTGAGTTTTTATCAGCAGCACTCTCATAAAAGTTGGTCGTAGTGGCACAAGTCTCTAATCTGAGACAGGGAATCCCAAGGGCTGGCTGACTAGCTGACGTAATAAAACTGAGGAGCACTAAGTTCACTACTAGATTCTGTCTTCAAAAGAAATGTGGAGAACAATTAAGGAAGATACCCAAGATCAGCTTCAGGCCTCCAGACACGTGCATAAATGCACACAATGCATACTCACTTTCACATATGTGCACACAAACATATGAACTGCATGAACAAGTCCACACTTATCACACGGGCATATACACATACGTGATGTGTTCTTTATGAGTTAATATGAATGAAAGGTTCAATAGATGTTACAAAAGCAGAACTATAGAAGTCTATGCTAGATCATTCATATAACCAATTTACTTTAGAGCTTGATTCAACTGGGCAAAGTAAACAATAGACACTACTTGTCAAAATGCTATGCAAATTGTTTAATATTTTACTTATTTAGTTAGAGAGAGATAAAGAGGCAGGTACAGAGCAAGGGAGAGAGAGAAAGAGAGAGAGACCTAGAAAAAGAGAAAGAGAGAGATAGATAGATGCAAATGAACTCCAGATGTAAGTACCACCTTGTGGATCTGGCTTTACATTGGGTATTTGGGAATTGAACCTGGGTCCTTTGTTTTTGCCATCAATTGCTTTCACCATTAAGCCACCTCCCCAGCCCTCACATTCTTATAATATGTATTCAGTACATCTTGAAGTCTTAGATCAGGGAAGACATGCCCATTTCTACCAGGTTGGAGTTACTTTTTGCTGCTTGGACAAAGAGACAATCAGAAGTAGTTTGTGAGAGGAAATGTTTTATTCCAAACTTCCAGATTTCAGAGAAAGTTCCATCAGGGCAGCAGATGCAGACTCACTGCTTCCTATTTACAGCTGACAGAACTTACCAGACAGTCAGCAAACATGAACTGCCAGAGCTCAAACTGTGCTTTACCCATCTAGTAGGGCTGGAGTTCAAAACCCACCCCCAGTGACACCTTTTCCAGGAGGCGTATGGACACTCAAGTTGCAAGCTTAATAAAAAATACCTCAGGCTAGAGGGGACATACATTCACATTTATACTACCACACATCCTTGGAGAATTCCTTTTATTTAAGAGTTCATGTTTGTTTTTTCTTTAAATTGTGTAATTTTCACTATATCATCTTGCCTTTTCATTCATTAGACTTCCAAGTGAATTTGATAGTATCATTTCTAGCCCCCACTCATGTTATTGATAGCAGGCCAAGAGCTGAGTAATTATCTCCATATTGCTGGGATTGACACCTAAGCCAGACACAGTGTATGGAAGGAAAGGGTTGATCCCAAGCTTATGGATCCAGGGGAAGTTCCATCTCTGGTGGAAGAAGCCGGTTCTCATTCATAAGTCTCAGCAGAGAGGCAGCACACGGGCAAACACCAACACCAGAAGCCACAGCAACAAAGTAGCCGATAGCAGAGAACTTCAGCAGAGCTCGGCTTGTTTTTCATAACCTTGAGCTGTACACTAGAGCTTCCTCCAAACACACCTTATGGCTGGTCCTGGTGATGCCTTCAGCCAGGTGGTAGAGAAGCTTTAGTAAAATGCCTGTGTTCATAGGGAACATATATTCAAACTACCACAGCTGAGAGACACACAGGCTTTGTTTGGAGGCAATAACACCACTATTCTGTCTAATTAGCAGTAGTCAAATACCTTTAAACAATAAAGTTATTTTTCTTCACTGTTTTGAGAGTTCAGCAAAATGTTATTTTAGCATATACCAATTGTTCCTTACACTTTGAAAATTAATTATCAGGAAAATACTGTGCATTGATTGCCCATCAAACTTCTCAAAGAAAATATTATGGAAATTTGCACAAAATTTATATCCGTGGTTTATTCCTAATCTGTATCAAAGTATATGTGAACCATTTTGATTATATAATTTGAGATATAAACCGCCTGCACTATATAGTTAGGTTTATTTTAACCTTATTCATATGAAAACGATTATAACTGATTAAAATAACAGGTAAGTATTAGTTCATATGTTGAACACATTAAAAATTTATCTGTGGGGCTGTGAGTATAGATTAAAGAGAAAAAAAAAAAAAAGACAGACAAATGAAGAACCTGGGGAGCAGCCATGACAGATGTCTGATCCTCCAGTGCAGCAGTGGAGTGCCACCTCACCCAGTGCATCTTCTGAAGGACTCCAATCCTCCAGCGCCTGTTGGCAAAACAAGCAAGGGTGCTGTTTTCCTGATGAACCGGATACCAGCACAAAGGGGAAGGAGACCAACACAGAGAAAAATCAACTCCTACCAAATCAGAGAGCCAGAGCCTCAGAGGCCCCCAATACCTCAGCACTGAAGCAGACCAAAAATGAACCCAACATGACTCAGGGAAATTTTGCGGAAGAGGGGGCGGAAAGAATGTCAGAGTCACTTGTTGGGTCATGATATGCAGAGACATTTATCATACCAATAACTGTGGGCTAACTCCACAGAGCATGACCCATTTACATCAACAAGGAGGGGCCATTGGGAGTGGATAGGTCATGGATGAGTCTAAACAATGGTACCAAGCTGCCTGTATTTGCTGAAAAGAAAACTAATAAATTAAATTAAAAAAAATAAATAAAAATTTAAAAAAATAAAAATAAAAATAAATGAAAAAAAAAAAGAAGAAAAAGAAAGGAGAAGGGACTGAGAACACAGAGCCTCCACAGTGCTCTGGTATAAAAAGGCTGCCTAGGGAAATGTTTTCCACGTAGTGAATGAAGTAGGTAACTGTGGTTCGAGGACTGCAGGCTATATGCCCAGCTGGCAATAGATTATGGAACCCTTCATACAGTGCTCACATTGCAAATACAAAACATGCAAGAAAGAAGATCTCATGGATACTTGCACCAAGTTTTCAGGAAGGCACTGAGACCAGGAAACCTTTTGCAAGGATAGATTTTTATGAATACAGATCCAGGGTAGGCTGTGCATGAAGTACTGAACACTAATTCGAAGTTACAATGGACCCACAGGACAGTGGAAATGTCAGGAATGTAGTATATTTACTAGGGCAAGCCATAGGCAGAGAGAGGAAGTGGCCAAAGAGAGAGTGTACAATTGTTGCAGGCATTGGAGCTGCAAGAACAGGGCTAAGACAGACTTCATGAGCTACCATGATGCCACAACAGCCTCAGATGCTGGAAACAGAATTGGAAGATTTAGTGTTTAATCTGCCGATTTTAACGTTTGGCTTAAATTTTCTTTGATATTGTTCCATTTCCTCCTTTTGGAATGGTAATATTTAATCTATTCCAGCATACATTGGAAGTATTTAATTAAAATACATTTTATTAGGATTCACAAGTAAGGGACTACCTTGACCCACAGATGACACTTTAGATTTCTGAACAATGTTAGAACTCTTAAGACTTTGGGACCTCTTACAGATGAACTAAATGTATTTTGTATTATGAGATGGCCATGCGCTTATGGGATGAAAGTCGAACACTATCATTGAAAAATGATATGGCAAGTTGATAAGGAATAGACTTGTAATGATTAATCGATACTGTCGACAAAATTGGTTAACAAATGGCTAGTGCATTCTTGAAGTACATTTTTGACTGTGTCTGCAAGGTTATTGAAGAGTGAATTAACTAAGGGAAGACTTACTGTGAATGTGAATGATATATACCATGTTATGGGTTCTAGTATGAATGCAAAGGAGAAAACCACCTGAGCACAAGCATCCATCGATCTGTGCTTCTCACTAGTACACAACATGACCAGATGTCTTACACTCATTACATAAACTTCCCCAACCTAATGGGCTGTAGATTCTCAAACTGTGAGCCAAAGCACCCCCTTTCACACTTAGGTTAATTCTTACTAGAAATCTAGTCACAGTGAAGAAAAAGTTAAAAAAAATAGACCCATGAGTATAGCTCCTCAGTCATTGTCACGTAGGAAAGATAGTGTCTCTAATTAGTGCTGCTGTTTTTCATTATTTCTACACTTTCCCCCGATTCTGTAGTTTATTCCAACTAGATATGATCATTAACATTGCTGTAAACAGACCTCGATGAGCTATTATTATGAGAGTTTGAAAATGCTAAATGCACAGAGCATTGTGGACTGTTGATGGCTTGGTTTCTGAACTTTTAATGGGGAAAGAGAGAACTTTGTTGGAAAAGGGCTATCGGAGAAAAGGCTGGCTATGTTCTTCCATCCACCCATGCCTAGAGTGCTTCATAAAATTTAATTTTAAAGTTAATGGGCTTGTGTACTAAGCAGAAAGCATAAAACAGAAAAATATCAAAAATATAGTTTACACACACACACACACACACACACACACACACACACACATTTCTACCCTTTTCTGTTGATCCTAATTCCTGCCTACCACAGTTGACTATTAATTTCTTGTATATCCTTTCATTTAAAATAGTCATGCTGACACAAGCAAATATGAACATCAATTTGGTTTTCCATCCTTTCTTATCTAAAAGGCATCATCGTGCTATGGGTAGAAGCCCTATTAGAGGAGAACTCATGATGGAATTTAACTGCCATAGGAACAGGGCTGCACCCCCTATAGAGTTAGTAGCAGCATAAAGAGAGATCTTGGCTCACTGCTGTCTCATTCCTCCTTCCACCCGTGGCACCTTTGGCCATATGAGTTCACCACCAAAAGATGCTACATCTTGACTCTACACTTTACAGTATCTCAATATGTGACAAAATAAATATATGTTCACTCAAAACTACCTATTTTTTTTTGGAGTAACATAATTTATTAAACCTCTGAAAATATATCATATATATATATATATATATATATATATAATCTTGTGACTATTTCAAGACAAACTAACACAATACTCAGGCCTATTTTTAAAACTCTCCATGTCCAGGTATGTTACTTGGAATTTCTATTTCCTCTAAAATATTTTTTTTTATTTTTTATTTTTTAATATTCATTTTTTGTTTTAATTTAATTTATTAGTTTTCATTTCAGTGAATACAGGCAGTTTGGTACCATTATTTAGGCTCATCTGTGATCTACCCCCTCCTATTAGACCCTCCTTGTTAATGAAAATGGGTCGTGCATTGTGGAGTTAGCCCCCAGTTATTAGTATGATAAATGTCTCTGCAAATCATGACCCAACATGTAACTCTGACATTCTTTCTGCCCCCTCTTCCACAAGATTTCCCTGAGCCATGTTGGGTTCATTTTTGGTCTGCTTCAGTGCTGAGGTGTTGGGGACCTCTGAGGCTTTGGCTCTCTGATTTGGTAGGAGTTGATTTTTCTCTGCGTTGATCTCCTTCCCGTTTGTGCTGGTATCTGGTTCACAGGAAAACATCACCCTTGCTTATTTCACCAGTTGTCCTTAGTTTCAGTCGGGCCCCTTTTGAGGTATGTTGGGGCAGCTCTCTTCTTAGGATCTGCATCTATCTGGAAAAGAGAAGCAGATTCTCCAACGGAGAGTAAGTTAGCACCCGGAAAATTGAGATAACACTTACTTTTTTGATAGACAGTTTGATAGGTGTAGGCCCTCTTATACCCCGTGATTGATGGTAGCTTGATATTGTAGAGTGGGCTTGTGTTTGGGTATGGTTCTGACTTGTTTCCCAGCTCCAGCTAAGGGTCTAGTACCACTGAGTGGATCAGTTAGCCAAATCAAGAGCAATTGATTCCTCACCATGGCTGTGTACCACTATTGCACTTGTGTGGGCATCACATCCGGTTATTTGTTGCTAATTAGGTTAAACAATGTGTTGCTTGGACAGATCTTGGTCATTTCCCCCAGTCGCCTATGCAGTGCCTTCTGGCACTAGACACGCTGACTGTCTGGGGACTGACTCTCTCCTGGCTTCCAGCCATGTCATTCCATTTTACGTGTCAGCTGTGTATGGAGTCTTCAGCAATAGGGTCTTATCACTGGCCTTTGGTGGGTCATCAAGTACTCTGACAGAAGTCTGTCATTGTTTTGGGAAACCTTGAAGGTTTCTCTGATCAAAAGCTCATTGTGGATGGTAGGCCCAAGTTGGAAGTGGGGGTTACAGGTCAGTGTCCACTAAGAAATTGAGGAAAAAGATAACTAATATACAAGAGTTAGAGAGGAAAGAGATAGAGGGGAAAGGGGGAGAGGGAGGGAGGGAAGATATAGGAGATTTAGGTCAGTCTTGATCCTACCCTCTTCCTTGTCTTGTGGTTCAGGTGTTTCCTGTAAGGGTCTAGTGAAGGTTCAGCCATTTGGTCTGTCTTTTAGGAAGTAGAATTTTATGGTACCATTGCCCTTTGGGTCCGGATTACTGTTTTCCACCCTTTGATTCCCTCCCCGCCCTCCCATCCATCTTATTGTCTAGTCCATGAGGTGCTTGCTGGGTATGTAAGGCATCTTGGGCAGATTCAGTTTAGGTGTGGCAGATGAGTGAGACTATGTGTCGATTTTTTTTCTGTGATTGGGTAAGTTCGCTGAGAATGATCTGTTCCAGGTTCAACCATTTTTCCTCAAATTTCTTTATGTCGTTTTTTCTTACTGCTGTATAGAATTCCATTGTGTAGATATACCACATCTTTGTTATCCATTCTTCTAATGATGGACATCTGGGTTGATTCCAGCTTTTAGCTATTACGAATTGAGCTGCTACAAACATGGTTGAGCAAATCTCTCTGGCTTTTGGTTTGAAGGTTTTAGGGTACATGCCCAGTAATGGTATAACTGGGTCTGTTGGTATTTCTATAAAAACTACCTATTTTGATATTTGCAAAACAGCACTAAAAATTCGAACACAATAGTTCTTTGTTTCTTGACTTCTTCTGTAAGTCATCATTTCTTTTTATTTATCCCCATGCTTATCTCCCTCTCTCTCTCTCTCTCTCTCTCTCTCTCTCTCTCTCACCCATCAGCTTAACAATAAGCCCTATAGTTTTTAATACTTGTTCACCTAATAGCTTTCATTAACATTTTTTTTCATAATAAAGTTACACAAGATGGTTATCTCGTTATTGAACCAGTCATTTGTAAGTGAAATGTAGTAATTAATAACAAGTTCATATGCTTTGTGCTTGAGTAAATGTGCCACTAGGGTAAGTTCACGGAGATGTGATTGTCAAGCAAAGGGTGAATATATTTGCAGTTATTTTGTATTTCTGTGGATCAAACGCAGAGCCTATAGCAAGCTAAGAAAGAGTGCAATCGCTTAGCAACCTTTCCAGTTCATATATGTCCATTCAAGTATAGTTTGTATTTCAGATATAGTGTGCATTGCCTGCCACGGTCACCATGCCCTTTGTCCAGCTCTCACACATTTCCTCAGTACAATGTAATGTCCAATATTTTGTTTTTGTCAGTTGAGAGTTAAAATGAATGAATTTGAATCAATATGATTATGTCTGAATTAATTTGATTGCATCTTTCCCCACTTTGTATGCGGTTTTTGAATGTGGTGTTTTTATGAGTCTTTTACTTTATGGACTAGTGATTTTGAAAAATAAAAAAAAAAAAAGCTTCCTCTGTTGGAATCAATTAAGGATTAGCTTCTCTCTTCTCTTTTCCTTTTAGCATCACTACACTTTTCTCTCTATTCATAAATTTTTAATCACTTATAGATTTTCTATGTTAACTGTTAAATAGTTGATCCAATCTTATTTCTGAAAGGGTTCATAATTTTCAGTACCACTTATTTAAAACACAAGTTTGCCTTATTAACTCCAAATGTTTTAATCATCACATATATTTATCCTTCTTTCTCTGGATTATATTTTATTTCATTGCTTTTTTATAGCAATATGATTCTTTTTGAAAACTAGTATTCTATAAATGGGGTTAATATATTTTGATACTTTTTCTACATTTTTTCCTCAATATATAATATTATTTTTCATATTAGCTATAGAATTAGTTCCACTATAGGGAGGAAAGATGTATATAAATTTAGCTTTGGATCACTGAAATACTTTTATTAAGCACTAGATTTTAAAATGTGTTTATCTTTATGTTTGTTTTATTCACGTCTAAAATTCTTGATTATGTATTAGCTACCACCCCCATTTTAAGTAGCTCCAATATAAAATAATTTCTACATTTTTCAATATAATTGGTGTGTATACTTTGATTACTACTCTTGCTAACTTTCTCATTATTACAAAATTCTTTTATGACTATATAACTTACATACAATATACTCTGTTAAAAAAGGGTCTTGAATTTCATGACAGGGGCTCAATTATTGCTAGTTGCAATAATGGAAAGAAAATGCTTTTTCTCATTAGCTACACTTAACACTTTTCCACCATGAAGTTCAGACATCATACAACAGTTAGATAAATTTGAAGTCATCAAGCTATCAAGCACTTCCAATGCACATATCTCTATTATCAAAATATTTTACACATGCTGTGCTATTAACAAGATAGTAATATTATGAAATGCTTGAGATGTGAAGCTATAAATTTTTGTTCCTATAGTCAAATTAGCAATGATACAACTATTTTGTGACATCATAAAATCTAAATAAAAATCCACTTATGTGATAGAAGTTTAGTGACTATGAACCATGGAATTGTCATATTTGGTTACTAGGTCTCTTTACAATGGTCAAATGATACTATTATCATCATTATCATCATAGAAACAAAGCACTGCACGTAATATACTTAATCAGTAGTTTAAACATATCACATGTATGTTGTCAACATGGACTTGTTTCAACTAATGAAACATTGCTTTTACAGTTGAGGTAACTGTGGCCTTGAGCATTTTAGCAATGTGCCAAAATTCTTAGCTTGATTAGTGGCAGAGCAGAGCAAGGGTCAAATCCAGAACTTGTGGGCCATAGTTTCATGAAGCTAGCCACACATTTGCAATTTGTAAGACTAATTTTGCATCTGGGGGTATTTCCTTGGAATTTCCAATATTCAACAGATAGTTTCACCAAACTAAATTCATAAGTCAAGAAAAAAGAAAATGTCATCATTTATTTTTGCCAAATGGTCCTTGGCATTTTAGTATTTAGTTTTTGTGATATTTTCATATTCTATAGATAAAATGTCAATTTTTAAATCATGATTCATTTGAAAAGGCTGGCTATAAAGTTGTACGCATGCACATAGTTTCCATAAATTATATATATATATATATATATATATATATATATATATATATATATATATAATTTGTTCAATTAGAATTCTGATAAAAGCTTATATTTACATAGAATATTAAAAATACCAAGTGTTTACATGCATTTTTTAAAACTAGTATACTGGGGGCTATGTCTCATATAATTTAGGTTAAATTCATTTCCATACCAAACTCAATAAAGTTTGCTTGCTTTTACCAAGGGGAAAAATATAAAACTTCAGTTTATATGCTTTATAAAAGGCAAACACATAGAAATAGTAGCAATCCTACAAAACATGACAGAAGCAAGAATGGTTTATCAAATAGAAATAACATATCTGGCTAACTTGTATGATATAGATAATTATTGCAGAAATGGAAAGCACATTGTCTCTTATGGAACTACCTCTTGGGACCAAGTTACAGGTAAAATTAAAAAAAAAAAAAAAAAAAAAAAACTAAACCAAAAGAGTGTTAATCAAAACATGTTAACTTGGGCTGGAGAGATGGCTTAGCGGTTAAGCGCTTGCCTGTGAAGCCTAAGGACCCCAGTTCGAGGCTTGGTTCCCCAGGTCCCACGTTAGCCAGATGCACAAGGGGGCGCACGCGTCTGGAGTTTGTTTGCAGTGGCTGGAAGCCCTGGCACGCCCCATTCTCTCTTTCCCTCTATCTGTCTTTCTCCCTGTGTCTGTTGCTCTCAAATAAATAAATAAATAAAATGAACAAAAAAAAATATTTAAAAAAAAACATGTTAACTCAAGGCTGAGAATTATATTTTTTAATTATAGGTATTTAAAACTAAAATGTATAAAATGGATGTCTAAAACTGTATGCAGAAAGTTCATTTCAAATCCCTGAACTAAACAGTAATCAATAACATATATGAATTTACTTTTTCAATCAATGAAATTATTTAATATGCTCCCACTAGGCTTGACTTCTATGTAAATTAATAAAAAAGTTGCAGCCTCCTCCATGTTTGATAAAGGGTCTTGCTTCTATTCTTTTTTGTTTTCCAACCTCCCTTTCTTCCTTTCTTCCTTCATTTCCTACTTCTGTTTTTCCTTCTTTATTTTGTTCAAAATGCCCTTCATTCATTTACCAATTGTTTGTTTACTAATAACATAAGGACTATGAGCCAGGCTATGTTTTTTCAGTGTGCGTGTATGTGTGTTTGTGATATGAATATATATGTTCTGATGCAGAATCCAGAGGAGAGTGCCAGGTGCCCCATTGATCCCATTGATACCCAGTTAATTTTTGTTAATTCCTGAGCACATTGACATCTTTTAGGGGTCCTACTGATACACTTGTCTGTACTCTCAATACGACTGACTACAGACATGTGTGACCATACACAAGTATTTATATGGGTGTTAAGGAATGAAATGTGTGCAGTTTCAGACCATCAGGCCCTCATTCTTGTACACGAAGTATGGTTACCTACTGAGCTATCTACCCAGCCAAAGGCCATGTTCTTGAATCTGAAGATAGAGCTAAGCCAGGAGTGGTGGCTCATGCCTTTAATCCCAGCCCTCGGGAGGTAGAGGTGGGAGGATTGCTGTGAGTTTGAGGCCACCCTGAGACTCCATAGTGAATTCCAGGTCAGCCTGGGCTAGAATGAGACCCTGCCTAGAAAAACCAAAAAATAAATAAATAAATAAATAAATAAATAAATAAATAAATAAATAAATAAAAAATAAAAAATAAAGATAGAGCAGTCAGGGAAAGAGACATCTCACTTTGCTACCTTTCACCTTCAGGAATACAAAGGTAGTTAAACAAATAACTGTTTGTTTGATCATGTAAAATGGAATGACATGGCTAGAAACTGGAAGAGAGTCAGTCCGCAGATAGTGTGTCTAGTGCCAGAAGGTGCTAAATGGGAGACTGGGGGAAAATGACCAATATCTGTCCAAGTAACTCATGGTCGAACCTACTTAGCAGCAAATAACCTGTCGTGATGCCCACACAAGTACAATAGTGGCACACAGTCATGGTGGGAAACCAACTGCTCTTGATTTGGCTAACTGTTCTGCTCAGTGGAACAGAACCCATAGCTGGAGCTGGGAAACAAGTCAGAACCATATCCAAACATAAGCCCACTCTCCATTATCAAGCTACCACCAATCATGGGCTACAAGAAGGCCTATACCTATTAAATTCTCTGTTAAAAAAAAAAAAAAAAAAGGTTATCTCATTTGTCTGGTGCTAACTTTACTCTCCATTGGAGAAACTGCTTTGCTTTTTCAGATATATGCAGATCCTAAGGAGAAAACCACCCCATCATACCTCAAAAGGGCCCCAGCTGAAACTAAGAATAATTGGCAAAGCAAGCAAGGCTGATGTTTTCTTGGTGAACCAGGTACCAGCACGAGGGTGAAGGAGATCAACATAGACAATAATAAACTTCTACCAAATCAGATATCCAGAGAGAGACACAGAGGCTCCCTCATCACTGAAGCATACCCAAAGTGAACCCAACATGGCTCAGGGAAATTTTGCCAAAGAGGGGGCAGAAAGAATGTCAGAGCCGCACAGTTGGGTCATGTTAAGCAGGGACATTTTCTCTTACCCATAGCTGTGGGCTAACTCCACAATGCATGACCCATATACCTCAACAAGGAGGAGCCAGGGGGAGGCAGTAGGTCATGCACAAGCCAAACAATGTTACCAACTTGATTGTATTCACTGAGTGCAAAACTGATTAATAAAAGAAAAATTTAAAAAGAGGTTAAGTATATTCTTAAGGTACCAGTAACAGCATAATCTTACATTTGAATTTTTGTTAGGAAAGAAATAATGCCAAATACAAAATGTTTACCTGACCAATTGGTATGGCGATGTCATGTTCTAGTGGAGAAATCTGTAGGACAGAGAAGTTTATGATGATAATCAATGGATTAACTTTGGGAAATTTCTGTGATGGATACTTACAAGGCATACAAATAGAGATATGAAAAATGCCATAGGTACAGGAGTTTGAAGTATGACAGAGATGAGAGACAGAGATGTAATTGCTACTACATGCTGAAATCAACTGTTACCAATATAATAAAGTCTGGAAATATTTGTAAAAATGATACTGGAGTGGACTTACCGGGAAATGACATGTATGGAGAAAATGACATGATAATGCACTAAATCCTGTTTCCTGAACATTTATGTGATGAATTAATGAGGGGAAACCAGTTCAAAGAAAACACTGTAAGAGTTGCAAACGACACAGAAAATAAAGAAATAGAGCATGGTAGCCTCCACTAGGTGCCAAGTTACTCTAAAGAGGAGGAAGCTGATCAGCTATATGAAGCAGTTATGCCAAAGCACGGTAAGATGCTATGCTGCGCTGAATGGCAATATGTGTGTGTGGGTGGCTCTGCGTGTGTGTATGTGTATGTGCATGTGTATGTGCATGCATGCCATAGCACTTGTTTGAAGGTCAGAGAACAAGACTTGAATGTAGTTGATCTTCTCTTTCCACCTAGTTTGGAATAGACTCTCTCTTGTTTTGTTGCTCTGAAGGCCAGACTAGCTGAACCATGAGCTTTGCATTCTCCTGACTTCTGCCATTGCCATGGCCAAATTGGGGATTGCAGCTAATGCAACACTACAGGGCTTTACAAATGCCTTGGTATCAGAATTCTGATCTTTGTACTTGGAGAACAAGTACCTTTAACCATTGAGTCACTTTCCAGCCCTGCCACTGGCAATTTTGGTAACAGGTACAATCGTACGGTCGAGGGCTTGGAAATTTCCATGAAACATGCTTTAGAATAAATTACAGGACCCAGTGGTATGAACTATTTTGAGGCAACAGATGTGTAAAGGACAGAATATGGGTTCAGGAGTGTATTATTGTTAATAAGGGACACAGATAAATGAATTTGCATATTATAGGAATGCTCAGATGAAGAGAGAACTATTAATGACAGAAGAGAGAGAGGCATTTACTAAAGAAAAGCCTCAGAGAGAGAGAGAGAAAGAGAGAGAGAGAGAAGTCAAATTCAGTGCCCAGGCTGAGGCATGTGATTGAGTGGGAAACAGAGTCTGAATCTACTCAGCAGAATAGGACACAGAGAGCGCTGGACTCCATCTCTGTAAGTAATAGCATGACCATAGTGCTAATTTGCTGCATTAGTTTTCTACCACTGCTGCTGCTACAGTCTCACAGACATGGCAGCTCAAGGAGTCAAAGGAATGGTTTTAAAGTTCTGGAGAACCAAAGTCCAAAGTCAGTCTTACCAACTTCATGTTGAGTCATTTGCTAGGTCAGTTCCTTCTGGAGACTCTTGGACAAGAATACTTTTCCTAGTAGTTTTCAACTGTAGAGCCATGATTTCTTTGCTCACGTCCTCTTTCTCATGTATCCAAACTCTGTCTTTGTCTTCAGATCTTCTACTAATGCTAACCTATTCTCTCCCATCGAGACTGCATGGGTCCCTCAGGATATCCTAGGATAATCTCCCACAAGGATATCTTTAACTTAAACATGTCTATAAAGTATCATTTATCACTTAAAGTCATATACTCACCATTACTGGGGATTAGGACCTGGACATGTTTGGGGACCATTTCGTACCTACAAAAACTCTTTTTTGTTAAAAAAAAAAAAAAAAGATCAAATGCATGATCAAATGTCAGACTCTGTTCTAAGGACATTACTTTTATTCACCTATTACAATTTCAACATGTTTAGGCATCTGTGTGTATGCTGTGTCTATGTTTGTGTATATGTTTTGCTTGGGATTGAACTCAGGTTCTCACGCACACTAGGCAATAATTCTAACACTGAGCTATATAGTCGTCAGAACTAGACTGCATTTATCATATTATTTTTATTTTTATTTTACTTTATTTACTTAAGAAAGAGAAAGGGAGAAAGAGGATCAAAAGAGAGTGAGGATTGGCATGCCAAGGCCTCCTGCTATGGCAAAGAACTCCAGACACATGTACCACCTAGTGCGTCTGCCTTAACGTGGGTACTGGAGAATCACACCCGGGTTGTTGAGCTTTCAGATTTGGCAAGCAAGTACCTTTAACCCTGAGCCATCACTCTAGCCCTATTTACCATTTTTTAAAAGAGGAAACTGTGACTGCTGGAGGTTAAATAACTTGACCAAATACACATAGCTAGTAAGTTTAATATGAGGGTTTGACAGCAGTCAGTCAGGCTGTAGAGCCAACTTCCTTGGAATAGGGCAAAGCATAAGAGCATGAGTTCACTATGTCCCTGCTTCAGCATCTCTCTACAGCTAACTGGGTGGTACTGCATTGTGCTAGTTTCTCATTGGGGAAGGGAACATGTCTTCTTTACAAGGTTAGGAAGACTGAAGAAAACCACTAATGGGCAGCATAGACTGTGAATCTCATCCATTTTTATGTATATATGTCCATATGGTTTATATATGCTTACAGAGTATTGAGATATACATCAAATAGCATTATCATACCCAAACATGACAATTACTTTTTTTTTAAGAATTCCATTTTTTTAAATTATTTATTTATTTATTTGAGAGCAACAGACACAGAGAGAAAGACAGATAGAGAGAGAGAGAATGGGCGCGTCAGGGCTTCCAGCCTCTGCAAACGAACTCAAGATGCGTGTGCCCCCTTGTGCATCTGGCTAACGTGGGACCTGGGGAACCGAGCCTCGAACCGGGGTCCTTAGGCTTCTCAGGCAAGCGCTTAACCGCTAAGCCATCTCTCCAGCCCGAAACATGACAATTACTTTTGAATGAATCATTTGCATAGCTTCAGCCTTCTGAAAAGGACTTGGATTATTTGTAGCCATTTACACAAACAAGAAATTTTTTGCATGACTCAAGGATTATAAGAATGTTTTGTCTAGGGGAGGGAGAGATGGTTCAGCAGTTAAGACAATTGTCTGGGAAGCCTAAGGTCCCAGGTTCAATTTCATTGTACTCACATAAACCATATGCACAAAGTGGCACATACACCTGGAGTTTGTTTACAGTAGCTGGAGGCCCTAGCATGCCAATTCTCTCTCTTTTTCTGTCTCCCTCTC
Organism: Jaculus jaculus; assembly: GCF_020740685.1. NCBI lineage: Eukaryota > Metazoa > Chordata > Mammalia > Rodentia > Dipodidae > Jaculus > Jaculus jaculus. Next base: position 162,146,129 of record NC_059104.1, on the reverse strand, counting down.
TCTCAAATAAATGAATAAAATATATTTAAAAAACACATTTCTTGCAAAAAAGAATGGTTTAATTGGAGATACTGTTTTCTGAAGAAATAATCTCTTATATTTTGGTGTCCCGTGTCCTATGATCAGCATATTGAGCATATAATGGTTTATGTGAGTGAGGAGGACAAAAAGAGCAAGAAATAATTCTCACAACAAAGCATTAATCCTACAGTTTATCCACCAATGATAGGAAACAATGATTTTTGTATCTAACAGAAATTAAACTCAATTTAGATCGTATGACAAATATCCCATTCTTAATGTATTCAAGCTACTCCTATTGAAAATTTGAAAAGCCTGGGGAAAATATAGTGTTCATTTTTAAGGGGCCTCTGTAGAGAATGGATGAGACATTATAATATAATATTATTTGTTAATCATTAAAAAGTACGTATGATGATTAGAGAAAAAATGAGAAATGTTAAATTTTGGAAACATGGAAAGTTTGTGACCGGCTAGTTTCTTGAACTAGGCAGGCAGGATGGTCAGCGCTTGCTAGAGTTCTTACCTCTTACCTGGTTCTGTTTTACCACAAATAACCTGGGCCCCTTCCTGGGAGGAAGATCTTGCCTAGAATTTAAACATTGCTATTGGCCAAGTTCAACCCCCAGAATTTTGTGTCAGGGCTAGCCTCTTCCTTAGAAAGCCCATATCCCTAACCATCCAGCTGTCCCTCTGAGCCAGAAGTCAGGGCCCACTACCATAAGCTATAAATATATTTGTGAGGGGAGGGAAGGCTCTCTGAACCCCCTGACCACTTGGAAACATTTAACTATTGGTTGGAAGACAGGCTGATCCTAGGGAAGAGCCCCCTAGCCCTTACTCTCCACATGGAATCTTTATCCCCTCCAACTGCCTCAGGGCAGGAGCTCTTTAAATTTTCTTTTATCTCTTTTCTTTCTATGGCTTTCTCAGATACCCCACCTGGTATCTTTAGCCACATGGATGCCTTCCCTTGACTCTGTACTTCCCTCAGTAAATATAATAATTGAGTAATTCATCCTTCTCTGCCTTATTTCATTTAAGTCTTTAATTAAAATTAGGCACCAGCCTAGGGTTTATAGTTCAAGGACTTTCCTGAACCACTAGCGCCCTGTTACAGTTTGAGTGAATACCACATATACATATACACTGGCCAGGGTTTGAAAAGAGATTTTGATACCATGATGAATTTAGCACAGTGTTGGAGGAACAACAGTACAGAGAAATGAAGGAACACTAAGGTAGAAAAAAATGCCTAAGAACATCTGACCAAAGTACTGAAAAGATTTTGCATACCACATAGATACCTCCTGAGCTCCTGCACACGTTTGTGAAGCAGTACCAGACTACTGTACAGAGTAAATATCAATTGTGATATAATTGGAAGTATCTGTGCAAGTCATGAATTAATATTCATACTCCATTAGCTTGTCCTTGTAACAACTCACTATATATACTATAAGTACTGTAACTCATAGAACCAGCTTGAAAAATATTCTCCTTTAATTTCAAAGTAATACTATATCTGTATCTGTATCTGTATAAATACTCAAATGTATATAGCAGGTCTCTTTCATAAGGTGATTTGATATTTCAGTTTGACACACATTTTAACTGTTAAATGTTATTTTCCTATTAAAATTCATAAAGTCAAGGAAAATTTTCATTCCTCAGTTAAATGCCTTACTTCCCACCTGTCATCTGCACAAAGCATATAATTTACCTAAAATTATGCAAAAATTAATTAATTAAGATTTAATTTGCTAATCCTCATTCAGTTAAACCAGTGACATATGTAAATTGGCTGCTGAGCCCTTTAAAATTTTAAAAGCAAATGATAAACAAATTTCTTGATATTAATAAAAAGTAAAGAATTGAATGATTGATTCAACAGAGTTGTAGACAGCTGGAAAAACGGTATAGTTTTGTTTTAAGGAAAAATCAACATACTCATAAAAAGTTGATAAACTGCATCATATGTATCTTAATTATAATTTCTCAAGGACAATAAAGACATCAAGATATGAGAAAAGAGCAGTGGGCCTCAAAACGAGAATACATTTTGAAGTTTATTATGAAATTATAATGATTTTTATAGCTCTTATAAAGCATGCTTTCACAGTTTTGTATTGTTTTTATTTTTATTTTTTGCCTCAAGGGCAAAACTATTTAATAAGAAAGCAAATGTCTAGTATAGTTATCAGGGAATTACTTGGGATTAATTAGTATTGAATCCCCTTAACAAAGGTTAGTAAATATCCATGTGATTTCTTAAATCAATATGGTTCATGAATGTTTGCTGGATCCAAATTGCTCTAGTTGATTTACTGAATTACTTAGAATCAAAGTGACTGTGTGCTAATTCCGTTTATATGTAAGCCTTCCATGGTATGTGAGTAGTATGTTTATCTGTGGTAATGTCCGGATATTTAGTTATGACTATTACCAAGACAGAGAAGTGAAATAAATCATGTTATTGCCGAAGTTTGAAATGCTACTACTGACTTCTAGGGTTTGCTTGTTTTCTGATGGCTTTATCAGATAATATTGATTAGACAAGCGGGAAAAGACTAATTGGAAACTTGCCTCTTGGGCTCTTCATATTTCAGTTGGAGATAAAGTTTGCATGTATGGATAAGAACCTTATAAACATCATTCTAGTTGTCTATCTGAATCATCTTCCCATTATATAATTTGCCTTTAAAACAGAGCCTTAGATCTACATGCATGGCATAACCTTGCAAGTTATTTCAAATATTCAATTTAACAATTTTATATATAGTTATATTTTTAAGTTCTTCTAGTTTTTTAAAATGACTTTCTAAAAATTACAACAATTATATACCATGAATTCTTATTACAGGTACTCTTAGATATTCTGAAGACAATATTATGTAATATCCTTTGCCTATATGTTAGGATTCATTTCACAATTCTGTTTTTAATTGTTTATTTACTTTATTTATTTGAAATATATTACATATATATACATACACACACATATACATACATACATATATATACATACATACATATATATATATATATATATATATATATATATATATATATATATATGGAGAGAGAGAAAGAGAGAGAGAGAGAGAGAATGGATGCACCAATGTTTTAGCATCTGCAAATGAACTGCAGAGATATATACCTATGTACCACCTTGTGTATCTGGCTTATATGAATTCTGGGGAATTGAACCTTAGCCCTCTGTTTTTGCAGCCAACCACCACGTCACAAGATTGCTAAGCCATCTTGCAAGCCCACAATTCTGTTTTTAAATGCATACTTCCTTTGAAAGATTTATCTAAATGAGTTTTATTGTAAATATCGTGTTGAGAAATCTACAAAAGAAAATGGTTGAAATAATTCTGTTAACACATAGGCAAATATTCATAATTTCCAAAAACATATTATTTCAATAATGATTGCATTATTTGCCTATACTTCATAAGCAGACTTTGTATTGAGTGCTTATTCGCATCCTTCAAAGGACCCTCAAAATCTATTGTCAGTGTGGAAGCTTAGGAAGCATGCAAAGAGCCCACTTGCTATGAAGTGCATTTCATGCTATAGTAGCAAAGGGTAATCAAGCAGAATTAATCCATTTCATGTTGTGACCCATATAACTGTGAAGAGAAATGTGATCTTGACATTGGGAATTAGAGTTGCTTGCAATCAGGCAAGAGTAATGCTATTCAAGTGACACCATCTTGTGAGGTTTCAATTAGTTCGCACAATAGGGGACTTCATGATGATAGGAGCCTGAGTCAAACCAATATCAAGGGGTTATCAAAACAGTTACTTCAAGGAATCAATCAGCTTCTCCTTCTGCTCCTCAGTCCATTAGATGCTGCTCTCAAGAGTTGATTAATATGGAGTCTTGTGGAGGCTTGGTTTCAGATGTGGAATTCTGGTGATCTTTCATTTTTTATGCTTCCTCCTGTAACACGGCTTCTCTTATTTTTCAATAATGATCAAGGTGCAAAGAATCTCTTCAGGATTAATCATCAGAGAAAGTGAGTTGAGGGCATATGGGGAAGTTGCTAGTTATTAGGACTCATTCCCCATTCATTCTTGAAAAATATGTCACATTTTTTTTTCTTTTTAAATTAAATAGTTGGTAAGAACCAATATAAAATACAATGGCCTCAGATTAATTTTAAATTTCTTACATATTCAATGATCAACATATTTGATTTAAATACACATGCACACATACACATATGTCATGTTTGTATATACACTGTGGTAAAGTATGATTCATTTATTTATATGTCCACAAGGCTAAAATTCAACTGCTTGTTATATGCTTAGTACAGTATAATATATTCAAGAATATCTATGAATCCTCTGTAATCTTGAAACATTCCAGACATTTTTACTATATGTCTGCTACCTGGGTAGTTTTCATAAACTCAGGGTAACCATGAGTTTTCTTCACTACTTATGTTTCCTTTGAATTTCTTGTTTTCTGCTTTGATATTTTCCCCCATATCTTTTTCATTGAATGCCTCAGTTTAACTCCTCTCCACATGCTTATGGCTCTACTCCAGTCTTTCCTTGAAAGTCTAGTTCAGTTTTCCTCTATATGCTTGCAGCTCTATTCCAGTTGTTTTCTTTTTCCCAACATCCTCAATTTCTCTCAAATAAACCTTATAAACTATGCAATGTCCACATGAGAGTGTCTTTCCTAAACCCCATAACTTGTGATTTCTCCCTAAGTAAACTTAATTCCTAACTTAAAAGATATTAATGCTTGCTGAGAATGTGATCGTGCTACTCAGAATGAATAACCTATTCAGTAAAAAGACATCACTTAATAATTACTGAGTATGCTTATAATTTGCAGTGTATGACAAGGCTATTATTGATTCCTCTGTAAAATGCTTGCTACAGTCTTCATGATAAAGAAGGGTTGCTTTATAGTAATCATGCAGCCCAAGAGGCTGATTGGCACCCAGAAGGTGTTCAGTCTTGCAAGTCTGCCAGTATTTTGCCTAGCTTTTCCATGTCTTTGGCTAGCATACTCAACTATCTTCCTCATAAATGTAAGAGTCAACAGATTTTCTTAACTAAGTGGGGACGTTATTATTCTTCTATACAGTGAAATGGTATGCTAACAATTGCCTTGTACAGTTGCTGTACGCAACTCTTTATGTCTATTGGAGACATTTTTAACTTTCTAAAGTCAAATTACCATATATAATTGAGTAATTGCTTAAGCTTTTGTTTTTAGTGCAAATCTTATGAAACACATCAGAGAATTTAGATTTGCCATATTTGTGAATTTATTAAAGTGGCATCCTTCAGAAGATTACTTTTGTTAACTTGAAAAATTAAACAATTTAAACTCAGGCATGGTGGCACGTGTCCCTAATCCCAGCACTCAGGAGGCAGAGTTAGGAAGATTGCTGTGAGTTCGAGGCCAACCTGAGATTACATAGTTCCAGGTCAGACTGAGCTAGAGTGAGACTCTACCTCGAAAAACAAAAATAAAAACAAAGATAAGCAAACAAACAAACAAAAAAAAAACAATTTAAAAATGAAAATCAAGTACATTAAATTTATAAATGAAAAATAAAGATAATTTAAGGAGGATAAATAACATTGTAAGTAGGAATAACATTATTAAAAACAAGTTAGAAATAATTTTAATATACCACATTATAAAATAATTTAAGTCTTATAAAAGATCCAGGTTTATAATTATAATATTTTAAATAATTAATGATTTAAGAAATATTTCTATGAATAATCCTCAGTACTAGGGAGTAGCAACTTACAATGATAGGAATGTATGAGCAAATAAATCTTAAATAAAATACACTATAGTATTTCCTGACTCAATCATGAGTCATGCAATTATTCATTCTTATATTATCTCAGTTTTCTAGTCAATGTTCATCAGTTAACATGTGAAAATTATCAAATATTAAGCTATGGAAATTTAATCATGATTTTACCTTCTACTAAAATAAATACTATCTCATCCCTATAGAAAATATGTTTATCACATATTCAGGTTTTTTTTTTGTTGTTGTTTGTTTGTTTTTTGTTTTTTCAAGGTAGGGTCTCACTCTGGTCCAGGCTGACCTGGAATTAACTCTGTCATCTCAGGGTGGCCTTGAACTCATGACAATCCTCCTTACCTTCTGCCTCCCAAGTGCTGGGAATAAAGGCGTGCGCCACCACGCCCGGCTACATATTCAGTTTTATAAAATAATATTGCAAGTTTAACCAATACTAAACTTGTGTTGTACTTGAGTAATATTCATAAAAAATATGTTGCATTTTTAAATGTATATATCATTTGTTTGTATATGCATATATGTATTATGGATCTAAATATAATTTGTTAGTAAATTTGCTAGCACTTTTTCTTTAAAAACGTTGCTAAACTGGAAAGGTCTCTAGAAGCTGTCAGGCCAACTCACAAGGCAGTGCCACTGGTAGTAAAAAATTCCTCCAGGCCTGGAAGGAGGAGGAGAAGGGATCATCTTCACCACCTCAGTTCACCTAAGGATCTTTCCTAACCTGCCTTCCAAGAAAGCCATTTCCTGCATCATTTCAGATCTGTCAGCAAGTCACAACCAGTTTCCTGGACCCACACTTGTCCTAAGAATGATTGCCCACTTAGCCAGTACAGAATGGAGGCCCTGGGGCTTAGAAATACAAAAATGGGCTGGAGAAATTGCTTAGTGGTTAAGGCATTGAAGCCTAAGGGACCCAGGTTTGATTCCCCAGGACTCATGTGAGCCAGATGCACATGGTGGCACATGCATCTGGAGTTTGTTTGCAGTGGCTGGAGGCTCCAGTGCACACATTCTCTCTCATAAATAAAAATAAATAAATAAAAACAGTAAAAAAAAATTAAACTGGATTACATAAGGCTATCTTTATAGAAATATTTAATGTATTTTGAAGATATCTCCCCATTCTTTACTTCCTTAGATTTCTGTTCTCCTCACCCTCCCACTGGAATCTGTTGTTCCTGTGGGCTGTACATGATTTTATGAATCTAGATAAAATCTAGGAACCTCAAATATGAGAAAATGTTTATATTTGGGCTTTTGAGACTGATTTAATTCACATAATATGATTAGGTTACAAGTATTTTCCTATAAATTCCACAGCTTCATTTTTCTTTAAGTTTGAAAAACTTCCATTGTGTATACACACATTTTCTTATTCAGTTCTTCTGCTGATAGACGCCTAACTGCAATCTATACTGACTGTAAACACCACTGTGATGCTGGCCGAGAGCCTTTGTGGAAATACTAGGTGTAATAGCTGGTTGTTATGGAAAGTCTGTGTATTAGTTATTATGGCCAAACTAACCTGACCAGAAGCAACTTAAGGAAAGAAGGTTTTATTCTGCTTCATAGTTTGAAGGTAACAGCATCATGGTTGGGAAAGAATGGTGACAGGTGCTTTCATCATATTGTGTGCCCAATCGGAAGCCTAAGAGGGGCAGGAAGCATGGCCAGGCTGTCAAGCCCCATCCTCGGGGTCACACTACCACCAGCAAGGCACCAGCTCCTAAAGGTTCTACAACATTGCCTAACAGCATGCCAGCTGAGGACCAAGTGTTTAAACACAGTCTATAGGGAACATTTTGCATGCAAATCACAGCACAGTCTATTTTTAGCTTATTGATGAGCCTCCATACTGTCTTCTATAGTGGATGCATGAGTTTCCATTACCACTAGCAGTAGATAAGGGCATTTTCAATAACAATCTTACTGGGGAAAACAAACAAACAAACAAAAAAAAAAACACTTTTTTGCATGAGGTTAGTTCCAGGCCAATTTAGAAATGTTAGTTACAAGTTATCAATCCTGCAAGTACCTTACCAGTTGGCTGCAGTGATCATTTTTGTTTTTATGATTACTTCTTTTTCAACTGAAACAAGGACTTACATATCTCATACAGGCTGACCTAAATGCTACAATATAGCCCAATTTGTACTCAAACTCAAAATCCTCTTCGAGCCTCCCGAGTAATTGGGATTACTACCATACACTACCACATTCAGCTTGTAATGTGTTTGTGCAGAATAATCAAATCCTGTTTTCCCTATGGTCAAAGTAAGACAAGACTCCTATTTCACAGAAGTATTATTATTGCCTCCTGGTCCAGGTTAATTACCCAATTCCCATGTCAAGCCAGACCACACACACACACACACATACACACACACACACACACACACACACATATACACACACACACACAAAATAGTGTATGTGTCTGGCATTTGTTTGTCCTGGTAAAACTAACACACACACACACATATACACACACACACATACACACAAACACATACACATACACATATGTAAATAAAAATATTTTACAAAACAAAATTTAATAAATTGAATTAAAATGAATATACTATTTACTCTATTGCTATTCAAACTGAAGGACTATTTTACCCTATAGTTTTTTTTTTTTTCATAGAAATAGTGGTTTTCGTATGGTCTTTAAAGTTAAAATTTAGTCAATGAAACAAGTTATACATTAAGAAAAAAATATTTCATTCATGTATGGAAAATTGTTATCTCAAAAAAATAATGACTTTATTAGAATAAGTATGATGTATGATCTCCAAGTGATTAGAAACTTTTCTGTATCAGGAAGCAATGCTCACATGGGCCTAGATAACAAATTTTCAGAATGTATTATGTCCCTTACCTTTAGCCATAGCTATTATATTATATTATTTTATTTTTAATTTTTAAGTGCTAGCAATAAAACTCAGGGTCACACGATGCATGCCAAACACTCTATCAAATCAGAGAAATCTGTAAATCCATGTGCTTACTTTTCCATTGATGTTTTCTTAACAGCTTATAGCACAGGCAAAACAATGTAAAAACTGCTTAAAATTTACTGGAGATGAATTAGAAGGAATAGAGTCATTGTTAATGACAGGTATATAATTGTTCTGACACTGAAAATTGCTCACAAACACATCTCAAACAAAAAATTCTGAAAACTAACCTTTGGAAACAAGTCAACCATGATTTGCTGTTTTAAATTCTATTGCCAATAGCAGCAACTTCATTTTATTTTGCATAATGAAATAATTATTTGATCATATACAGACACTTATATTTCCCTTGAGAATATCAACAGAAGGGAAATAAGTGTAAATTATTTAAATAAGTTTTTAAATATTGCTTCAAGAGATTAAGTGGCATCAAATAATAATTTACTTCAAAGCAAGATATAGTTTTCAGGAGGAACAGTAAAAGATGTTCTACCAACTTACTAAGACTTTTACCTTAGACAGGGCGAAGGTCTCAGTGCTCATGCATGTGTACCCATGCATTTAAGTTTCCCTGAATTTATTGGGATATAGTCAAAATATATAATCTACCCATCTCAGGAGTGCAAGTCAATGTTCTGTTTTGCATGTCATATTGTCAGATGAACTTAATTGTATGATGTTTAGCATTCCCTTCAAAAAAGCTCTGTACCTATAAGCTGTCGTTTTGTTAATATTTGGCTAGTCAGTTAGGTTTGTTTATCAAAAAGTTGTGTCATCTTCAGGGTGAGAAGGCCCCCATCTTTGTCACTTGCTTGTACCATTGTTTACTGGTTTCAGTGAGGAACATGAGTGAAATTCGGCTGCATGACACCCATTGAGTGTCCTCTGATGGCCCTGATCAGAGACCAGCTTTGAGCCTGTTTGGAGTCCTCCTGGTGTGGCTGACTTTTATGAGAGCTCTCTATGGCTCCATCTTTTCTGATCTCTCCATTAAAATGTCTGCCCCTCTTGTTACCCGACTCAGCTGTTACACTCCCTTAACTGCTCATCAATCGCTTTGTTCATATTATATTGTCCTGGGAAATAAAATATTTTACAGTTTTAGTGAAGTATTTATGTCCCTATGTAGCAACAGTTGTGAAACCTTTACCAGAGTATTCGTCTGTCTCCGGGAAAGCTTTATTTTCTCTCTTTCTCCAATTTTCTGTAAGCCTACAGGCATATAGTTTGTGTTTCCTCTCAATGATGCTCTACTTTGCTTACTATGAAATCCCCAGACCTGGGCTTTCTCATACTGTTTAAAATGACATCAGTCCATGGGAGAGATTCAGACCTACTTCCCATGGACAATTTTCAGTGAACAAAATCATCAAGTCAGAGATGGGAATGGTGCCGCCTCTCTTGGCAATAACACTTCCTCATGAAGAAGGACTGCATAGTGGTGAGACTCTCCAGTCTCCATGGCTTGGCTTTTTTTGTGTAGACTCACTGCCCTGTGGAGTGGGAGATGGTTAAGCAGAAACATAGGCTTTTTATCTTTCTGAGCGTACAGTAAAGATGAAATTTTATGGCCAAGGTCTTGGTGAGAAAGAAGGAATCAGTCTTCCTGACTATGCCTGCCCAGAAAATAGATTCTATCAGGTAGAATTGGAGTGAATGAGCAATGTAGGCTGTATGCTCATCTTTGGGCAAAACCATAATCCCACTCTGGAATTTGGCATAAGAAGAAATATTTCTTGGTGCCATATATAAGGTCAAAGGTCAAGCTTTCAAACTATGGAGATAGATACCACTGAGATAGGTTATGAAATAGGATTGTGATACTTTATAGGAGTTTCTAGAATCAGAGTTTCTGTATATGTTGTTTTCCTTGGGATAAATTCTGGACTCTAAATGAACGTTTTTATAATAAGTTAAACAATTAAAATGTAGATGCTCCTGGAAAAAGGCTTTTCCAAGTTCCTTATTTCTTTTGGATGGCTTAGCTCTTCTGGATGACTTTAAGGGGCTGAGTTTATACATACTTCCTTACATACTAGTAATTGAAATTATGTAGCCCAGAAATACTAACTTCCCAGATTTGGGACACAAATAATATTTGTTCATTATGCTAGACTACACTCTTTTTTTTTCTAAATAGGTTAGTTCCAGTTTTTCTATTTACTTTTTAAAGCATTTATTTTAAATTTCTTCCATTGACCTCAAAATGTGCCTTTAACAAATAATGTCTGTTAATGAAGCCATCCTTTGTATTTCTATGCTGGACACTGTGGAGGCAAGGGGTTCTTGAATCATTGGAAAGAGTATCACCTACTAAGAAAGCAGTTATACCTAATGCTGCTCATTTTGTAATCCAAGCTTTCTGTTGAGCCTAATTTTGTATCCTAATTCATCTTAGCCTAGTGATTTAGACATTCTCTTTTCATAGTTACCATTATTCTATTTACAGAGTTTAATAAAGAAAATTTTCAACATTAGTGATTAGAAATAATTCTACTTATGCATAACTGTAGGCTTGATTTCAAAATTGTATCTATATTTTATTTATTTATTTATTCATTTATGAGAGAGAGAGAGAGAGAGAGAAAGAGAGAGAGAGAGAGAGAATAGGTACACCAGGGCTTCCAGCCACTACAAACAAACTCAAGGTTCATGTCTTCTCTTGTGCATCTGGCTTATGCGCGTCATGAAGAATGGATCAAGAATCCTTTGCCTTTGAAGGCAAATGCCTTAAGCCCTAAACCATCACTCCAGCCTGAAAATTGTATCTATATGTTGAAGCTTATATTCAGACATTGTAGCATTTTTATGATTGTGTCCTAAGAAGTTTAATAGCTCAAAAACTAGCTTTAGAGCTACCTTAGTATTGCCCTAATTCTCAGTTTTATTATTTTCTGGTTTTGTAACTTGGGATATATTACTTTGCTTTGTGAACCTATTATGGTTTTTCATCTACATATATGCACTACTATATTCCTCAGGATGATCATGTTCCCTGAGACAGATATATTCTCATTAAATGGAAAAAGTGATAGTAATTTATATGAATATGTTATTTCATAATTTACTTCTTTACATACCTGATTTTTTAAATGAAAAGGTAAACTAAGCAATTTTTTTCTCTTGTTCTATGAGTTGGACTTTTCTTGCTTGACCTTGAATTTACCTTTGTAAACTGGTATTAAAAATTACTATCTTGGGCTAGAGAGATGGCTTAGTGGTTAAGCGCTTGCCTGTGAAGCCTATGGACTCCGGTTCGAGGCTCAATTCCCCAGAACCCACATTAGCCAGATGCACAAGGGGGCGCACATGTCTGGAGTTCATTTGCAGTGGGTGGAAGCCCTGGTGTGCCCATTCTCTCTCCCTCTCTCTCTCTCTCTCTCTCTCTCTCTCTCTCTCTCAATCTCTCAAATAAAAAAAAAATTAAAAAAAAACATTTAAAAAAAAAGTATCTTTGTCACCCAGTAAGGATGACTCCTTACTCCTTTCATTACTTTGTCATAATGGCTTTATAGCCTCACTACAAATGCTGATTTAAGATTCCATTTTTTTCTTGCAACATAAGAATTTCATTAAATGTAACCTTTTGCTTCACTTAACCCAGTGTGAGCTGCACACAAATACTGAAGAAATGTTTGGTACATTGATAGGACTGAAGCAAAGGTAGGACAAACTGTTCTCGTCATTATTATTACATATGATCATTATGCATAAAATGCAGGCATCAGCTAGCATAGTAGAATGATTCTGTGCTTTTCAGTTCTTTAGCTAGTACATCTATTGGTCCTCAGTAAAATACTCTGCTTCTGACCTGAATTCATGTTGATTTTCTACCTTAGAAAGTTCTTATGGTCTGTTGTACCCAAAAATTTCATCTCTGTTTCCTGCCTATTCTGGGTCTTTTACCAACAATAAATTTTAACAAGGCACTTTAAATATCTATATATGCTATTATTTCTGTCAGGAGTAATATCCACCTGATTCCTAAACTTATACCTTGGCAAACCTGCAGTTTCGTTATTGAGGCTCAGTTTAGTGTATAAAGTAGTTAGTACTTTGCACAAGATGATTTAGGATTTATTTTTGTTCTTTTTGTTTCCACTGGTAAAAATATATATCAACAGTCTATTCAGTGATAAATAAAAATGAAATTGGAGGCAAATTGATAGATCTGAAAAGGATTATACTAAGTAAGTTACCCCAGGCCCAGAAAGCCAAATACCACATCTTCTCTCTCATATGTGGATACTAGCTACAAACATGTAGACTTGTATGTGAGTTTGAGCAAAAAATGGTAGCAGAGGACAGTAAGCTAGAAAGGGGATATAAGAGAGGAATGAGAGAGAAGAATCAAGAGAATAGTACTGTGTATATGTAGGTAGATGAACAGATGACTGGGGATGCAATACTCTAAGTGAGGTCAGGGGAAGAGATTAAGTAAAGGAAGGATGGAACAAGGGTTAATCAAAATTTAAGATGTTATGAATAAGCCATATGAAAACCTACTTATTTTGGATAATTTGACATCCAGAAGCCATAGATTCTTACTAGAAAAATTTCAGTTCCAGGGATGGGATATCTTCCAAAGAATTCTTGGTGAGGGAGGTCCCTGATACCCCAAAACATTACAGGCCATTGCCTAGCAAACAATAGTGGACACAGCAAGCCTTAAGTTTGCCCAGCCAGGCCACATGACACAACTCGTACAAAAGTGGCATGTCTGTTATGGGGGGAAACAACCACTCTCTAATTGGACGGGGGGCCTTTTCCATGGGAAGGAATGCATGTCTGGTACTGAAAACCGACTCAAAAGCCTAGTGAGGAGGTCATGAGCCCTGGGCAGGTAATGCCTGTTGTTGTTAGTCTAAATGCAAATATTGTGCTCACCAAACTGCCCTGTAAGCATTTTACTTAATGTTCATACCCATATATTAATGCTACTTTCAGTTTGGGTTAGAGAAGCTTCTCTTTCCAGATGGTGGTGACCACTGGGCTGACTCAAAAGGCACCATAGTGCTGAGAAGTGACAGAGGAGTGTTCATCACTGAAACATCTCTATCACACTTTCCAAGGCTCAGGGTCCATTGCAGAAGAGGTGGTAGGTAGAATGTAAGGGCCAAAGGAAAAGTAGGACTGATTAAAAGGCAATCTTCCAGACACAAACTGTACTTAACCTCCTTCTGGTACTGTTCTGGAAGGTTGTGGAACCTTTAGTAGGTGGCACCTTGCTGCAAGAAGAGTGTCATTGTGAGGTTGCCTTTTAGGTGTCCCTTTGATCCATTCTCCCTGTGGGTGTGGTGTGTCATGCTCCTGCCATGCTTTCCCCACCATGAGGGGCTTCCTCTTGAAACTAAACCAAAATTAAACCTTTTTCTTCCTTAAGCTGTTTCTGCCTAGCTAATTTATCTTAGCAATGAGAAGGTAACTGATATAGAGTGACTGAAGGGAGTGTTTATTTGTGCAACAGCTCTTATGTTGATGTATGAAAATTGAAATGGTGTATTATTAAGGGCATCAAGTGAACACATGTTAATAGCTGTTCTACATATGTCTCCTGAATTGAAAGTATTAGCAACATTACCAGTAAGTCAAGTTCAATAGTATATGATGGTGAGAGAGGTACGGTATGCATGAGGGAAGATTATTTACAAAACATAAATTAACAGTGAATTTACTTTCTGTTTTCATAGACTAAGGATAAAATTTGCTTAAAATTCCAAGCTTAGTAATAACATAATAATTTATTTCAGCACACTAATAGGGTAACAGAGTAGTAGATCACATTGAGTGCAGAATAAGCGTGTTTAATCACTCCCATGTGGTAGGATACTGAGGTGGTTCATCTTTGTCAAATAAATCTTTATTCTGCTTTATCCTTGTTAATGTGCCATATCCATTAAACTGTAAGAAGGCATGTTTGAATGATCAAATTGATGGACACTGAAAATAATGAGATATTATCAGGATGTTTCATATTTGATAAATCAAATGCCCAGTGTTTATAAAGAACACTTGAAATTTAAGAACAAAAGTCAAAAATCTAATTTAAAAGTGGCAATGGGCTAGAATAGAGTTTCCTTCAAATAAGACTAGAAATAACTAATAAACCCTTGAGATAAGCCCAAGTATCATCAATCACTAGGAAGATGCAAATCAAAACCAGCTGATAACACCAGACACCAAGGAGGGTGCTTACACATTCTCAGAGGTGTCACATGGGGCTTGTCATGGGAAGCTTAGTGAATGAAGTATCATTTTGTATGTAAGGCATGCCTAAATATCCTTATCAAAATATCATGCACTGACATTTGAACTAAGGGTTGATATTCACAATTAAATATTTGTATCTTTGGGGTTGGAGAGATGGTTTAGTGATTAAGGTGCTTGCCTTGGAAGCCTCAGGACACAGAATCATTTCCCCAGTACCCACATAAACCAGATGCACAAGTTGTCACATGGGCCGGGAGATCATTTGCAGTGGCTACAGGCCCTGGCATACCCATTATCTCCCTCTCACCATCTGCCTGTTTTTCTTTCTCTTTCAAATAAATTAAAAGAAATACTAAAAAAAAAAAAAAAAATTGTATCTTTTGGGCTGGGGAGGCCATTCAGTTGGTAAAATGCCTAGCAGTATGCACAAATCCTGCATAAACTTGACAAGGTAGCATGGTGCACCTATCATCCCAGCACTCAGGAGTAAGAGAAGCAGCATTGGGAGCTCAAGACCATTCTTAGCTATATGGTGAGTTCAAGGCCAGCCTAGGATATATGAAACCTTGTTTCCATTATTAAATAATATTTACAGTTTTATTTTGCTTCTTCTTTCTTGGCCTTCCAGTAGAAAGAAAACAATAGTCTGTGAAATGAGGCTGGCTTGAAGCAATTTCTTTCTCCCTAGTTTTAAAATGGGATGTTTTGAGATGATTTTTTTATTTTACATTTTTTAAGCTTTTTTTTAAAAATTTATTTATTTGAGAGTGACAGGCAGAGACACACAGAGACAGAGAGATAATGGACATGCCAGGGCTTCTGGCCACTGCAAACAAACTCCAGATGAGTGCGCCCCCTTGTACATCTGGCTAACGTGGGTCCTGGGGAATACAGCCTCAAATCGGGGTCCTTAGGCTTCACAGGCAAGCACTTAACCACTAAGCCATCTCTCCAGCTGTTATTTTACATTTTTTATTGACAATTTCTATAATTTTAAACAATATCCCATAGTAATTCCCTCCCTCCCTCCACTTTCCCTTTTGAAACTCCACTCTCCAACATATCCCTCCCCATCAACCAGTCTCTCTTTGATTTTGATGTCATGATCTTTTCCTCCTACTATGATGGTCTTGTGTAGGTAGTGTCAGGCACTATGAGGTCATGGATATCCAGACTATTTTTGGTCTGGAGGAGCATGTTTTAAGGAGTCCTACCCTTCCTTTGGCTCTTACATTCTATCTGCTACCTCTTCTCCAATGTATGGTGACCTCTGTAACTTCCTATAAGAAATGATGTTAGTAACACTGTTATCACAGAGGTGCCTGGGGGGCTGCATTCTTTATGCAAACTGTCTAGCAAAGTGCCTGACATCATAATAGCTATAAAATGTTAATTTCCATTATATAAGAATTTCATTATTATGGTCTTTTCACTAGGGCCATTGAAAGGTAAGGCATGAAGTCTGAGCTTGAAAGCTGAATCTCATGTTAAGACATAAATGAATTCCAACACAGAAGGCAAAGGCACTCACAGAGATTGCTTCTTCATATATCCATCCATACCTCAGCTGACAGAAAGCTGGGATTCATGTCCCACTACCCCGAGAAGAAGGCTGTAAGACTTCCTTTTGAGTCAAATGATTGTATCATAAAACATATACACAGAGACACATATAGACACACACGCACACATGGTTGGAGGTATACCAATCAGTATTTTCTTTAACAGTGTCATGTATCTTAATTAAGCTGGCTTCGAACTTATAACGGAGGATTACTTTGAATTTATGATCCTACTGTCTCCACCTCCCAAATACTGATATTACAGACATTTGCCATAATCTCTGATTTTCATGGCACTGAATCAAATCCAGGGCTTTGTATATCTAAGCAAATAAAACTGAGATACAGTCCCCAGCATTTGAATTGCACTAACCTTCTAAACCCTATAAAATTTTACAAACACCCAAATTTAAATACCCAGTATATATATATATATATATATATATATATATATATATATATATATCACATATATATAAATGTGTGTGTATATATATATGTGTGTGTGTGTGTGTGTGTATATACATGTATGTGTGTGTATATTCTAGTATTAATAGTGGTCTAATTTAAGTATAATCTTCCTTTTAATGTTCTTTGAAAACCTCAATATGGCAGCTAAAATCATTTTTTCCCTACTTTAAAGGTAATTATGTATGGTAGTTTGAATAGAAAAGATGGCCCCAATATATTCAGTTGTTTATTTGTTTGTAATTTGCATCTGCTGGCTACCTGGCTGGAGGCAATGTCACTGGCTGGATCTTTAGGTGTGGTGGTGGGTTTCAGATTTCAATCTAAAGATATGCAAAGTGTGCCTAGCTGGAGTTCCTGAAGTGTGCTGTGGTTTTTGACCTCTAGGCTTATACTCTCTCTCTGCTTGGCACTGTGAAGGCAGGCCAGTTTCTTCTGCTGTAATGGAAATTCCCCTGGATCTGTAAGCTTCAATAAATATCCCTTCCTCCATATCTGTGTCTGATCTGAAAGTTCATCTCAGTGAACCTGAAGCTGTCTGCTACATTATGTTTACACACTAAGGTCTTTCTTATACTAGCTTGAGACTTCTGATGAAATGTGCACACAGCACAGACATGTGCCTACATATTTTATTTGATCTATTAAAGTTCTATAGACATCCCAAGAATTTTTTACACTTCACATAGCACACCAATGCTATTTACACCATCATCGTGTTCTCTGCAAGCTCTAAGGCATCTTTGAATTTTTATTTTAATAATGGTTAGGGAATGAAGTTCTTAAATAAATGTATATTGGCATTAATGAAAATTGAAAGACAAGAGATACTACACATGTTTGAGATTGTAGATCATATTTATATATGATGTTTAGCATTGCTCCCATCTTATAGTAATGAAAATATAAATGATGCATGTGGCTACAATAATTGTTCTTACATGTATAACTAATTTTTTTTTTCCAAAAATGTATTTGTCCCACTTGAACTTCAAGATTTCAGGGAAATGTGTGCTTTGAGTCAGATGTCTCCTATAAACTCATGTGTTCTGAATATTTGGTCCCCAGCTGATGACAATTTGGGAGGTGGAGCCTAGCTGGAAGTGTCCCCCTCAACCATCCTAGGGGCAGTGTTAGGTGTGTTATAACCATTTTTCCCTTGCTAAAACTCAGTTTACACTCCTGCTACTGTTTTCCATCCTCCATGGAAGAGGTGATGTCCATCATCTGCTCATGCTATTGTTTCCCCTGACATCATGAATCTTTCCCAAGAGATTTTAAACCAAACTAAAAAAAAAAAAAAAACTTTTCTCCCATCAACTATTTTTGATCAGGTGCTTTATCCCAGCAATGAGAAAGTCACAACAACAAGTTAAATGTTAACATCCACTGGGGGGGGGGGTACAAAACAAAACATTAGCTGGAGAGATGGCATAGCAATTAAGGCACTTGCCCACAAGGCCTAAGGACCCAGATTCGATTCCCTAGTACCCATGTAAGCCAGATGTACAAAGTGGCACATGCATCTGGAGTTCATTTGCAGTAGCTGGAAGGCCTGGCACACCCATTCTATTTCTCTCTCTCTGACTTTTTATCTCTTTGCCTCATAAAAATGGGATATATTTTATAATCATGGAAAATTTTAATAAAAATTTTAAAAAAAAATTAAAAAATGAATAAATAAACACCATGTAACAAAAATAATATGAATCTTACTGTAGAGGAAGTATGGGGTAATCTTACTTCATCCAGCTTGTTTTTATTTTGCCTTTCTTATCTCTTTTTAAGGGGAGGGCAAACAGTAACCCTTTTGAATACACCTGAGGTGCTTTAATTCTGGAAAGCACAAAAGCTATTTCTTAAAATATTTTTTGTTCATTTTTATTTATTTATTTGAGAGTGACAGAGAGAGAGGGAGAGAGAGACACCTAGAGAGAGATTGGGTGTGTCACGACTTCCAGCCATTGCAAATGAACTCCAGACGTGTGAGCCCCCTTGTGCATCTGGATAACGTGGGTCCTGGGGAATCGAGCCTGGAACTGGGGTCCTTCAGCTTCACAGGCAAGCGCTGAATGGCTAAGCCATTTCTCCAGCCCAAAAGCTATCTTTTATTATCAAGCAAAGACCAATTGTGGTCCACGTGGTCCTTCTGGGATACCTGCGCATATATTTTATCTGTGATAATAACGGAGTCCAAGTTAAGGAGGGTTATGGGAACAAAGCAGATTATAAAAATTAAGCCTACAGGTTTCTGACTCCAAATTTAGTTGTTACTCATGACTTGTAAATTCTAAGACTTTTCTTGAAATCGGGGGTGCTACCTTCTTGTGCAATAGCTATGAGAACTAACTAGGAAAATGCATTCAATAAATTAGATGTTGTCTGGAGCACTTATGTATTCACAATATCACAGATATTACCACTCTCTCCACTGGTGAAAAACATAAAGACAGGTTTAGACCTTTGTAAAACAGATGCAGACATAAGTATCACCTTCATGTCAGGTTTTTTTTTCTCTCTGCAAAGGAAAACACTAAGATTCTGAAGCAGAAGCTTTTGTAGTGAAATAACCCATGGACACTGAATGCATATGTAAGACAAGGATTTAAGAGGACAAAAAGGGAACTGAAACTGGGTTGGATGAAGCTGCCATCAGATACCGTGGATCCTAACATGCCTGCTTCATAAGTAAGCAACTTGGTGTGAGCCATTAAGCAGCATTTGGCCACAAGAGAATAAGCTTTAGATCTGTGACTGGGGACCCAGGTGGTTGAGGGGGTACTCAATGCTCTTTTCACTAGGCCCTTATTATTTCTAGGCTTCTGATTTATTATCCATGGAGTGAATGAGTGAGCCTTAAGTCACATGGCAGTTATAGTCTGGGCCAGGCAGGCATTTTGTGTACTGAAGTGGTTAGGAATTGCAAAATAGTATTAAAAATCTGGCATTTTATCTCTTTGACTTTGGAAATACTATTTGCTATTTTCTTTCTTTCTTTCTTTCTTTCTTTCTTTCTTTCTTTCTTTCTTTCTTTCTTTCTTTCTTTTTTAGTTAGATTATTTGACACCAAAAACAAAGGAGAAACATATTAGACAACATTTGGGGTTTGATCATGCATATTTCTATGAAGTATGTTAATAGCTTGCCAAGCATATAGTGAGTAGTAAAATACAGATAAGATTAGTTGTATCTGCACTTGGTGTTATTTTTATTATTATAATTACTTTTTTTTTGGTTTGGTGTGGGAAAGAGTTGTATTAGTCTATTTTCTCACTGCTGAGACCGAATGCCTGACCAGAAGCAATTGTAGGGAAGAACGGTCCATTTTGTCTCATAATTCAGTGCATACACTCTATCATGGCAGGGAAGAAGCCAGAAGGACCAGCAGCAGGAGCTTGCTCACTGTTCTGCAGATCTGGAAGCAGAGGAAAGGAATGCCAACTGTCTTTGCTTCCTTTCTTCCTTTCCTCATTTCATTCAGGCCTGGATCTCAGCCCAGGGGTTGATGTCTCAGTGAAAGCTCTTTGGGACCACCCTCAGAGACACATCTCATTAATGCCTTCACTATCTCTTAATCTAATCAAATGGACAAAATTAAAAATCACAAGATCCAAGTTGCTTAGAAAATTGTTAAGTGAAGCCTCTGCCCCAATTCAATGGCAGCTAGCTCTGAGCCAACCTGTAGAAACTTCTTGATTAACTCTGGGTCAGGATTACTACAAAGACTCTGTGATGTGGTTCTTGGGGACTCACATGGCAGGGAACATAATCAGAGAAGGTTTTCTTCTAGTGTCAACTGGAGCTGAGGAGCTAACAGTTAACTCTTCTTATCTCATCCTTGTAAGTCTTGACATAGAATCCTAGCAATACTAAGAAAGAAATGTGAAGGCTGCCCACGTCTTTATGAGTAAGTAAATCCAAGGACCTTGGAAGATTCTGTGAGCCTGTGGTAGTTTGAATCGGATATCCCTCTTAAATTCATGTGCTTTGAATGTCATGTTTCTGGATGGTAGTAATTTGAGATGCAGAGCCTGCTAAGCAGAAGGGTTTGGGTTTTATAACCCCATGTCATTTTGCCAGAACTCAGCATACTTTCTTGCTGCTATCTGCCAACTAATATGGACAGATGTGATGTCTAGCATATGCTCTTTCATCCTGTCCTTGTCATCATGAGCCTTCCTCTCAAGACAGCATGCCAAAATAGACTCCTCCTATCAGCTGCTTTTGGTCTCGTCCCAGCAACCCAGCAGCTTGGAGGTAACCACAACACAGCCATTGCATGTACTTTGTAGGTCTACATTTGTACTGGTCTTTATATTTTATTACATTTTCATCTGACCACAGCTCCTACAGATGTTGCTTCATGATCCGAGTACTTCAGCTACTTAGCTTGAAGGAGTCTCTTGGGAGAGGTATCTTTTAACACCAAAATGATTTTTACACCTTTTCTCCCTCTGGTTCTTCAAGGAATCATTTTCTTTTGCACTTGAAGGGACTTTGGTTAAGTGGCCCAGAAGTGAGATGGCCGTGTATCCATCTTGGCAAAATTAATCCAGGAGTGAAAATGCCAAAAAGAAATCAGTTGTTTCTATTCTGGACACTCTGTTTAGTGGATTAAATAAGAAAGCAGAGTGCTTCCTCTGGCTTTCCTAACACTCTTCAGTGTTCTCCTCTTCCAATCATCAGAGTTGAAGTGAAGCAAATCCTTGACAAGCTGATCAAATGTTATAAGGGGAAAAAATGGGGGGTGGGTAGCTGAGCTCATCAGTTGTTAGAGAAACATATTGAATTCAATAGGAACTGTACCATAGAATCAATGCAGAGAAAAAATAAATAAATCTTATGTTTCCAATACGCATGGCTACAAAGCTTGGATGTGTATAAGAATTGACTTCTGGGTAAGGTGACAGCCTCCCTCATCTCCCATGCCTATGGTTTTGTGCAACTCAGACTACAATTTTAGCTCCCTGATTTCTAAATATGACCAGTAGTAACACAAGCCACTGTACCAAACACAGAGCAGTAGTGAAAGGGAAGGTGTGTCTAACATAAAGGGAAACTGATTAAACATAAAAATGATACCAGAGTGATAATATCTATGAGATCAATAAGGTGGATCCCTCTGCCCTCTCCTTTATGTTGCAGTTGCTCTGTCACTGTGATAAGGATGTGGATTCACTAGTCTTGATTCTTTGCCAGGGACTGTGAGGTCTCTGAGAACAAGTCATGTCCAACCATGCTTCATTCACTATCCCCTTAGTCAGGGCATCTACATATGGCCTCATGCTGATTAGCAACTTCACACATGCTAGCCGTAAATATATATTAAATGAGTGGATATATTCTGTTTTATTAAACTATCAATATTCAAACTGCAACAGAGATATAGAACAATCTCTTTGATGCTAATTTTATACCAGTATTGCTGCAACCAGAGTATTGGTGTGGGCAAGCAGTAACTGGGAATTTAATTCTAAATCAGAGCACCTATTTCCAGTCTCCTGCCCATGTTGCTCTGTTATGCCACACTGGATTTCACTATTCTGCACTTCTACACAGATGTCAGAAAAACAAGCAAGGTTTCTTTTTAAGAAATGCTGTGACTGATTTTCCCCTTTTGCTTTTTTAAAGAAAATCTTTTTAAAGCAACTTAAACCTTCACAGGTTGCTTTTATTAAGTAGAGTGTGTTCTGGGAATGTTTGGATTCAGCTGAATACATTATTTCTCTGACAATGCACATGAGTCAAAGGTCTAACAAAAGACTGACTAAAGACGAGAGGTAGTTAGTGATTTTTAGTAGACTCTAGCTACATAGAGAAAAGTTCAATATTATATTTTGATTTGCATGAAAATTTTTTATAATGAATGGACTTTAGAAATTTTTACTGGTTGATGAAAATAATTTCTTTGCTTACTTTAAAACATGTGCATAATGCAAATTCTATGGCTCCTATTTTCATAGTAGTGAGTATGTTATTACAACACACTGACTCAGGGTTTGTGATAAGCTGAATGGCGAAGTTGATATGAATTTTTAAATTATTTAAAGACAAGCTATTTAACAAGTTTCTATGTTTATAATGATATCAGAGCAATGATTAAGTTCTTCACATTAGAATAATTTTGGAACACTGACCTAAAGCATTATTTGTTAATACTTTTTATTTATTTGTAAGCAGAGAGAGAGAATGAGATAGAAAGGACTCAGACAGAGTATGGGTGTGCCAGAGCCTCCAATTGCTACAGATGCATGTGCTATTTTGTGCATCTGGCTTTAGATGGGTATTGGGGAATTGAACCCAGTTAATTGGGCTTTGCAGGCAAGTGCCTTAACCACTGATCCATCTCTCCAACACAGCATTAGTTTTAGAAGCAGATATTCTAATATTTGAGTTCAAGTTCGTCAGTAATTACAACGTAGGTCATTTTTAGTGGGCATAACTGAGCATCTCCTTACACCTCTGTAAAAGAGAAAACACCAGTGGCTCATGCTTTACCAGACAATTCTGTTGGCTAAATTTAACTAGAAACCTGAAGTACTGGTGGTAATATCCTCATGAATGAGAAGATAAGACTATCATTAGTAGCAATATTACAAATCATTATTTCCCATCAAGTAGGAGATTTTTGTTTGCTTTGTACTTCTGGAAATAATTGAATATATTGCCTTATAGTTTATAATATATTGCTTAATTCAGAACTTTCCTTACAATAAGTCAGCTCATCTCCTAATTGTTATCTAGGTTTTCCTATATTTGAAATATGAGAGAAAAAATGGGTCATTTCATATCAAACCTGTATGACTCCCTTTTAGTGCTTGACATTCCTATGATAAGAAATTTATAAAATGACTCAATGTTTGCAGAAGGAAAATCCTCATTTGTGCCTGCCTATGTCAGCCATCCTTTGTTTTGTCTTCCCTCCCTATTCCTCCTTTGCCAATTACAACATAGATTGCAAACTCAAGCCTTCGCCTGTGAGGAAGGGGTCAGCCCCCCCACCTGACCACCTTTTTGCATATGGAATAAAAGACTAGGCAGACTGCCCACCCACTGTGTTTGCTACGTCACCCGCTGCATGGTTAACCTGCTTTGGAGATGAGACATCTTTTGGAAAAGTAAAGAATTTGCCTTCTTTAGACAGCCCGTTCTCTTGAGTATCCTTGTTCCACACCAATGGGAAAGGAGGGGAAAGCTCCCCTCTAACAAATATAAGCCACAATTATATTCTGGTATGGAACAAATTGACTGAAAAATATCCAGTAAATTCCCTAGTTTATGGTCTCTAAGAGAGGGTTATGTACGGCTGTCATGTGTTTGAGAGTGGCTATGTCATGGTTTTGGCCAATAAGCTGTAGGTAAAGCATTCTTTACTTCTAGGAGAGTATTTAAGCAGAAGCTTATACTTTTCAATTTCTCTTTGTCCTCCTCTGTCAGCAAGCTAGTCATGCCTACATTGCTGCTCTGTCAGCTTGGAAGTCACAGATAGGATAATGTAGACCAGGTACACATGACTGAAAATGGACACATGTCATGAGCATTGAAAATAATTGAAAAATACCAATCCTTTCATATCCACAGTCTATTTGCTAGCAGGGAAAAGCAATCTAAACTGGCCAACACTGGTTTTAAACTACAGCATGGTTTTGTATAACTCCCTCAGCCAGCACTTCTCCATGATAATACCATAAGGGCCACGATGTCATGGCCTCGTATTTCAAAATTCTAAAGATCTGATTCCAATTTGTCCTTTTTCCAGGTTCATTGCTTTATGCTCCCAAACACTCCCATTAAAGAGTCCAGAAATAACAAATTGCTTCTGGTCCTCAGAAGGGTTCATGCTGAAGCATCCTCCCATGGGTGTGTCTTGCCTTGTGTAATCCCAGACAAGTCCCATCGATTCTTCAAAACACAGTTCACACCATGATCCCGTTAGGAGTTTTATAGCACTGTGCCATCCTGCCCTCACTTGCCATTTCCACCATCTTGATGAAGACAAGCAGTCCATCTTCTACAACATTCTTCCTACCTACGTATTTTCGTCCAGCACTTAACATAAGATAATGAAAGGGTAATGCTTTTACTTCTTGGCTTAAGGTCATATTTACTTCACTTTTACTGACAATGCCTGGTAAAATTTAAAAAAAAAAATCAGTACACATTGAATTATAGTTCCTTTTTTTTTAATAAGAGTAATGAAAATAAAAAGTTTTGTATCCATTTTGTGGTTTGAGGAGGTTTTAATTCCTTTCAAAGCCTCACATTTTCCTTTAGGAAGAATAATTTTTTTAATGTCTGAAATTGCCTGACATTAGTGAATGAAGCATTTAAAGTAGGAGTTACTCATCATCTTCACAAAGGCTTACAAGCATATTTCATTAGTTCTCCCTAATTCCCACTGATAAAATCTTAATAGGGGTTTTGTTGACAAATATCTTTAACAAGAGTTGCCTCAATTGAAAATGAAATAAATGTGCCAGAATGCACTTGCAGGGCTGGAGACATGGCTTAGCAGTTAGGGCACTTGCCTATGAAGCCTAAGGGCCCAGGTTTGATTCTCCAGGACCCACATAAGTCAGATCCACAAAGTGGCACAGGCATTTGGAGTTCATTTGCAGTAAGATAAACAAATAAATAAAAAGAATGACCTTGCAATATTCTGACTCTTTCTGTTTCATCAATTTCAATACACTGCTATACTTCCAAAATTATAGTAGTGTATGGACTCCAGACTAGCATTAGTTTCATAATTGAGGAAACAAGAATTATCCAAGTCAAATATTTTCAGGAGACTTACAAACTAATTTATTTATTTATTTTTATTTTATTCATTTATTTGTAAGCAGAGTGATAGAGAGAAGAGAGACAGACAGAGAGAGAATGACCACACCAGGACCTTTAGTCACTGCAAATAAACTCTAGATGCATGAGTCCCCTTGTGCATCTGGATTACATGGGTACTGGGAAATTGAACCTTGGTCCTTTGGTTTTGCAGGCAAACACCTTAACCACAAAGCCATCTCTCCAGCCCCTAATTTAAATTTGTAACCTCCATTGAAAGTTCTCACTTTCAGGATCAGGGTGTGTCTCAGTTGGTAGAATGCTTGCCTAGCATATATGGAGCTCTAGAACCTCATGAAACTAACTTGTCTTATACCTCTCACCTGAAATCACAGCACTCAGGATGTAGGTGTGGGAGAATCAGAAGGTCAAGGTCACTTTAAACTTCATAGTTTCAGGCTAGCCTGATCTGCTTTAGACTGAGCCCTCAAAAAAATTAATTAAATTAAATTGAAATAAATAAGTAACCTTTAATCTCTGTACTCTGGAGTTGGAAGATCTCTGTGAGTTAAAGATCAGCCTGAGTCTAATTCCAGTTTATCCTGGCTAGAGCAAGATCTTACCTCAAAAAAACAAAAACAAAACAAAACAAAACAAAAAATAGTAAAACACTCAAAAAATCCAATCTGTAAAGTCTTCAACTAAGCATACATTCAGAGTATTAATGCTTCAGCATATGAATTATGAGAGATATCTTAGGTGGTGAGCATTTAGCAAAAACCAACATTGATGTGAAAAGTTATTGTGGTCTCTCGAATCACAAAGAATTTAAATCTGACCATTACTATAGAGTGTCTCTGAACGATTTCTTTAAACGATTACAATCTGAAGCCAGTAATAGTAATGCACACCTTTAATCCCAGCATTAGACAGGGAGAGATAAAAGGATTACCATGAGTTTGAGTCCAGCCAGGGACTACACAGAGAGTTCTAGGTCAGCCTGAATAGAATGAGACCCTACCTTGAAAAAGTAAAACAAACAAAAATGATGACAATTTAAACAGCCAGTATAGAAACAATAAAAACTGCTCTCTAGCTTTCTTTCCTATGAACCCAACAGGTCAGAGGGGGTTTTAGACATTAGGGATTAAAATAACATCATTAAGAAAACAACAGGGAGGCTGGAGAGATTGCTCAGTGGTTAAGGCACTTGCCTACAAAGACAAACAACATGGATTCAATTCTTCCATACTCAAATACAGCCAGATGCACAAAGTGGTACATGCATCCGGAGTTTGGTTGCAGTGGCTGTAGGCTCTGGCACACATTCCCTGTTTCTCTCTCTTTGTGACTCTTTCTCTCCCTGTATATTTCTGTTTTCAAATAAATAATAAATTCCTCCATAAATAAATAAAATATCTCAAAAACAAAGAAAATTACAATGAGCTTGAATCTCTGCTCTCTCAAACTTCTACTGATAGCAAGATAGCCTCAGAGAGAAGGAAAAACAATTACAGAGCAAAGTGACAATGAAATGGACTTCGATGTAGACATGCCAGAGGACATGTGGGCAAAGGCGTCGGATGTACAATGTGGGTGGGTATTTGGCAGGGTCATATACCTGAGTCAGACAGGACTGCAGAAGTCAGTGATAAGAAATCAGGAAGATAGTTTCTTTTTCTGCACTGCTAATTGAATCCTATGTAGACCACCCTTTTCACTAAAAGCAAATGGATCACAACAGGTAAATTTTAAACCTGAGTCTGATGTGTATGAAGCACAGAGAGCACAACCACCTTGAAGAGGAAAAAGAAATTAAAACACTCTAAAATTCTTTGGAGCCAGTCCTCTGTCTGTCCAAATTAGCTGCACAGAAACCATTTCCGCTTCACAGACGTCTCAGCCATACACAGAAATAGGTTCGGCTAGCACACGCAGACTGCAGTGTTTCCAAAATGCCAGTTAACATGGCGATTAAATGACAAGACCCTCACAACGATCATGTGAAAACTGACGTTACACTCGTGTATACTTTAACACCATGAGAATAGCTAAAATATGATCTTTAAAAATATACAAAGAGATGTGTGGTGGCTGAGGAGCATGCTCAGCTGGTAACATATTTGTCAAGCTTAAGCATAAAGGCCTGAATTCTGATTCCCCAGGAACCTTAACAATGCCAGGCATTGTGGAATTTCCTTATAATCCCAATGTTGTGGAGGTAACATATGGGATTTCCTGAGCCTATTGGATAGCCAGACTAGCAATTTCGTGAGCTTGGGTTCAGTGAGAGACTACCTCGAAAATAGGGAGAATAGCTGAGAAAGAAATACAATGTTGACCTCTAGCTTTTACACACTTGTGTGCAAACATATTTTTGCATGCACCAATAAATATACAAAGGTGCATATGCACATCATATGCACACATGAAAAAAATATGTGAACAATGACTCCAATCTATAAAAAATAGGCATAAGTATAATGTGACACTGCAGCATAGGACACTTTCCAGCACTCCTGAGTTATTGTTTATTTCTTCTTAGCCTTCTATGCTTGCTGGGCGTGTTTTTTTTTTTTTTTTCAGGAATGAGCATGTATTTTTGTAATCACAAACATAGAAAAGATATGTTGTGAAAAATAAGCCTACACATTTCAAAGGTTTATCCTCAGCAGGATTAGTGTTGCTTACAGTAGACAAGGCAGTCCACTCACAAGACTTGAATGCTCTCATTGGAAATAATTGAATCTTATTATCAAGAGGGCTTCATGAAACACTGCTATTTACCTTGATCCACCGTTCAAATGCATTTCTACTTCAAGAATTGCCTTAACACCTTATACAATACAGGAAGCAGTTGACCTTTTGTACAGGATTAAAGTACCATATAATTAACTTCTTTATACACAGAGTTGAAACTTAATGAAATTGTGAGGTGAAATGCACAGACCTGAACTGCAGACTCCTTTCCTCTTCACTTCCTAAGCTCCTAAGGCTTAGCTGGCTTCTCTTTTTCTCTTTGGCGCTTTGATTCTGCCCAGATGAAGATTTGTTAACTACATCCAGTTACCTCCCCAGAAGGAACACACACAAAGAAATGTCTAGTGTGTGCAGCCAAAGAAAGGAAGGGAAGGTTTAAGCTCCTGGGCCGGCTGAGCAGGACAAACTCTCTGGGCCTCTGACTGAGGAGTGAGACAAACCTAACTTGAATGTCAGCTCTGTACTTACCTGTAAATTATTACAGCTGAAGTTTCAGGGACCCTGTACTGAAAATGAGAATATTACAATTGCATCATATAAGTTTAAATGAAAACTTGATTAAGGCTGTAAACATAAATCATTCCTCGTATATGGTCAGAGTCAGTAACTATTCATCACTAATTCATTAAGATCCATCATGAATGACCCACAAGGATGCTCCTAACTTCCAGTCATATCACTCTCCTCTTTCACCATTTGTCCTATGTGATGGTTTATATTGACTGCCAACTCACTTGACAGGATGCAGAAATACTATGAAGGGTTATGTGGATTAGGTTCTCCTCTTTGCTGGTCCATGAGGGATTGTTTTGGTTAGATTAACTAATGTGGCAAGATCCACCTTACCTGAGGATGACACATTCCACGCACTGGCCTAATACACTACATACAACGGGGAGAAGTGGCTGGGCAGCACCGTGTATCCCTCTCTGCTTCCTCGCTGTGAACTAAATGTGACCAGCTGCCTAAATCCCCTATAGTCATGATAGACTGACCTAGAACTGAATAAGCCCTTTCTGCTTAAAACATCTTGTTATATGTTATTTTGTCATCCCCACCCAGCTTATTCTCACAGGACTCCCTATCTCCTCCTGCCCTCCACATGGCAAGAGCTCTTTGCACACATTTTTAGCAAAACGCTAATTAATAGTATACAGGTATTAAACCTACAAATGAATGAACAAATGGATGAATGTACGATGGGATAAAATAATAGAAAAAAAAAGAGGAGAGAAAAAAAAAACTTTTTCTATTGCTATTCAATCAGTGTCTTTGCATTACTCATTCCTTTTTCTCATTCACTCATCCCTGTTCCTAGCAATAGAAAAGAGTTGCTTCAACAATGAGTAACAATTGCCTTCAGAGTTCCTTAGTCACATCAGAATGCCCTCCTCCAATGTTTACTGTGAATCCTATTGATTTTTCTAACCAGAAAGCTCAGCTTCACTGATGTGACTGAAAAGAAAAGTAGGAGCAACAGTGTAAAATCTATGCCCTTCCTCAATCCTCATTACTTTCCTCTTTTCTTGTTCAAGATGATGCAATTACGTGCTATGCTCTCAAAGACTGTGTTCATATATATGTGTGTGTGTGTGTGTGTGTGTGTGTGTGTGTGTGTGTGTGTGTGGCTTTAATGTTATTCATGAAAAATTAAACTACTTACATAAAAGAGATTGTATCACTGTTGTTCCAATCCTCACACACACACATAAAAAATAAAATAAAAAGAACCACCAGAAACTAGAATAGGCTAGTGCAAGTTATTTTGATTTAAACTTCAGATTAGTTCATTGGTAGAATATCCATGCTAGTATATTGCTACTACAAATGTCCCTAAAATATCAATACAAAAATGCAATTACATCTTCTTTCAGGGTCTTATTTCCTCCAATCTTCAAAATATAAATCACACTATAAAGACTTTCTTTGCATTAGTGAGTAATCCATACTGCTTACATTTGTATATGTGGTAAACACAGCTCTGGCTGTATTATCAGTATGTAGACATGTTCAAATTCAAATTCAATTGGCTTCAATTACAGTGGCTCAAGACATTTGCAAAGGGATTTTAGTCTGAAATATTTGCTTGCAATGGTTCAGGGAATTTTAGAATTTGAACTTCGCTTTCTCAGTTAGCTCTTTAAGTGATATGGGACTGGATGAGGAGAGCAGAGGCCTGTCTTTATTATAACATAATTCAAACTGAAACATTTGTAGCAATGACTCACAAGCCTTCTCAGTGTAAAAGGGTTAGTATTGACTCCTTAACAGACCAGAACCCAGTCTATTTTTATAGCTTTGGGGATGTGGTAAGATTATCAAGTTCATCTTAAGACGTTTTAACACCCACTAGGTGTCCATCATAGGGAGTCCACAGAGACAAACAATGGGGAAATTAGAGTCTTATATGGCAGTCTGGCAACAACAGGAAAGTGTAAGAGCAACATGGAAGGAGTAACTCAGGCTTGGTTTAAAGGTGACCTTTGCAGAAGAACTGATGTCCATGTGGCGTGGCTCAGGGGACATTGCAGAAGTTGGGGAGGAAAGACTGTAAAAGCCACAGAGCACGTAGGAATACCCTAAGGCTCTGTCCACACCCACTGAGGAGAGCACTCAAAGTAAGAAGAGTTGAGGAAAAGGGACGATAACATATAACCCGTTATAATATATATACATGTGTATATATATATATATATATATATATATATATATATATATATATATATATACAGATCAAACTTTTCTTTAAAATACATCATTAAATCTGGGCATGGTAGTGCACGCCTTTAATCCCAGCACTCAGGAGGCAGAGGTAGGAGGATTGCTGTGAGTTTGAGGCCACCCTAAGTCTCCATATTGAATTCCAGGTCAGCCTGGGCTTGAGTGAGACCCTACCTCGAAAAACCAAAAATAAATAAATAAATAAGTAAATAAATAAATCATTAGAAAATATTTTCAAGGGCCGGAGAACAAGCTCAGTGATAAAGAAGCTTGCTTACAATGCTAACAACCTGGGTTCAATTCTCCAGTGCCCATATAAAGCCAAGTATACAAACAGGCACTTGCAACTGGAGTTCATCTTCAGTGGCTTAAAGCCCTGGTGTGCTCATTCTCTCTGCCTGTCTCTGTTCTCCCTATTTCTCTCTGCTTGTAAATAAATAAATAGATTAAAGAAAATATTTTCAGTTGGCCTACAGATGCTGTTTTGTAATCCCAGCACTTGAGAGTAGAGTCAGTAAGATCAGTAAATCAAGATCATCCATAGGTTTGTACTAAATTTGAGGCCAGCCCTGAATACATAAGACCTTGTCTTTAGAAACAAAAAGAGGGCAGGGAGGTGACTCAGCAATTACACATGCTTGCTTGCAACACTGTGGGCCCATGCTGAACTCGTAGTCTAGACATAAAGTCAGAAAGTAGTGCACCTGTTTGTAATCCTGACAGGCCTACTGCAATTGGAGGCAGAGTCAGGGGAATACTGAGGCTCATGGGCTACCTAAACTAGCCATATGCAGCAGCAAAACCAACAAAGGAGACCCAATCTCACTCACACAAGGTGCCATGGTGGTCCTCAGGTGCACCAAGGCTAGCGCATTACCATGTCATACACATTCACACATACACATAATACGAATGAAAGAAATAGAAATTAATTTTAAAACATGGCTTTGGTATATATCTAAGTTTATCATGTATTAAAAGGAAAATGACATTTGTATACAAATGAGATGGGTATACCTGTATCTATTTAAACATACAATATAATGTAGTGAAAATATTTGAAACCTTGTAGTCATGTTGCATATTTGATATCTTTCACAGTAACTAAATATTTTGATTTTATAATAATCCGTGTTGACAACACCATTTTGCATAACTGTGTACAAAAATTGGACAGTAAGATCATGTACATTTTAGAAATTTTGAACATTCTATCCTTAGCTCACCCAAAATACTCATATAATGATATTTATGAAACCCAAGAAACATATGTGAAATACAGTCTGTTACTTTTTTCATGTGTGTGTGGTGTGCATGCTTGTGTGTATGCATGCTCTTATGTGTGTGGGCACGTATGTGTACAGGTATACATGTGTGCATGTGGAGGCCAGAGTTCAACATCATATGTCTTCTTTAATCTCTGTCCACTTTATTGGTTGAGACAGGGTCTCTCTCTGAACTGGAGCACACTAATTGTGCTAGACTGGCTACCCAGATTTCTTGTGTCAACTCTCCATGTACAAGCATGTGCTGCCAGGCCTGGCTTTTACAAATGTGGTAGTGATCTGCGTTGAGGTCCTTGTACTTGTACAACAAATACTTGACTGACTGGGCCAACTTTCCAGCCCTCAAATAGCAAATCTTAAATTGAGTATTCCAACACACCACAATTGAAGGTATACAATCTGACACTTGCATGCTAGGAAATGGTGGTAGGACAATATTGGAAGTCTTTGTTTGACATAATTAAGCCACTATATTTCTATAAAAGTTGAAGGCTTTGCAGCTACACTGAAAACACTGCAGCTCATACGTTGGGCTTTGAGAGGCCCGGACGTGAGGCCTAGTGGAACTTCCTCAGCCTAGCTAAAGTTTGGGGAACTGCCTTGGGCCAGCTAGGACTCAGCAGGGGGCCAAATGGCCTTTGGCCTCTACTTCCACATAGGAAGTTAGAGTTAGAACCAATCATCTCAGAGGTCGCAGTATGCTATTGGCCCTTACATCTCCCATCCTAAAATCCCCAACTTCGTTCTCAACATTATATAAACACCTGCCGGTAACAATAAAGTGAGTCCCTGCTTTGACAAGACTCTCAGCTCAGTGGTTTTGTTCCTGATCATCAATACCCACCAGCGGGCCTGGTCCCCCCAGCACTACCCAGCGCTCATACGATACAGTTCTTTGAAATCTGAGCCACTGTGTTTCAGGCAACAGTGGCTGGCACCGTGTGGTCTGATGGCATACATAACGCAAACCACACATGTCATGTGCTCAGACCCAACATTGCACTGAGGTAGCATCATGTAGCATGGATAAGGGCTGCCAGCAACATGTTGAATTCACTCCATACTTGATTTTTGATTATTTTTGTGTTTGTGCATGTGTGAGGCATACACATATATTATTTTCCACATATGTGACACACTTGTGTGTAGGTGCCTGTGCATCTGCCTACATGCATGTGTGAAAGACAGAGGTCAGGTGTCTTTCTTGACCATTCATGGCCTTCTTTACAGAAGCCAGGTCTCTCTTTAGCTGGCCGTATTGCCCTAAGGAGCCTATCTCCACCCTCTTAGCACTGAGATAATAGACTACAAAACCCATGTGGCATGCACACTGAGGATTAGAAAGCTGGTCCTGATACTTGTAAATCAAGCTCTTTATCCACTAAGTGAAATATCCAACCATTTTTATTTTTTTTTTAATTTTTTTCTGTGTTCAGAGACCTTCTCCTATTGACAAATTTATTATCATCTCCAAATTAGTGATCCCATTTGCGGCTGTAACCACAGACAACGCTGGCGAATAATTGGGCATGTGGACTCTAGAGTTTGGCCACGATGGATTGAAGGTGGACTCTGCTATATTTCAATCCTGTATTACTTTGCTCATTATTTCATCACCATTAATCTACTGAGAATTTACTATGCTCCTTGGAATTTTTCAAACAGTTCAGACAGGAAAGTGAACAAAACTGATCCAACCCACGAGTTATGGTATTTACAATCTAGCAAGTTATATAAACCAAAGCAAACAGGCACAACATGTGTTACCATAGGACAGTTCAGCTCTGCAAAGCAGCAGGAATATGGGCATTCTACTCTGACAAGGTTTAGTAAAGTGCTTAGGGTATGTGTTAATGAGATTTCAAAGAGTAGAGACTAGAGGTACTGAAGTTAGTTATACACAAATGATTATAGCAAAGCTGAGACAGATCACATCTATTGGTTTCAGTTTCTTTATGTGTTCAATGGGAATAATAATAATGATGATGATGTCTTGGGGATGGTGTGATGATGAACTGAGTTAATACAGATACCATTCCCACAACTGGATCTGGCACAGAGAAATACTTTTCTACTGTTACTATTTTATTGTTGTAATTACTTTTAAACAGATTCTTTGGTGTTCCTTCCTTATATTCCATCTTTACAGAAAATTTTCCCCAAAGCAATTTCTGTTTCCTTTCCTCACTTCAAAGTTACAGAATGAAAATAACCACAAGCCATGTCTCTTAATGTTTCACATATATCCAAAATCTTCCCACCTTGTGCAATGCTTCTAGCTTAATCAGATGTGTCCTGCCTGAATTGCTAAACAGCTTCCCATATTCTTTCTTGCTATCTCTTATTCTACTAGGGTCTTTTTATCATGTAGTATTTTGTTTATTTATTGTTTTCAACATAAATTCAAACATCTGACCTTCTTATTTAAAATGTTGAGTATCTTTCCCTTGCACTGATAATGATAATAGTAATAATAATAATACTAATATTCACTCCTTCACTTCTCTCAGTTACGGCTAAACTGATAAAATGAACAGAGAAAAAACCTAACTGGGGATGGAGAGATGACTTAGCAGTTAAGGTGCTTGTCTGTGAAGCCTAGGAACCCAGGTTCAATTTCCCAGGACCTATGTAAACCAGATGCACAATGTGGCACATGCATCTGAAGATCACTTACAGTGGCTAGAGACCCTGCCACGCCATTCTCCACCCCTCTCCTTCTTTCTCTCTCTGTCTTAAATAAGTGAGACATTTTACTGAAATCTGAGCTTGTCCCTTCTTTGGAGCATTTCCTCTTGCTCATCTCTTGACCTAGAGCAGTCTTCCAAATTCCCTTGCAATAGCTAACCATTTCTTACCATTCAAGCATAGGTTTAAAAATCATTGTTGAGTGGCTTCTAGTAATCATTCAATCTAGTGTTGATTTTTTTTTCTTGCTCTGTCCTATTGATCTGCAATTCTTTCTTTTGGGAGCTATTTTTCTAATATTTCTTGTTTAGCCTACACTCAGGGTGTTCAAGAGCTTGAATTTTTCAATATGACATCAGGTTGTGTTTTATTCTAAATTACTCCATAATTTGTAAAATAGTGCTGTTTTTCAGGCTATAATATGCCCTAGATGGTTCCATTTGAGTGCATATGCTGAGTCAGAACAAATCTGGACCTTGACATGTAACACCATCATATTTCTGGCACCATGCACAAGACATAAACTAACAAATACCTTATTACTAAAAGTAAGAAAAAAAAAAAAAGAATACTACCAACCTATAAGCTTGTCAAAGTAAATTTGGCCCCTAAAAGTACATCAAGGAATTAAAATCATATTTAAAAATCATGCTCCATAATTTAGTGCACACTCCAGTATGATGAAAACATGAAACATGCTCGTACAGAGCAGGACATAAATGACTATGATGGTGACAGCCTTCACCAAATAGTTATCTGCCTACCCAATGTGTGCATGTGTGTGTATGTGTGTGTGTGTATGTGTGTGTGTGTGAAGAGACTCACATATGGGGAACTCCCAACTGTCTCAGGGCTTGTTTTTATCCCCACTGGTTATGTGATATCGTCAAATTGCTGTCCAGCCATCTGCCATTTGTCCATGTGGACCTGCTTCTGTATTTTTCCTCTATGGCTTTTGACATCATTGAGCACCAGTTCTGTGAAACTTAAATTGACTCTGAGTCTCTACTCAGCTTTGGCCCTGGGACATGGCTCTGTAGCAGTCCCTCCAGCTGACCTCTGCATGGGTTCAGCAGCATTTTATCTAACCACCTTCAGTGGCTCTCTGCATCTGTATCGGCCTTCTCTGCTTGTGTATTTCAGTAAGCCCTCTGGAACTCCGTGATTCTATAGTGCTCTCCTTAACCCTGTGTAGGTATTCTATGACACACAGAGATGGTAGACTTACTGTGTGTCCTATAATCTGTCATCTGATAGGTAAAATTAGTAGTGAAGACTACAATAAATGACCTGTATTTATCCTGGCCAGTTATCAAGGAAAAATGAGAGTATTTGACAGATTATAGAAAATGATACTAATATAGATTATAATTTTATTGATATTCAACTAATTCTGCTCTTGTGGAATGACATAAATGTGTTTTCTTTGTTTCTGACATTGTACATTCATGACATTCACTATCTTGATCATATCTATCTATCAATATATTATCCAACTCTCAAACAAGTTCTGTTGAATACATAGGTGAGGTATATTGTCATGGCTAAATATTCAAGATTAATAAGACACTGAATCTCCTTTGGGATAAAATATACTATATCAAGCATGATAGTGCATGTCTATCATCCCATTATGTTGGAGGCTAAGAAAGAAAAACTGAGAGTTCTAGGTATGCTTGAGTCGCAAGTCAGTTCTAAGTGAGCCAGGCATACATAGTGAGAACCTACCTTCAAACAAGCCGAAAGACAAATAAAATCAAACAAAAGAACAAAAATAACTACAACAAAATAGTATGCATGCTCAATGTTAGAGCTCTTCTTCAGAGGAGGAGGATATACCTTAACATGTCAGAGACATCAGTGATGTAAGCTTCAATATCTAGCATCTTTTAGGTTAAAGAGCAGTAACTGCTAAGGGCCATTTTCTACATTGGACAATACACTTAGAGTTTAGAGACTGTTCTGTCCTGTTACTTATACCCCATGCTTGAAATACATCCCTGTATGTTCTTAGGCTGTAAACGCCCATGCATTACTTGAGGACCATACTTACATATCACTTGCCATAAACATATTTTCCTGAACTATCCTCCTATGCCACCACTAAAATTCTTAAAGGAAAAAAAAAAAAAAAAAACAACCCTCTACTTCAGTATTTGTTTTCATGATATACCAGAATTACTCACATGTAGACATTTCTCACCTTTGGCTAAAGAAACTTCTTTTCTTCAAGAAGTGGTAGATACTCAGGAAACTGAAACCCTCCAAAGTCCTAAGAATAAGTGGCTGCTGAGTGCTTAGTGCTAAGACATCTCTAGCACACAGTCCAAGGCTCAGGGACATTGCTGGAGAGGTCATAGAAGAAAAGTGAGAGCCAGGTTGTGAGAAGAAATAGTATGGGACACTATCCTTCAGACAGGAGGTGACTATTACATTCAAGACCCCATAGTGAATAACAGCTACTATTACCACCACAAAACCTACATAATGAGCCCATTCAAATTTAGACATTGATGAGGGAAGGTGGCAAACAAAGAAGCAAAAAATCACAACAGAAGAGCAAGTACTTGGAAAGGATAACTGTTTCTGTGCAAAAGGGGAAGATGGAGTGGCAAAAGAAGTTAATGGAAGATGATTCTTAAACTATAGCATCCACATATGAAAGTTCTTAATAAAATGTATAATTTCTTTGAGAGAGGTGAAAATATTTTTTTTTTTTTTTTGCAAACATTATCCTTCAAGCATAGTGGGTGCTCAGTGTTTAGTTGGTGAGTTAATAAAGGGATAGCATTCCTTTCTTCTCATTTCACCAATTATAATAACATTGTAACAAAGTGAATATAGGTTCCATACCTGAAATTTTAATTATAAAGAATTACACACTCTTTAAAATGCCACATTCCACCAGCTCTGGTTAGAACTCTGACACAGAGGTTTCCTGGCAAAACAGAGTTATGATATCATACTTGTGTTTCATCTTAGAATGACCTATTATGTAGTCATTTAGTTAATCCATTCATGAAATGAATGACTAGAGGAAGTTTTCTTTTTCTAAAGTTAAAATGAAGTGCCATGTAGTAAAACATAATCTTGAGCAATGATTGCCTATATTTAATGTAGATAAAGTGGTGTAAATCTCATTTTAAATCTTTTTAATGAGTCGTAAAACTACGTAATTTAAGCCTAGGTGACAAAATTTATGACAAAACTAGTGTCTGATGTAATATTTCAATTTTTGGGTAGGGGTAGGGTCTTGCTCTAGCCCAACCCAAGCTGGAATTTTACTATGTAGGTTCAGACTGGCCTCAAACTCACAGTGATCCTCCTACCTCTGTCTCATGTTTTTAATCAATTTATTTCTCTAGATTTGGGGAATTTTTGCCATAATGTCATTGAATAGACTCTCTATGCCCTTCTCAGATGTTTCATTTCATGATTGGCCAAGTCTATTGAAGATGATATACATATATATATATTCCCCCCCCCCCCTAGGTAGGTTCTCTCTCTGGTCCAGGCTGATCTGGAATTAACTATGTAGTCTCAGGGTGGCTTTGAACTCTTGGCAATCCTCCTACCTCTGCCTACCAAGTGCTGGGATTAAAGGCATGCACCACCATGCCTGGCTGAAGATGATATCTATTATATTTTTATGTGATTCATTGAGTTTTTCATATCTAATTTTTTCAAAATCTCAATTTCCTTACTAAGGTTTATACTTTATATCATGCGACTGGATGGTGTTAATCCATATTTTTGATGGTCTTATCCATATTATTGACATTTTCAGGCTGGAGAGATGGCTTAGTGGTTAAACACTTGCCTGTGAAGCCTAAGGACCCCGGTTCGAGGCTCGGTTCCCCAGGTCCCACATTAGCCAGATGCACAAGGGGGCGCACACGTCTGGAGTTCGTTTGCAGAGGCTGGAAGCCCTGGCACACCCATTCTTTCTCTCTCCCTCTATCTGTCCTTCTCTCTGTGTCTGTCACTCTCAAATAAATAAAAAAATAAAAATAAAAAAAATATTATTGACATTTTCTTCTTCAGTGTGGATTTTCTCCTTTTCTCCTCTAGGGTCTGGATCAAATTCATGTGGTCATCTGTATCTTCTTTCAGCTTCTTTGGCATTTTTACCAATAAGAAAATGATGACTTCATCTGATATTTTACCAGGATCAGTGCCTAAGGGGTCAGTACTTGAGAAGTTTTGATCTTTTAGTGTGGCCCATGGAGATGGAAAGTCTTATACATGGTCTGTTGCAGTCCGGTTCACA
The DNA here is from genome assembly GCF_020740685.1 of Jaculus jaculus. Lineage (NCBI taxonomy): Eukaryota > Metazoa > Chordata > Mammalia > Rodentia > Dipodidae > Jaculus > Jaculus jaculus. The sequence goes on along the minus strand of NC_059104.1, from coordinate 162,106,577 downwards.
TTGCTGTTAGAAATCACCCCACCAAGAGCAGCTTCTGGGAAAAAGAGATTTATTTTGGCTTACAGGCTCGAGGGGAAGCTTCATGATGGCAGGGGAAAAGGATGGCATGAGCAGAGGGTGGACATCACTCTCTGGCCAACATAAGGTGGACTACAGCAACAGGAGGGTGTGCCAAACACTGGCATGGGGAAACTGGTTATAAAGCCCATAAGCCCGCCCCCAACAATACACTCCCTCCAGGAGGCATTAATTCCCAAATATCCATCAGCTGGGGAGCTAGCATTCACAACACCTAAGTTTATGGGGGACACCTGAATCAAACCACCACATTCCACCCCTGGCCCCCATAAACTGATATCCATACATGACGTAAAATACAATGCATTCAGTCTGACTTTAAAAGTCCCCATAGTTGTTATCAATCCTAATGATTACTTTACTGTTGCAGTCCGATTCGCATTGCTGGTAGAAATCACCCAACTAAGAGCAGCTTCTGGGAAAAAGAGATTTATTTTGGCTTACAGCCCTGAGGGGAAGCTCCACGATGGCAGGGGAAAATGATGGCATGAGCAGAGGGTGGACATCACCCCCTGGCCAAAAGAAGGTGGACCACAGCAACAGGAGGGTGTGCCAAACACTGGCAAGGGAAAACTGGATTTAATTACCCATAAGCCAGCCCCCAACAATACACTCCCTCCAGGAGGCGTTAATTCCCAAATCTCCATCAGCTGGGAACTTAGCAGTCAGAACAACTAGGTTTATGGGGGACACCTGAATCAAACCACAACATTCCGCCCCTGACCCCCATAAACTGATATCCATGCATGATGTAAAGTACAATACATTCAGTCTGACTTTAAAAGTCCCCATAGTTTTTTATCAATCCCAATGATGTTCATACATCCCCATAGTTCAAGATCTTTTAACTGAGCCATAATACCAAAATATAACCTCAAAAAACCCAGAATGGCACAGAATAAATATTCACACTGCAAAAGATGGCATTGGGCATAGCAAAGAAACATTCAACCAATACAAGATTTAAAACAACCAGGGCACACATCAAACTCTGTATCTTCAAGTACAGCAACTCTAGCCAGTGACAAATCTTCAAGTCCGATAATTCTAACCAGCAATAAGTCTCTGGCATTCCAATTCCACCCCTCCAGCTAGGCTACTCACAGTCCTGGAAAACTTCATCTGGGTGGGCAGCTCTTTGGCAGCCATCTCATGGTCCCGGCATCTCCAATGGGTCTCCACTGCAAGCCACGGTTCATCCTCATGGCCCCATGGGGTCTCTATGCAGGCAACCAGCAAACCTGCTTCACACTGCCCATGGCCATTTCCAAAACACAAGACCATGTTGCAAACTCAATGACCCTCTCTCCAGCATTTCTTATACTCCATGATACCAGGTAGGATGCCAATTTGTTAATCCAGGGGGGAATAAAGCAGACTTTGAAGAACAGGACACTCCTTGAGCACTCAGGCCCCTTCTAAAGAGTCTACATTCTTCTTGTTGCCCCAGCGCAGGTCAGCTAGCCCAGTCTCAAAGGTTGTAATCTCTCAGTTGCAACTGAACGGGTAGCAGTTCACCCAAAGATTTTCCTTTCTGTGCCATATTACTCTGCTCACACTAGTTCATTTCTACGCAAAGCAACACTGCACAACTTCTCAGGACATGGGCATAAGAGCAAGCTTCTCACACAAACTGCTAGCCTAATCCAAGCAAAGCTCTTTCTCACCCTCATAAGCCAAACCTCACAGTCCATAGTTCTTACTGCCTTCAGGTCTTTCAGCTCTGACCAGGATAGACCATCAAGCTGTACTTACAGCACTGCAAGGCATCTCTTAGGCCAAGGAGGTTTCAAATCCTGCCACATTCCTCTTGAAAATCAGCTCCAAAAGGCCAAAGCCACACAGTCAGGTGTCTAGCAGCAACCCCACTCCCGGTACCATTTTACTGTTGCAGTCCGGTTCGCATTGCTGTTAGAAATCACCCAACCAAGAGCAGCTCTGGAAAAAAGAGATTTATTTTGGCTTATAGGCTCGAGGGGAAGCTTCATGATGGCAGGGGAAAACGATGGCATGAGCAGAGGGTGGACATCACCCCCTGGCCAACATAAGGTGGACTACAGCAACAGGAGAGTGTGCCAAACACTGGCATGGGGAAACTGGCTATAAAGCCCATAAGCCCGCCCCCAACAATACACTCCCTCCAGGAGGCATTAATTCCCACATATCCATCAGCTGGGGAGCTAGCATTCACAACACCTAAGTTTATGGGGGACACCTGAATCAAACCACCACATGGTCCATCTTATTTATTACACTAACCACTTGTGCTTCTAGCATTATAAAACCAGCATTAATAGACACAAAATACCAGTAGACCATGATAGATTAATAGTGTGCAATTTCAGTTCTTACTCTCATCCCCAAATAAGTTAAAATTACCAAATAACCCTCAGAGCTTTCTAATACCATACACCAAATGGAGTGAGCAGATATTTATAGAAAATATCACCCAAATAAAGTTGAATATACATTCTTTTCAGCAGCCCTTGGAACTTTCTCTAAGAGAGACCACATTCTAGCTCATAAATCCAAGCCTTAAAAAATACAAAAACTCTAAATTATCCATTGGATCTTTTCTGATCATAGTTGTTTGAAACTAGAAATCAGTAGCAAGGTAATACTCAAAATTACTTGAAACTGAACAATAGAGTCTTGACTGTCTAGTGTGTCATTAATGGAATCAGATGAAATTAAAGTTCCAATAATTACATGGAAAAGAAACATATCCTACCATAATATTTGAAACACACCTAGGGCATTTCTAAGAGAAAGTTTATAGCTATCTGTGCTTACTGTATGAAACCAGTATGATCACTAATAAATAAAGTAACTAAAACTGAAAGGTCTTATAAATATAAGATCAATCTAAATCCCAGAGCAGCTGATGGAAAGAAATAATGAGATCATGATAAAAATTAACAGATGGATACTGAAAAAAAAATCAATCAATAGAATCCACCATTCAGCATTGGTTCCTTGAATAAAATTAAGATTGATAAAGACCTAATCAAACTAACCAAAGGAAGAAAAGGCACAAAATATTAAAATTAGAGATGAAAAATATGGGGTAGAGAATGACATCAAAAAATTTTAGTCGTGGACAAACACCAAATTAAAGATATGCATTTTAATGGACGTTACCAACTTGAAAGAAATACAGAGAATACTTAGGAAGTACTTTATGGGCTGGAGAGATGGCTTAGCAGTTCTGCGCTTGCCTGTGAAGCCTGAGGGCCCCAGTTCAAGGCTTAATTCCCCAGGACCCATGTTAGCCAGATGCACAAGGGGGCACACGTGTCTGAAGCTAATTTGCAGTGGCTGGAGGCCCTGGCTCACACATTCTCCTTCTCTCCATTTCCTCTTTCTCTGTCTGTCGCTCTCAAATAAATAAATAGTTAATTAATTAAAAAATTATATCTCCCCAAAACTAGAAAATATATAAGTAATAGAAAAATTCTTAGGCACATGCAACCAATAAAAATAAATCAATAATATAAATAAAAACCAAGTAACTATAACTAAAATCAAGCAAGGATATAAGTCTTCCCAACAAAGAAATGTCCAAGTCTACATTATTCACTAGCGAATTCTACCAAAAATTTAGAGGAGCATTAACTCCAGTGCTAATATATTGGATCCATGAATATTCCAAGGGAAGGGAAGGGAACAGAAGATAACAGTAGTACCTAAGACAAAATTCACCCTGTAGGAAAATTGTAACTAAAAATATGTTGCAATATTAATCACCAAAAATCATCTGCTCGATAATTAGACCAATGAACCAACCAAATAGTTCTATAGACAGAAGATATATCTGTCTAATATATATTTGAAAAAGTTTCAACATCTTCAGTCATCAAGAAAATAGAAATTAAAACTGCATTGAGATTCCATCTTGCTCCACTCAGAATGACTGTCATCAAGCAAACAAATGAGGAGAAATGCTGGTGAGGATATGGGGAAAGAGAACCCCTTCTTTACTACTTTGGGGTTCTAACCTCGTACATCCACTATGAAAATCACTATAAAGAGTCCTCAGAGACCTGAAGAGAGTTACCATAGGAGACAGTTAAACCAGTTTTGCATAAGTAGATCACAAAGATACATACATGTTTATAGCTGTATTGTATACAATAGCCAAGGAATGGAATCTCTTTAGACACCCAGTAACAAAAGGATGAATAAAGAAAATGTAGCATATATAAGTGGTGGAGTTTTATGTAGCCATAAAAAACTGAGTAGGATTAGCAAAGCTACAATTATGTATTTACTTATTTTTTTAAATCTCTGTAAAGAACTGTGATTTGACAATATTTCCTATTAGTAATGACAAAACTAGAAATGAAATAACATACATGTTGAACAATATTCTTTCAAGAATTCTATTTTATTAATCATTAAAGCATTTAATGCTGCACAATTAGTTATACTTTCATCATTTCACTTACTCTGACAATCATATGTTCTTCACCCTCGTGCCTCTATAGTAATTGCAGAATTATCCTGAAGTATGTATTAGGGGGTTGAAGCAAAATTCATCAAGTATAATCCAGTCAAGTAAAATTTAGCTGAGGAATGTCTGTTGCTTTAAGTGTGCACATGAGTACAGTTATGGCATCCAGCACATCGCTGTTCTTTCTTCAGCACCTGAGCAGGCAGATGGCTTGTTCCTGAACCCTGACAAGAAGCAAGCATGCCTATCCATCACTAAACTGGCTGAGGCAGGACAATCTTTAGATGCAGGCCAGCCTGGGATATATAGTGAGAACATTTCTACAAAAATTAAAATAAAAACAAACACACACGTGTGCACACATGTGCACATACACACACACACACACACAAAAGCAACACAAACAGGTTCATTGAGTACCAACACATGGACACTCTACACACCCTTTGTGAGGTACTTGAGTTGTTATTTACCCTACTATGCAGGGTCATTATTCTGCACTATAATTATTTGTCCAACAAATATCTAGGGAATACTTTTTCATATTCTCAGAACTTTACTGGATACGTAACTCTATGTTGTGATTGCAAAATGCAGGTGTTAGTGTCAACATTCATTTATGAACTCAAAATGCTACTCAATAATTTGAGCACATGCTGAATTATTAATATGAAACATTTAATGATGTGTTTCCATTCATATATATTTCCATAAAGTGCACACAAGTGGATATATTAATTCCTATATAATGTGTGAAGCTAAAATTCCATCATTTATGCTTTCTCAAAACAAAATTAACTACTACAATTACCAATCCAGAGCCAACTATTTTCATATAGTACACGACAAGGATAAACTGCCATTCACTAGGAGAAGATGTCCAGGTGACATTTAATATAACACTTAATGTGCTCTGTCATTGTAAAAAGATGTGTAAGGGCATGAATAATTTTCTGTTTTCTTGGGAAGAATCACTGTCCAGCTATAAGAAAATCTCAACATTATCCAGCTAGAAATCTTAAGTTGCATGGGAATTATACATCAAATATCATCTGCCCTAGAATGTTACAATTTGTGAAAATTGCTTTGGAGCCTTTACCTTTGGGTATGCAAAGGAAATATCTGATTATAATTGGTGGCAGAGAAATTCATTTATGTGGCATTACAGAACTGACACTCCCTGGAAATTTTGGAACAGGTAAGGCAAGCTTCCCAAATGTAATTATGCAAGACAAGGAACATTATTTTTGATGTTTATACTTTACCAAACTAACCACGAAAAGGAAAAGGAATCACACCACCTTAATTATGCCACCTCCCCTTCTCTGCTTCTCTCTTTCACATACCTGGTATGAGGCTTTGGAATGCAACTCTAATTGTCCTCAGTTGGAAGTAAATAGCAAATTCTTCCAAGCAGGCAGTGACATTCAGAGTCAGGCCCAGCTTTCACTCCTCAGCATGCACTGCTCCCCACAGTAATGTCATTCTGGCTGTAGTAGAAAGTTTCTTTGGAAGAATGGCATGCTTGTTGCATTCTTGAAATTGAGTATTTTTAATTTATTTATCTAAGGATACTAGGTGGCACTGAGTTATCATTATATATAGATCACTAAAAGGTTATTTCATAACAGGGATTTATTTTATGTTGTCAAACAGGGAAAATACTCTAAATAAATTGAAACCGGACTTTATTGGTTTCTCTCTTCCAAGAAGAGGAAATTACTTTGCTGGGGTGATGTAGGATCACGAAGACAGTGTTATTACTCCTTAGGATGCTTTGTTTAGTAGTCACAGAAAGGAATGAAATTAACATTTATTGAGTTCCTGGATAGAAGCTGGTACTGTACATGGCATCTATGGGGATGAAACTTAATTGCATTTCTGTAATAACCCCAGGAGGTAGGTACCATAACACATTTTATCTACAATAAAATGAGAGACATCTCACACTTATTAAGTGTCTCATATGTGGAGGTCAGTGATGCCAGTCAACATTCCTGATTCTTCTTATATAAAACTTCACTTATTCCTTTTATGTACCCAATATGAAGAGTGTTGCAACAAAAACAGAGACATATCCCTGAAGAATAATTATGTTAATGAATTAACCAATTTCAGCCAACTAAATAAAATATATACATTTCTTCTAATTAATATTCTATGTAAAGAAACCAGGAATTATGATCATTTTTCCTTTCATCTAAAACACTTTAGGGATAATGTTTGGTATCAATCTACTGTGTTTATAGATTACTCTTCAGAAACCTCCATGGACTGGCTAACCTAAAACAAACTATATCTAAGGTAGAACCAACTATAAATTACTAATATAAAGTTAGTTTTCAGCCGAATCTTTTATAGTATGAAACCTATCTAACATTAATACCAGTAGAGAGTAAGTTTTCCAGAGTAGGTATGAAAATCAATGAACTTGAGATGTTAAAACAAAAGAAGGAAAAGAAAAAAAAGTGACAAGGGCTTTCCCTGTTGGATAAATATGAATATATATATTTCTGTTCCATGGCAACTCTACTTATTAAACAGCTGTGTATCCTCAAGATGTCTTAAGAGAGGAGACCATGAAAAACTTTCTATAAAATATACGATCTACAAATCTTGATTTATTATTTGTGTATACCAAGGCTATTGTCCTGGTTTGATTATTGCAGTCTTAATGAAAGCAACATTTCTCTGTACAAAACCAACCATCATTCACATTTTTTTTTGGTTGTTGTTTCTTTGTTCAAGGTGGAGTCTGCTTCTAGTCTAGGCTGACCTGCACTACACTATGTAGTCTCTGGCTGGCCTTGAACTCACAGTGATCCTGCTATCTCTGCCTCCTGAGTGCTGGGATTAAAGGTGCATTCTTATTTTCCTCTCCTTCAGGCTCACTCTCATTCCTACTCTTATGTTTGTTTCTCAAATATATCTGTCTTGGAGCTGGGAAGATAGCTCAATAATTAAAGGCACTTTCTTGAAAGCCTGCTAACCTAATTTCAGTTTCCCAGTACACATCTAATGCCAGGAACAAAGTGGTGTTATGCACCTGTGATGCCAGTGAAGCCAAGGCAATGGGAGGCAGAGACAGAAAAATTCAGAAGCTCATGGACCCGCTAGAGTGGTGAGCACGAGGTGGAAAAACTCAGAAATAAACAATGTGATCCTGTTTGACACAAGAAGTAGAAGGAGAGGGCAAACACATAGGAGGTGGTCCTAGGATCTCCACACCTGCAGTGTGACACATTCAGTACACACACACACACACACACACACACACACACACACACACACACACACAGAAACACACAAAAATAATCAAATAATAAAACATTGATAGGAATAAAAAAATCTTTCAGAAATCTGAAGATGCCATCTATACGTCAGACAGTTTGAATTCTTCTTTAGCAATGACTGTCACCAGTTACATTTTATTCTGGAACCCCTGGTGAAGAGTTCCCTAGTGGTACCTCCTTGGTTTTCTGCCAGACTCTGTGCTTGCTCTGCTCACCAGAGCTTATGCTATTTTGGGGGATAAACTGGGTTATTCAAGTCGGCTTATGAATTCTCCAGTTCACACAGTGGAATTTTATTAATGAAAGCAAGTGGAGTGCTTTCAATTTTTTTCATATCCACTGATTTTGCACAGGTCTGACATGGCAACAAATGTATGCCAATACCTTGCTGAAGGGAATCTTGGGGGTTTCCTGGATTCCCTCAATCATTTCTTACACAGGTGCCAAGATATTTGTGGGTGTTATCTGGTCAATGTTGTTTGGAGTTAATGGGAAGAGCACTAAGAACCATGAGGAAGCCAGAATAACAGGCATTGATTCAATCTGTCCATGTAGGAAAACAAACAAACAAACAAACCAGCAGAAAAACCAATCTCTGCAGCAGATTCACCATCAACTCCTCATCTTATGAGTTCATACATTTTGTATTGTTTTAGCTGATGTTTTGTGTCACCTAAGATATGATGGTTGACTGACAGAACATCCTGTCACCTTTCTCAGGTCATATCTCCCTGCATCACACAGATAACTCCATCCACAATTTATTCTTTACATTAACTTGCTACACTAAGAGCCAGAGGTACCGTATGTTAACATTTACAAAAGATAGAGGAACAGCTAATACTGAAACCAGTGTGTCTGACTCCAGAGCAAGGTTTTTCTACTGCACCGTGCATGGTCAGGGTTAAAGGCTACAGAGCAACTGAGGACAATGTCGATATAGAAGTGTCTTGGAATTTATAAGAGGTTGTAAACTATACATTTTGTTAAACTAAATAATGAAGCTATCCAAATAACTCCCGAGTGTTCAAATATTCAAAATATGCATATGTGAGGAACTCATGGGAGTAGTGCTGTGTCACGAAGAGCCACTGATGTGCTTCTCATGTCTTGTTTTCTCCTTCAGCACAGGGAAGAACTGCGTTCCCCAGCTTCCCTTCTCCATTTTACAAATTATGACGTCCACATGGAAGAGGTCTATGAAATAACAACTTATGAAAAAAACACTTGTGGAGAACATAATTTTGGGATGTGCAAAGGTAACATATAATATTAAAATATTGACAGACCACCATAGATGTATATCCCCATATAGAACTGTGGGATGTTTCTTTTTAGAACAAGTAGATCCAAGAGCATGTAGGTAAAGCACTATCTAGCATTAAATTATCTTGAAATTAGCTTACAATTATCTAGCTTTAAAGAAATTTTTTTCTACTGTATCACCTAATCTCTTGCATTAAAGTCATTCTCAAAATTTATTTTATTAAAATAATAACATGCTGGTAGAACTTCTGTTCTAATACAGTATGCAGATTATAAGGAAGAAACAAGTTAATATTTTACAATAAGTTATCTGCGGTTAGGTTATAAAGAAATAAATGGCAAAACTTCAGATGAGAAGGGATAGGGAGCAAAACTTTTAAATCATGTTCACTAGGAAACCTCTAATTTCTTTTTATTTTATTTATATAAGAGAGAGAGAGAGAGAGAGAGAGAGAGAAATAGGTGCACTAGGGCCTCCAGCCACTGCAAATGAATTCCAGATGCATGTCCTACCTTGTGTATATAGCTTAACACAGGTCCTGAGGAATTGAAATTGAAATTGAAATTAGTTAAGGCAAATGCCTTAACTGATAAGCTATCTCTCCAGACCCAGGTCATTAAATTTTAATGTATCTTTCCTTTTATGCATATACTTAAATTTAGATAGTTTCCATTTGCATTTCTTATAAAAGTTCACAAACCTTTCTATTGCAATATCTAATTGTATATTAGCCACAGCCTTAATTTGTTTTCTTTCTTTCTTTTTATTCACATACTGTAATTCTTAAATTCCAAAATTATGTATGCTTGATGCTTTATATGTTTTTATTTTTTTGATGAGATTAATTATAAAAATTATCAACCTCGGGCTGGAGAGATGGCTTAGTGGTTAGGCGCTTGCCGGTGAAACCTAAGGACCCCGGTTCGAGGCTCAGTTCCCCAGGTCCCACGTTAGCCAGATGCACAAGGGGGCGCACACGTCTGGAGTTCGTTTGCAGAGGCTGGAAGCCCTGGCGTGCCCATTCTCTCTCTCTCCCTCTATCTGTCTTTCTCTCTGTGTCTGTCGCTCTCAAATAAATAAATAAATAAATAAATAAATAAATAAATAAATATCAACCTCATTTTTATTGTCCATTATCTTTGTCTTTTTTGTATTATTGCCTAACTGCCTTCCAATTATGGGTCAGGTCTTCCTGCACACTTATCTGTCTTTCAGATATATTTCAGTGTATATTGGTTATTTCTCATCCATAATTTTGTAGTCTTCCCCTAGAGGTTATTGCTTTTTCTTCTCTTGTGCATTCACTTACTGTAAATATTGCTGGATATATCAGACTTAGAGTAGCCATCAAGCAGTGTAACTTTTAGCATTACAATTAAGATTGGACCCTCTGGTTCCTCTATTGAATCCTGTGGAAATTTAATAAGAACATTCCTCTCTGCTTTATCCAAATGGAAAAGTCACCCAATCAGTCCATAATTTTTGACATCTTCAGGGTGCTTCAGTCTGTTTGCATGGGGTAGTATTTATCCAGGGTCAAAGTGATACATAATAGAGATCTGGTATTTTTTTAAACAATTTTCTGCTTTCTCACCTTCAAATTTTATTTGTTTAAGCTTTTCTCACTTCTTATCTCAGTCTCTTCAGCTTATCTAGATCATTTCACTTGGGATTATCTTCCTTGAGCTTTTGTATAGAAAGTGTGTTAGATAGATAGCCAAAGATAATGCATAGCTTAATTTTGGTTACTTTCTCATAGGGATTAGGGTAATCTGATTGTTGATGATGTCTGAAAAGTTATGCTTTGTTTTCATTGTTGGAGAATAAGTCTAGTTTCAGATAATACAGAATTATCTAAAGCAGATGGCTAAAGATGTCTAGCTGACACCTGTAAGGAGAGAGGAAGCTTACAATGTAATGTCTGGAGAAAGAGATTTTTTAGGAATCGTGATCACATTCTGTGAAAGGATCTAGAAACTTTAAGAGATAGAACAAAGGGAGAGAGCAGAATAGCCGCTGAGATCAGAGATTTTACTTTGTAGAAATCATAGGCACATGTAGGTCACTGGGCGAAAGTTTGATTTTACTCTGAGTGGGATGAGAAAACTCAAGAGGGCTTTGTGCAGAGGTCTGCATGATCAGACTTCATTTGAACAAAATCACTTTGTCAATGTGAAACTGTCAGATTTAAAAGTGTTCAGGACAAAGGGAAGGACACCAGTCAGAATGCTATTACAATAACCCAGAAAATGCCTAAAGGTGGTTCAGACCAAGCTCTAAGGATGTCATTTTACAGTGATGAGAACTGATGTACTTTCCAACTATCAGGAGATTTCTAGATGCATTTGCAATACTAGTCAATGCCCTACTCCTTATAAAGACAGTAAGGCAAAGGAAAAAAAAATGCTTTGTTCTTTTGTTATAGGGATTTAATTCCCTGCATAAGCATAAGTAAGGTCATGCAGAAATCATACCCACAGAGTACCTCATATAGGATTTGTTTGGTTTATTTGGGGTTCTCTTTTTTCTACTGTGGGAACTAAAATTTCCCTCTTCAAAGTTTGCTTGTCCAATTTCCACTTTAATCACACATATTCTTTATAAATGGACATGGCTACTGCCTAAAATTATTATCAATTTATAGACACTCATTCTTTTGTTAAATTATTTATTTACTTATTTGATAGAGGAGGGGAGGGGAAGATAAAGAGAGAAACTGGGCATGCCAGGGCCTCCAGCCATTGATAACAAACTCCAGACACATGCACCACCTTCTGCATATGAGGTACTGGGGAATCAAACCTGGGTCCTTACACTTCACAGGCAAGTGCCTCAGCTGCTAAGATATCTATCTCTCCATCCTGCTACTCATCCATTGAACTTATAAGTTACTGTCCAATAAGTAAATGGGACCTGGATTCTCAGTTAACAGAATTACAGCAGCAAGTTCTACCACAGACAGCCACAACTGCAGGGAAATAGGCATCAGACAAGTGAAGATGCATTGAAAAAAACTAAGGATCAAATGCTGAAAAGAACAAACACAAAACTGATAACCTAATGGTCCAGTGTCTGATACTTAATTTAAAAGAAGGATTGAAGTTATGAGGCTACCTTAATAGGAGAAGAATATGGTTCAATGTGATATCCTGATAGATAGTTGCTGAGCATAGCCTTTAGGCAACCATAGTTTCAATGGGCATCAGTATGCTTATTAGTGTGTGTGTGTGTGTGTGTCCACATCCACATGTACCTGAATTTCTATGTCAAGTACCTAGAGAAAAATGTCATATTAGTGATGAAAAGGTTATAACTACATAGGTGGCTATCATTTCACTAACAGAATTTAATTAGAATGAATGGAATATACCAAAGAAGTGAAATCAAGCACTTTTAATCATGTATAATGTATAACGTGATTAGATATGATTCCCTATTGGAATTATACATGTCAAGTCTAGCACACATCAAAAAAAAATCAGTGTATATGGGCAATTCACTCATGCAAAAATATGAAACAGACTTAGTATGAAAGCGAGGTGTGGGAGAGTATTGGAATTCGCTCCCTGCTGTTTTTCTGATTTGCTCCTAAGCTCATTAGATGCTCTAGACCTCCTCCAGGGGATGAGTCTCATCTTCAGACAATGTTAAACTCATTCTCTAGAGCAGAGGTGAAAAAGCTATTTCCCCACTGGAATTTTCAAAGGCAAACATTTCCTGCAGAAAATCAAACAATTCTAGGACTTGACAAGGTAGCTAAGAATACGCAGTTTAGCAAGTACCTGCCAGTAGAAACCACTCCAGACCTCCATACACAGCCTCAGGCTCCTCCTGGGATGACAAAGCCATTAGTTTTTCTGATATTGTCAAAACAAGAATGAGCAAACACAAGTGACGATTTCAGTTTCTAGCTAACTTAATGATTAGCCAATGCATGAATATATTTTCACCCTATTTCAATGCTAACTTACATGATTACATAAGACTGTGAATCCCTAATTTTAGTTCTTTGCATTTTGTGGTTACTACCCTTTTTATTTTTTTATGTATTATTTTAATACAGGTGTCTGTCAGGCACTTTGATAGACACCATATGTACATTCTATACATAGAGGCATAGTCCACCAAACTTAGGTATTGAAGGCTAAGGCAGAGGGAGTATAATAAATCCATTAAAAACCAAAAGCTATTACTCGAGCAAGAAGAAGATAAACTTCTAAATGAACAAAAATAACAAATCATGAAAGATATTCCTCTATATACAAAGGTCAGAAATAATCTTTCTGAGGATGGAAAACTTAAGCTTTAGCCAACATTCTGAGTGGGAGTCAATCATGCAAAGTAGAAGAGACTGTCTCAGTCAAGGGAAAGTGAACAGAAGCTCTCAGGTCAGAATGTGAGAAGTGGTCCAGAAGCTAAGCAAAGAAGAGGAAGACTGCCCTACCAGGGGGTTGGATGGAGATCATGCCAGTTGATAGCAGACCTTCCTGTCAGTTTTTCAGACTTTACAAAAGGACAAGAGGCAAACATGCATGAAGTTAGGGTCTAGTAGCTTCCTGCGAGTTCATATGAGGTTCTGCTAAAACGTCCTGGTATCATTATCCTAGCTTCTTGAACCTCACCTGTCTCTTAGTGGCATATTCAAGGATATTTTATTTGCCATTATAAGCAATTTTGTAAGAATTCTTTCACACATATTTTATTTATTTTTATAATGTTTAATTTTTCTATATCTGTAGTTTATACATTATAAGTGACACTCTTTCAGCAATTAAATTCATAAAATGTGTTACTGTGCTTTTTAAGACAATAGTTTCTAAAAATTATTCAACTAATAAAATCTGTTTGTTACAGTTTTGTTTGCATTTGTAATTTTTTCCTAATAATTTCATGTTTGATTTTTGGTACTTACAAGTTTCTTTTTTTTTTCATTTTTATTTCTACTAGTTTAAAGTCATCATTTCTTATTTGATTGTTACTCAAAGAATATGTAATTAGCATTTCATGGTGAATGAACTACTGATTAAATTAACATGATCATTGCCATACCTAGATAACTGCATATGCCTGAATGTGTGAGAAAGAGACAGAATGATGAGGACACTGCAGATAATCTCTTCACAGTCTTCAATAAACAGGACAGAAATATTAATTACTGTCAACATGTGTCATTATGATGTCCCTCTATAGTTATTACTTTATAACTGAATGTCTGCCCTCTTGCCCATCTCCCTATTGACTCACTCCTCTGCCTCTGGCAACCAATGTTTTATTTATTCTATTCTCTGATTGTATTAGTTTGATTGTTAAATTTCACATATCATAAAGCATTTGTTATTCTTTGTGTGTTTGTATTTATTTAGATTAATACCCCCAGAATTGTCAATATTGTTATACATGGTATGGATACATTCTTCTACATGACCAAATAAAATTCATCTATATGTGCTTGTGTGTGCACACATTTTCTTTATGCACTCATCCACTGAGAGACATTTCAGGTACTCCCATACTTTGGCTATTATAAATAGTGTTGTACCACCATGAGTACCAAGTGTGTGCAGTTACCTCTGGAAGATAGTGATCTGATTCCCTTTGGTAGTTTTCCTTAAGTAGAATTGCCGAATAATATAGATTTATCTTCTTTTGAATAATCTACATACTATTCACCATAATGTCTATAGTAATTTATGCTTTCCCCAGAAGCAAACATATTTATCTTTTGTCTATTATTTTGCCAACACTCTTGCTGTTAGGAAACAACTACCATTCTAATAGTTGAAAGATCAGGTTTCACTTTGGCTATGGATTAGTAGTTGTATGATTCCTCACCAGTTCAGTACATTCTCATATAACTGCTTGGCCACTTGTGAATCTTCTTTTGAAAAAAAAAATGTGTCCATTCAGACATTTTGCCATTTTATAATAAAAGTTTCTTTATTTATTTTCTATTCAGCAACCTCACCTTATTTTATTGAGACAGAATTTGACTCTGCCAGTAAATCCATGTATGCATTACTATGAGATGGATTGTCTTAATTCTTCAGAGATTCAATTTAATATTTTTCTACAAAATACACATAATCACACTGCAATTAAGGTTATTACATTTTACTTTGTTATTGAATGTAATAAGTTCTTTGTATATTTAGATATAAACACCTTAGCTGATATATAATTTCCAGATATTCTCTCTCATTCTTTGGGATGCCTTTTCATGTTCTTGGTGGTGTTTTATTTATTTTTTTCTTTTGATATACAGACACTCTTTTAGTTTGATGTAATTCAATGTGTTCTCTTTTGCTTTTGTTGCCTATGTTTCTTATGTCATTAGCAAATTATCATTTACACATCTGATATCAAAGAGTTCTATGAGTTCTTCTAAGAGGTTCAAGGGTCCAAGGTGGACATTTAAAATTTAGTCTATTTGGGTTAAATATTCTATATTGTCTAACAGACCTTTGTCATTCATTTAGCATGTGCCTATACTGGTTCCTACCACAACATAGTAGCATAGAAGTCTTCTCCCTTTCTGCTTTATCAGCAATCCTAGCACAGTTTATGTGAGTGTGGATACATGAGCTTACTTACAAGCTCTCTTTTGTTCCATTGTTTCATGTGTGAATTCCAAATATTTTCTTTTTTTTTTTACCCTTTTATATTTTATTTATTTAGTTGACAGAGAGGCAGGTATATAGAGAGAAAATGGGCAGGTGCACCAGGGCCTCTACCCACTGTGAATGAACTCTAGGCTCCTGTACTATTTTGTGCATCTGGCTTACAAGGGTACTGGCCAGAGGAACCTGGGTCCTGAGGCTATGCAGGCAAGCCATCTTTCCAGTCTAAGTACATAAATAAAATGAGTGGGGCACCGTGGTACCTTCACAGGCAAGTGCTTGAACTACTAGGCAATATCTCCAGCCCTTGAATTCCTAATTCTATGAGCAAGATTTTTTAAAGTAGCTAGGCACACATTCATGTGGAATAGTATATGAAAAAAAGATGTCATTTTTCCCACAAGCACTTTTTGGAAATCTGTATTGTGTAAAGTATACTTTTAGACAGACAAGTCTTGTAGATATTTAGGGACAGGAGATCCTGGGTGAAGAGAGGAATAAGTAAGGTTCTGTGGTAGAAAGCAATTCAGAAAACAAAAATTATAACTGACTTCACAGAACCCTTAGCTAGGTAAGGAGATGGAAAGATGAAATCAGAGTTAGAGGGAAAAGGGTAGATAATGTAAATATTTGTAGGTAATCTGCATATATTACAGAATTTAAACCTTTCCCAGCGTTTATACTTTTGGACTGAGTTTGTAAAAACCCTGTTTTAGAACTAGCAATTTACAAAAGTTGATGATCTGTTATAGTCAGTAGAGTAGTCCGGACTTCTCACTATTTATTGATCACTTTGGAAGGAAGAAAAGAAAACCTGTGCATTGATTATGCTAAGTGCACATTTGTAAGCTAAATGCCCAGATAGTGAGGGAGTAAAAAGACTTTGACTGTGAATGTTATCCAGGATTTTTCCCACCGTTTTGCATTCCCCCATCCATATCTGGCCATTCTTGTAGGTGCTTCTGTATTGTAAACTCATGAAGCTGTCAAACACTAATAAATGCTGCCAGGCATAATTCTAGACTTTGAATAAATATTTTATTTTTTTATGTATTTGACAGAGAGAGGGAGGAGAGAGAGGAAGAGGAAGACAAGAAAGAGAGAATGGGTGTTCCAGGGCCTTCAGGGACTGCAAACAAATTCTGGACACATGTCCCACCTTATACATTTGGCTTATGTGGGTACTGGATAATCAAACTTGGGTCTTTAGGCTTTGCAGACAAGTGCCTTAACCACTAAGCAATCTGTGGTGGTTTGATTCAAGTGTCCCCACATAAGCTTGGGCATTCTGAATGTGAGGTTCCCAGCTGATGGAGATTTGGGAACTCACGCCTCCTGGGAGCAGTGTGTTGTTGGGGTGGGCATATGGGTATTATAGGCAGTTTCCCCTTGCCATTGTTTGACACACTTTTATGTTGCTATTGTCAGCCTTATATTGGCCAGGGGTGATGTCCTCCCTCTGCTCATGCCATCATTTTCCCTTGCCATTATGGAACTTCCCTACATCCCTTCATATCTGTAAGCCAAATAAGCCTCCCCCCCCCCAAGCTGCTCTTGATTGGGTGATTTCTACAAGTAGTGTGAACCTGATTGCAACACCCTCTCTCTAGCCCACCAATCTAGACAATTAAGCACATTCAATGGATAGTTTCTAGAAGTCTAGAAGGTGTCTAGAAGATACCTTATTCATTTGCTTTCCCATTTAGCATCTATAAAATGCACCAGATAGTCATCTATATCAATTGAGTTTATTTCCCCCCTAATTCTCCATCCTGGATGCTACCTCATTATACCATAGGTCAATCCTTCTACCTTTTTCAATCCAGAACACATGCAGTTCATGGTTTGCAAAACAAATGTTTCCAAATATTAAAGTATAAGAACATAAATAATATCAAATATTAAAATAGTTGTCCTCAAAATTCAAAATCCTAACCATTTGAGTTCAAGAATTAAGATTGTTCACTGCCACACACAAGTGTTCATGTGAGGAAGGCTTAAATATGTGTATGATAGGGTTGGAGAGATGGCTCAGTGGTGAAGGCACTTGCTGGCAAAGCCTAATGTCCCCAGTTCAATCCCTGGTACCCATGTAAAGCCAGATGCACAGGATGGCACATGTACCTGGAGTTAATTTGCAATGGAAGGAAGCCCTGCTGTGCTTATTCTCTCTCAATCCCTCCCTCTTATTCATAAATAAATTTAAAAAAATATAAAAATCTATAATATATGAAGGTGGAAGTGGAAATTAGATCATGTTTTGCCATAAATTGATAATTTAAGTATTATTTTTCTACATTATTTATCTCCTAATCTTACCAATCTGTTTACTTTGAGCTGTTTCTCTAGAAATTAGGCATAACAACAGTACCACATCATTGAAATAGAGAATATTTAATATTGCAGTGTGTATAAAAACAAGTAGCATATGCTCAGTACTTTTTCTTTTTAAATCTTCATGCATCACTCAGATTTCTTTAAGACATAATAGAGAATGACTGTCATCACACACAATCCTGTGTGATTTATTTATTTATTTTGATTTCACCAGTTTGTTCATGGACATCTTGACAATTATACTAGCTCTGCCTGCTGTGAGCAGCCCTCAGCCTCTCCATCCTCTGAGAGTGACCATGACTTTTCCTGTACCCACCATGCAGTCTCTCACTTCCTCACGCCTGCTGCATAAGGCAATGCATGAGAACAAGATGCTTTGTTGGTCATGTTTTCCACAAGCCTTTACACTGCCCTGAGTTCTCTGTCAGTAGAAATTATCTGTATTTATGACAGAAGGAATATTGAGTAAGACCTTCATGTAGAGGTCTTCCACCTATGACTTTGTCCTCATTTCCTCTCTTTCTGCTTATGTAGCCTCCTCTCTAGATCCGGTGTTTCTTCAGGAATTCCTGCACTCCTCTTTCTGTCTTTCATTTGTCCGTGCTTCTCTTGTGCTCAGCACTACTAAGTACAGCGCAAGCCACTTCTAATGTGAGCTTTTCATGGCCAGCTCTATTTATCTCTGTCTCATTTTAGTGAAATTGAATGGGGCAGAGTTCAGACTATCACATAAATCAGAACAAGGACTCAATCTTACTTTGGATATTATCAGCCAAGTGCTATAAGGTAAGGCACTTCACATCCCTAAGTCTTCTGTCTCTTTCATTATGAAATGTGTAAGTTTGTAAGCGTTTGCATGAAAAATATGTCCAGAACATATATCAAAGTCCTTATTATGGTATCTACATGGGGGTAGGGCTTTATATCCATACATTTTTATCCTCTGTTATTTTAATTGTCTGCCTTGCTTCTCAACTTATTACCTTGAATTACAGTAGTCCATGAAGTATTAATATATACATGTCCATTTCTAATTCTACCTGACTCAGTGGATCTTCAATAAATATTCACTGGGTGGAGGGAAGAATGAAAAGCTTCTGTAATAGCATGAACTGTCACAGTTTTGCATTCACAATTTGGCAGTACATCAAGCACAGGGACTCCTAAAGTAGAGTCACTATATTTACCTAGTAAAAGGCATTGCATCCAGGTGAACTTGGCAATTATAATTGGGAAGTAATTTTTAATAAACTAGCTATGCCCAATAAATATTTTAATTGTGCATATGTTCATCTGAAATACGGCAGTGTGAGCTGTTCATGTTATATGGCAACCCTTCTCTGAAGCTACTGTCAAATGTCTTTCTAATCCCACACCAAGGTTAAGAATGGGGCATCAATGCTGTTCATGTGACTCCCTAGTCAAGGTTATAATAAACATAAATTGGACTTATAACCATTTCCCTCCCTGCTAGCCCTCATAGTGTTGGAAAATGATATGGGCACTAATGGGGGACAATTGTCACCAACAGTGTGAATAAGTAGGGAACTCTGCATACTACAAAATCAAACAACAGATCAAGAAGTACACACTTGTGCAACAGTGACATACAGCCTTTGCAGGTAAACAATTATTCTCTGGTTGGACATGAGGCCCACTCAGTGGGTAAGAACCCATATCTGGTACCAGAAACTAAGTCAGAATCCCATGGCCAGGAAATTCATAGACTCCAGAAAGAAGGCTCCCACTATTTTCTTAATAAGAAGTTTTGGCTTGCACACCAAAACCATTCCAATGGCTATGTGTACTCCCAAGTTGTTCTCACACTTGGTTGGAGAACTTGTTTTATTTTACAGATGGCAGAGAAGACTTAGGATATTCCTTATCCATCAACATGACAAGAAATGATAGCTAACTGTCTACCATAAGACATGCCACCTCTACTACATCTGCCACTGTGAACCATGAGAAATTGAAGAGGAAACAGTGACATCGGTATTGCTCCAACTGACAAACAACTCCAGGGAAGGGCAATAGACACTGGTTAACTAAAACACATTGAATCAGAAACCCAGAGACTACAGTGAAATCAACACTAAAAACTAGTAAGCCAATCCTGGTACAGTAGTAATTCAGACTTTAATTGTCGTGAATTTTATGTAAAACCCCCCATGCACAGTATCTGAATACTTAATCTGCAGTTGGTGGTGCTGTTTGAGAAGGCAGTGGAGACTTTAGGAAGTGGAGCTTTGCTGGAGAGTGTGTCACTAGAGGTGGGCCTTGAGGTGTTACAGCTCTGCATGGCTACCTGGCTCTCTCCATGTCCTCTGTGCTGACGTAATGCTGTGCAACCAGCTTTCTGCTTTTGACATGAAGCTTCTGAACCAGAACAATTCTTTCTCCACCAATGTGGACCTTGCTTACTGGGATCTGAACTTGTTACCTGGAAAGAAGAGCTATTCTGGATGGCTTTGTGACATACTACCTAACTGCACAGCTGCCGTGAGGGAGCTGGGCACAGGATGCTGGTCACCTGGATCTCCTTTCTCTGTGGTAGGATCCACTGATGCTTGAAAAAAAGTTTCAGATCTGAGATGATAACTGATTTGTATTCCAGCTCTGTCAACTGGAAAATTATAACAACAGATTACCCCATGAGTTTAGAGTTTTAGAAAGAGAATTTATCATACATGCAACTTCCTTTGAACATGTTCCCACTGTAAGAATTTCTGATAAAGTATTTTTAATAATTGGCCCAGCTGGCCTCTTCTCTCCTGCTTTCAGCACAAGAAAATTAGATTCTGTTATAGACCACCGTCATTATCCAAGGCTGTGATCTGTCAAGAAACTGAAGTACTTGAAATATTAAACCATCTGTTTTTTTTTTCTCTGTCATCTCTTGAGAGAGAGCATGACTTTTGACTGTTTGCCATGCCTAACTTTCACAGATTAACAAAATAGTTTTATCCCCTATTATTTTCAGCAAAAAATATGCCTAGTTTCTGAAACTTTCTTTGCCACCTTTCTACCCTTTTTCCTATATATGCTAAGGAATCACATTATACCTTTCACAGTTTCCTCTGCAGGATGTGTTCTCTTGACTTCAGTGCAAAGGTGTACTTATTTCCTGGAATTTGTTTTTACATTATAGGAACAATGCATTATTATTTTAAAATTTGAGACAGAAGACCCCAAGCTTAAGACTAAAACTCATGCCAAATACTTGCTACACAATGTGACTAATAGTCATAAATCTGCTGTTGATAACATGCTTTGTCATAACGCATGCTTTGTGGTAATAAAACTGATTTTTACTTTTTGTCATTATAGATCACTCCTAAGCATTTGAATTTACGAAGTTTGTTTAATGTATCCAATCCTGTTTCTTCATCTATAAGGCAGTAATGATAAGACTGTTAGTCTTAATATTTTATTAGACTATAAAAAGAGATGTTTCACATAAAATTTCCTATTTACAGTTGGCTGAGATTGAACAATATAAAAATTAATATCACATCTGATAAAGATTCTGAGATTTGAGGGCAAATCTCTGTTGCAATATATTCTGGCTGTAGCTGTGGCACTTGGGGAATGCCACTTAACCAGTCCCCATGCCCATTTTGCCAGCTGGAGGCAGACTGTAGCCTTTTCTGAAGATGGTTGCAGCACCTCTTCCACTCTGATCCCCACGGTCTACCCACTCTGTCATCAGGTGGTAGATGGACCTACAGCCCCTTCCAGTAACAGGGAAGGAACAGGACGTGATCATTAATGTTGACAAGGTCTCAGCGGCTCTCTATTTGTCTGTCTATTCTTTTTGTAACTCCCATATAAGAATTCTGCCTACCATGAAACTGGTTGTCATGATGAAGAGACCATGTGGGAATGTCTATACAGATAGTGGTAAGGATGCACCACCTGTGACTTCTGTGTTCCCCTCCCAGCGCAGATAGGTGTGAGCAAGGCCTCAGATCATAGTCTCAGTGTAACCATAAGAGAATCAAAAATGACAACACATGACAGGGTTACTTAAGCCTGAGACTCGTGAAAGATGAAGATAAAAGGATGACTGCTGACTTACATCACTATGCTTGGCAACAGTAGGTTAGTCAGCAATAGGTAACTAGATCAAGAATATGCTAAGTTAACTCATAACTTTTATGAGGATTAAATGAAACTGTGCATGTATATATGTATAATACATACCACAAAAAAGTAACTGTCCAATCCTAGCATCTAACAGGATAGCTTGAAGACATGTAAGATATGTGATATTTACTCTTTACTCCAGAAATTCTGATTTAGTGGATGGAGGGGATGGAGGGGAAGTAGGTGAAACTAGAGAGATTGTATTTCTCGCATGCATTCATCAAGACAAATATGATGTGACTGCTTCAGGGACCACAGCTAGAAAACATGGTGTACTGCATCTCATCAACTTATGAATTTTATTTTTATTGCTGCTTTATTACTTACTGTTTGCATTTTATGAAACATAATTAAACACTACCAATTCATTTTGGTACAGAGGAAATTTATACTCAGTTTTTCTCCATAACTCAAAGTCTAATTTATCTCTTTTCTCTTGAGTGTTCATCATAATGACTGTCACATAAAATGGTTTAACAAGTGCTTCTTAGAGGATCTGTAAACAGATCCTACCTTCATTTAATGGAATGTGATGGGATTAGGAAATTAGCTTGACAGCCAGAGCAAGAGAGGGGAAAGAACACAAGAGGAGTCCAGGTTCTTTTCTCTGAAACCCTTTTGCTTTAAGTGAGACAAGTTTTCCTAGTGGACATGCCTAATTTTAAGATGTGCATCCAAGGATAGTGATATTTTTCAAATCTCCTCTTTATTTTATTCATTCCTTTAAAATTAAATAGCAAAATAAGTGAAAGTTTCAGTAAAAAAAAATAAGACTCCAACTTCTGTTTTAGTTTGTCCATTGTTGAGTTTGATTAAAAGTGCATCGATGTTAGGGCTTTGACTTCTGTAGGAATTCATGCTAGTGCTTCAGTGCCCATGGCTATGATTTATGGATATTAAAATGGAAAACATGACTGAATAAAGCCACATTTGAGGAAGCCTCAGAGACCTCATGTTTCCAAATATTCTAAGTTTTAAGAGGAACTTAAAAACCCTCTCAAGATTTCAAAGTGCACACTTAATGTCTGGCTTCCCCTTTCCTACCTCATCCACAAAATATAGTGAATTTGAATAATACAAGCTATGTAAAAGCTCTTCCAGCTCAGAGTTCTCTTTATGGTACTAAGGAAATTAATACCATGTTCTATTCTAACAGTTATTATACCAAACTGGGAATTCAAAGGTTTGTTTGCATGCTGTGGAACTAAGGTATTAGAATTGTTTGACTCGAGCCATATTTAAATGATTAGGGGAATTCACATAGGCTAATGGTGTGCCTTAGCATAAGGCAGCATTTTTATAGGAAGACCATGTTTATATGTGAAGTGGGCTTGCATTTCTTGAACATATTTAGGATCATGTGAATGTATTCCTCCAAGTTTACTGATTTTTGTGTGTTGCTATTACAAAAATATAAATAAATAAACAATAGAAATCTCACTGAGACTGAAATGTTCTTTTTGTTCCTTTTTCTGAAGGTAGTGTCTCACTCTATCCCAAGCTGACCTGGAACATCTTCGGTAGTTTCAGGCTGGCCCCAATTTACAGCAATTCTCCTGCCTCTGCCTCCCAAGTGTTGGGATTAAAGGCATGTGCAACCATGTCTGGCCTGAATATTCTCTTGATATACCCCATCTTCCATTTCTGATCAACTTCAGTTTATTCTGCAGACCCACAGTTCTCCTGATCATTGGACTGGCCAGCTCTTTGGGCACACATCATTTCCTGTTATGTTATCAACCCTTTGCTTTAGCATATTTCTGGAATATGTCCATCAATGCTATTTGCAGGATGTCTGCTCTTTGGTTACCATGTGATACAAAAAGATTGCTATAATTAAGTAATTAATCTATTTATTGTTGAAAAGTTATTTTAACATTTGCCTCTGGAAATAGCCTACATAATGACAGAAAATGAATGCTAGAATCTGTGTCCACCTCAGCTTGCATTACCTTACAAGTCTGGCCAGAATGTCTGCTGCTTAATAGATATTTAATATTTGTTAAAATGAGCAAAAGAAGAAAAATACATGTTTTCAAGCAATTATAATAAAAAACTAGAATTAAAATAATCCCATGCCCCGTGGATTCAGAAAACAGACCAAAGGCAGTGATTAAAGAAGCAATTAATTTTAACTTGGGATTCTTCCAAGGAAGAGGTAAAACTCACAGTTAAATCATGTCAAATTGAGCTCCTTGATGCTGGTCCCTCTCTGCAGGCAACAAATATCTCCTCTTCTCAAGCTTCGAAGAATCCATCAGCCACATTAATAAGAAGTAAGGCCCTGGACACATCTTTCAAGCACACACTTGCTAACTTTATGTCTTGTATTGTTATCTCATTAGGAGATGGAAACATCCTGTGGGACATGAATTTATACCCATCTTAATAAAGACAAAATTAGATTTTCTATGAAGTAAATAAATTTTTTTGAAATCAAACATTACATGGGATAGTTGCCTTCATACCTGGGATTATGCCAAAGCTTTTGGTATTGTCAAAGATTTGCATTTACTTTTTTTTTTTTCTACTTAAAAATTGGGGAGAGATCGAAGACTTTGGATCTAGGGAAGATTAACTTTGATTTCAATTAAAGCACAAGCCCAGGCTTCACAGTTCATTTTCTGGTCTTCACATCATGTCCTCAAGGAACAGTGATGGAGTTGGCAAGGGAAACAATGAAGTCACAGACTTTTCAACTGTAGAATATGAAGAATTTGCTTTAGGATAATCAGAAGAAGGAATTTTATTCATTCCCTTAGCAAAAGGTAGTGACTTTTCAGAAGTATAAAGCTTATATGAAGAATAAGTCTACCTGCATTAAAATTCAAGGTCTTTCCCTGCAAATGTTATTATGGCTGCATAGGAAAATGAGTGCAACATACTAGGCAAAATTTCACTGTGCCAGACTTGCCTAAGTGAATAACATGCATATTTGTATGTGTCCTGAATTGTTTCTCCTCAATTTGCAATGATTCCTGTTATTAAGGCCATCATTTATATTCATGGTCATAGAATCACTCGTTATTAGAAGCTTGACAAACATACTAGGTTGGGGCGAATGGTATTTCTAGTTAGGGTCTGAGTTGAAAGATGGGAAATATTTGACAATTTTCCAAAGTTTGCCCTTTGTATTAGTGATAGAATTGACCCTTGCTCTGAAAGCATGCCTCATGAATACAGTCAATACCTTAGCTATATTAATTCAGGATAACAAATCTTAATGAGGTAGCTATGCATAAAGAAAAACTTTGCCATTCATATATTTCGAAGTTTCTACTCTCTCTCTTTGTCTGACCTCACTTTCTGCTCTGAAATACACCATTAGATAGCAAGCTAGTGTCTATGTGGTAGAGCTTATTTCGTGCATTATTGTACATCTAGCATATAGAAATGACCCATGAATATGTGGTAAGGGAGATTACCATTTGCTCAGTCCACCTGCCACTGGTTTGCAGTGGGTCCTATATTTTATCTTATCTTGAAACCTTCCTCGCCTTTTTTTTTTTCCTCACCATCAGAGGCAGAGGAAATAGATGAGTATGCCACTGCTTCCTGCTAGGTACTAGGCTCTTTGTTGTCAGCCATGGTCAAATGTAATGTGAACCATATACATCATATCTAAACATTTCCCCCTGTTTAACAGCAGTGGAAACTAAGGCTCAGAGAAGATAAGTGGCCTTCTCATTGTCTCAATGGAAAGTATCAAAACAGATTGTCAAACATGGTAAGGATGGAATGAACTTTCTGGGGCAGGATGTGCATGGAGTGGAGTTTGATGCTGGGAGGAAGAAGAGAAAAACTGAGTGCAAGAATTCTACTAAAACAAAAACAAAAACAGATGGGATTTTGTATTTCATAAATATCTTATTTAGTTGAAAAAAATTAATAGTTTAGAAACAGAATTATAAGATTTCTAAGTATACTTGCTTATAATTATGTACAGTTTAAAACATAACTTATTCTCATCAATGTAAGTTTAGTAAAAATAATAAGAAAGTTCATTTAGGAGGTATCTATCATGAGATTCATATAGACACTGTACACAGAATGGAGAACACTTAGAATGATGCACTTTTACAGTTGGATCTGTCTGATTTTGTGAGCCAATTGGCTTGGTAAAAAGGGCATGGATTCCCTGAGGGGGGCATTTTTAGCACAGACAATTACAACACCTGCCAATATTATTGTAACCTTTTCTCCCCACTATGTACCTCAGGTTGGGTTCCTAAGGAAGCCAACTACAAAATACAATTTAACATGCTATGTGTTTATTTCACTGTGCCTTTGGAGCCACACCTGTGGAAGGTATGCACAGGAAGCAGATGTGACAGAGAATCGAAATTGCACTGGGGCCAGCCACACTCACATCTTACCCAAGGGAAACAGACAAAGGAATGGTGGGTCCTCTGAAACACAGAAGACATGTTGGGGGCAAAGGTCTCTGTATTGCTGGGTAGGGGAGTTACACAATGTGGGACATGCCCAGGAGCAGCTTGACCTTGTCTGCTGCAGGTCGTTGAAGAACAGACACTGTCAGAAGGGGTTGGCAGCAGAAGTGTGGTGCTTTGGTTCAGGTGTCTCCCATAGGTGTTCTGAATGCCCGGCTCCCAGATGATAGAGATTTGGAAATTAACCCCTCCTGGATGCCATGTATTGTTAGGGTGGGCTTATGGGTATTATAGCCACTTATCCCTTGGCAGGATTTGGCACACTCTCCTGTTGTTATTATCCACTTTATGTTGGCCAGGAGGTGATGTACAGCCTCTGATTATGTCATTGTTTCCCCTGCCATCATGAAGCTTCCTCCTGAATCTATAAGCCAAGTATATCCTTATTTTTTTTCCCAAAAGCTTCTCTTGATCAGGTGATTTCTGCCAGAAATGCAAACCTGACTTTAGCAGTGAAGTTGGTAGCAGGAGTGGTTCTAGAGAAACAGAATTGTAAGGATGAATGACTCTAGTGGGCTTGGTGTTATCTTGGGTTGGCTCTCAAAGTTCAGTGGTAGTAAAGGCCCTACCAGTAATAAGGAGAACATTTTTACTAGAAATAAGGAGGGCAATAATAATTCATGATGTGAACTATTTAAAGACCTCTGTGAGATGGATGTGTTTGGTTATCTTGAGTTATGTCTTATGAAGGGCAAGACATCTAGTGACTCTGTATTTAAAGCATTTCAATATTTGATGAAGAGTAAGACAAATGATGACACAAATTAATAAAATCAGAGACGGACAAGGTAACATCACAAGAGATTCCAGAGAAATTCAAAAAATCATAGGGACATGCTATAAAAGCAGATACTCCACAAAGTACGAAAATCTGAAAGAAATGGATGATTTCCTTGATCTATAGGACCTACCTAAATTAATTCAAAATGAGATTAATCACTTAAATAGACCTATAACAAACATGGAGATCCAAACAGTTATCAATAATCTCCCAACTAAAAAAAGTCCAAGCCCGGATGGATTCACTGCTGAATTTTACCAGACTTTTAAGGAAGAGCTGACACCATTGCTTCTTAAGCTTTTCCAGGAAATAGAAAAAGAAGGAATTCTACCAAACTCCTTCTATTAGGCCAGCATCCCCCTGATACCAAAACCAGGCAAAGATAGAACAAAAAAAGAAAATTACAGACCAATCTCCCTCATGAACATAGATGCAAAAATTCTCAACAAAATATTGGCAAACAGAATACAAGAGTCTATCAAAAAGATCATTCACCCTGACCAAGTAGGCTTTATCCCAGAGATGCAGGGATGGTTCAACATACGGAAATCTGTAAATGTAATACATTATATAAATGGGTTGAAGGACAAAAATCACATGATCATCTCATTCGACGCAGAGAAAGTATTTGAAAAAATCCAACATCCCTTCATGATAAAAGTCCTACAGATAGAAGGAGCATATCTCAATATAATAAAGGCTATTTATGACAAGCCTACAACCAACATATTACTAAATGGGGAAAAACTGGAAGCTTTTCCACTAAAATCAGGAACAAGGCAAGAGAGTCCACTGTCCCCACTTTTATTTAATATAGTTTTGGAAGTCTTAGCCATAGTAATAAGGCAAGAGACACACATAAAAGGGATAGAAATTGGAAAAGAAAAGATCAAGTTATCATTATTTACAGATGACATGATTCTATACATAAAGGACCCTAAAGACTCTACTAGCAAACTGTTAGAGCTGATCAAAACCTACAGCATGGTCTGGAGAGATGGCTTAGCAGTTAAGCGCTTGTCTGTGAAGCCTAAGGACCCCGGTTCAAGGCTCGGTTCCCCAGGTCCCACGTTAGCCAGATGCACAAGGGGGCGCATGCATCTGGAGTTCGTTTCCAGAGGCTAGAAGCCCTGGTGCACCCATTCTCTCTCTCTCCCTCTTTCTGTCTTTCTCTCTGTGTCTGTTGCTCTCAAACTTTAAAACACTCAAGCGAGAAATTGCAGAAGACACTAGAAAGTGGAGAAACATCCCTTGTTCCTAGATTGGAAGAATTAATATTGTGAAAATGGTAAGTTTACCAAAAGCAATCTACACATTTAATGTAATCCCTATCAAAATTCCAAAGGCATTCTTCATGGAAATAGAAAAAGCAATCCAAAAATTCATTTGGAATCATAAAATCCTAGAATATCTAAAATAATACTGAGCAACAAAAGTATGGCTGGTGGTATCACCATACCTGATTTAAACCTGTACTACAGAGCCATAGTAACAAAACCAGCATGGCACTGGCACAAAAACAGACATGCAGATCATTGGAACATAATAGAGGACCCAGATGTAAGTCCAGGTAGCTATAGCCACCTGATATTTGATAAAAATGCCAAAATTACTCATTGGAGAAAAGACAGCCTCTTCAGCAAATGGTGTTTAGAAAACTGGATATATACCTGTAGAGGATGAAAATAGATTTTTCTCTTTCTCCATGCACAAGAATTAAGTCCAAATGGATTAAACACCTTAACATCAGACCTGAAACTCTGAAACTGCTAGAGGAAAAATTAAGGGAAACCCTTCAACATATTGGTCTTGGCAAAGACTTTCTGAATACAACCCCAATTGCTCAGGCAATAAAACCACAGATTAATCACTGGGACCTCATGAAATTACAAAGATTTTGCACTGCAAAGGACACAGTGAAAAAAGCAAAGGGGCAACCCACAGAATGGGAAAAAGTCTTCACCACCTCTATAATAGAGGAAGAAATACGAATGGCATATAAGCACCTAAAAAGATGTTCTATGACACTAGTCATCAGGGAAATGCAGATTAAAACTACATTGAGATTCCCTCTCACTCCTGTCAGATTGGCCACCATCATGAAAACAAATGATCATAAATGCTGGTGGGGATTGGGAAAAGAGGAACCCTTCTACACTGCTTGTGGGAATGCAATCTGGTCCAGCCATTGTGGAAATCATTGTGGAGTTTCCTAAACAGCTAAAGATTGATCTACCATATGACCCAGCTATAGCACTCCTACGCCTATATCCTAAGGACTCATCTCATTTCCGTAGAAGTACGTGCTCAACCATGTTTATTGCTGCTCAATTTATAATAGCTGGGAAATGGAACCAGCCTAGATGTCCCTCAACTGGTGGATGGATAATGAAGATGTGGCACATTATACAATGGAGTTCTACTCAGCGGTAAAGAAGAATGGAGTTATGGAATTTGCAGAAAAATGGATAGATCTGGAAAGGATTCTACCAAGTGAGGTAACCCAGGCCCAGAAAGCCAAGTGCCACATGTTCTCCCTCATATGTGGATCCTAGCTACAGATGATTGGGCTTATGTGTGAGAAGGAAAATACTTAGTAGCAGAGGCCAGTAAGTTAAAAATGAGATATAAATCAAAGAGAAAGGGAGGAGGGTACTTAATAGGTTGGTATTTTATATACGTAAGTACAATGATTGAGACGGGGAGTTAATATGATGAAGAATGGAATTTCTAAGGGGAAAGTGCATGGGGGGGGTATTACCATGAGATTTTTTTTTATAATTATGGAAAATGTTAATAAAAATTGTGAAAAGAATAAACAAACAAACAA
Organism: Jaculus jaculus; assembly: GCF_020740685.1. Classification (NCBI taxonomy): domain Eukaryota; kingdom Metazoa; phylum Chordata; class Mammalia; order Rodentia; family Dipodidae; genus Jaculus; species Jaculus jaculus. Next base: position 162,076,321 of record NC_059104.1, on the reverse strand, counting down.
AATTAAAGAAATAATTTTTTTTTAAAAAAAGCATTGTGGCCCTCCAGTTAAAGTAGGTGCTTATGGAGGTCAGATGATCAATACAGTTTTGGCAGATATTAGAATGACAGTGGGCTCAGAGTGAGTCCCCAAACTCACCCAGTCTCAGAATGTATAATTGTAATAGATATACTTAGGAGTTGGTAGAATACCCACATTGGTTCCCTGACTTGTGAAGTGAGGGCTATTATGGTTGGAAAGGCCAAATGGAAGCCATTGGAGCTCCCTCTACAAGAGAAAATAGTGAAAAAAAAAAAAAAAAAAAAAAAAACAGTGTCACAACCCTGTAGGGATTTCAGAAATTAATGTCACTCTAAAGGACTTGAAGGATGCAAGGGTGGTGGTGCCCTCTATGTCTCCCTTTAACTCTCCTATTTGGCCTGTTCAGAAGACACATGGATTCTGAAGAATGACAGTAGATTATCAGAAACTTAATCTGGTGGTGAATGCAATTGCAACTGCAATTGTACCAGATGTGGTTCCTTTCTTTACTTGAGCAGAATAACACATCTCCTGGTACCTGGTATGCAGCTATTGATCTTGTGAATGTTTTATTCTCCATACCTGTCCATAAGGACCACCAGAAGCAATTTTCCTTCAGCTGGCAAAGTCAGCAGTACACCATTACTGTCTTACTTCAAGGTTATATTAACTCTCCAGCCCTATGTCATAGTTTAGTTTGCAGGGATCTTGATTGCCAGTCACTTCCGCAAGGTGTCATGTTGGTCCATTATAGTGAAGATATTATGCTGATTGGATCAAATTAGCAAGAGATAGCAACCACTCTTGAGTTGCTGATATAGCATATGTATATTAGTGGAAGGGAAATAAATCCATCCAAAATTCAACAACCTTCCACTTCAGTGAAATTTCTAGGAGTTCAGTGGTGTGGGGTATGCAGAGATATTCCTTCCAAGGTGAAGGATAAGTTGTTGCATCTGGACCCTCCTCCCACCAAGAAAGAAGCACAACATCTAGTGGACCTATTTGGATTTTGGGGACAGCACATTCCTCACTTGCGTATCTTACTCCAACCCATATATCAAGTCACTCAAAAAGATACTAGTTTTCAGTGTGGCCCAGAACAAGAGGAGGCTATTCAATGGGTCCAGGCTGCTGTGCTGGCTGTTCTGCCCTGTGGGCCATATGATCCAGCAGATCCAATGGTACTTAAGGTGTCAGTAGCAGATAGGGATGCAGTTTGGTGCCTTTGGCAGGACCTCATATGTGAATCACAGCAGAGGCCCTTGGGATTTTGAAGAAAGGCCCTGCCATCATCTTCAGACATTAGTCTCCCTTTGAGAGACAGTTCTTGGCTTCCTATTAGGCCTTAGTGGAAACTGAATGTTTGAAAATTGGCCATAAAGTTACTATATAGCCTGAGCTGCCAATTATGAGCTGGCTGTTATCTGGACCTCCAGGCCATAAAGTTGGACATGCACAGTAGCAATCCATCATCAAATGGAAATGGTATAAATATAATCAGGATTGAGCAGGCCCTAAAGGCACAAGTAAGTTACATGAGGAAGTTGCCCAAATACCTATGGTTTCTACTCCAGCAACAATGACTTCTGTCCCCAAGCATTCACCATGTCATCATGGGATGAGCCCTGTGATCAATTCACTAAGGTGAGGACAAGGGCATAGTTTACCAATGGTTCGTCACATTATACAGGCACCTCCCAGAAGTGTACAGCTGCAGCATTACAGCCCCTTTCTGAGACAACTCTGAAGGACTGTGGTGAAGGGGAGTCTTCACAATGGGAAGAACTTTTGGCAGTGCACATGGTTGTGCATTTTACTTTGAGAAGAAAAGTGGTCAGATATGCACTTATACACTGATTCATGGGTTGTGACCAATGGTTTGGCTGGGTGATCCAGAACATGGAAGGAGCACAATTAGAAAAAAATAATAATAATAATTGGTCAGAAGTACATTTGTGGAGTGTGTATGTGGATAGAACTCTCTGAACAGCAAGGGATATAAGGATACTTGTATCCCATGGTAATGCTCATCAGAAGGTGACCTCATCAGAGGGTCACTTTAATAATCAAGTAGATAAGCTGACTCATTCTGTGGATAGTGGTCATCCTCTTTCCTCCACCACCCCTGTCATTGCCAAATGAACCCATGAACAAAGTGGTCATGGTGGCAGGGATGCAGATTATGCATGGACCCAACAAAATGGACTTCAACTAACTAAGGCTAACCTGGCTACAGCTGCTGCTGAATGCCAAGTCTTCCAGCTGCAGAGACCAACTACCAACTCTGAGCCCCCATATGGTAGTATTCCTCAGATGGCCAGCCAGCAACTTGGTGGCAGGTTGACTACATTGGAATACTTCCATCATGGAAAGGGCAGTATTTTGTGCTTATTGGAATAGACACTTATTCTGGGTATGCATTTGCCTTTCCTAAAGTAGTGCTTCTGCCAAAACTACCATCTGTGGGCATACAGAATGCCTTATCCACCATCATTATGTTCCACAGAGCATTGCTTCTGACCAAGAAAGTCACTTCACAGCCTAGGAAGTATAGCAGTGGGCTCATGATCATTATATTCACTGGTGTAACCTTGTGCCCCACCACCCTGAAGATTCAGGCTTGATAGAATGGTGGAATGGCCTTTGAAAGAAACAGTTACAGTGACAACTAGGTGACAACAGCTTGAAGGGCTGGGGGTTTGTCCTCCAACATGCTGTATATGCTCTGTATCAGTGTCCTATATATGGTGCTGTTTTGCCTATAGCCTGGATTCCCCAGTCCAGAAACCAAGGGTCAGAAGTGGGAATGGGAATGGTCCAGTTTACCATCATCAAATTGAGCCATTAGCCAAATTTTTACTTCCTGTTCTTTATGCACTGCTGGCCTAGATGTCTTGGTGCCAGAGTGCGGAGTGATTTTGACAGCAGGCAAAAAGAGCATTCATTGAACTGGAAGCTAAGACTCCCCCCCACTGGCCACTTTGGGCTCCTGATGCCCTCTAGTCAACATGCTAAGAAAGAGGTTACAGTGTTAGCACAGGTGATTGATCCAGACTACCAGGGGGATATTGGACTGCTCCTCCACAATGGATGTAAATAAGAGTATATCTGGAGTATAGGAGATCCTTTAGGTTGTCTCTTAGTATTACCATGCCCTGTTACGAAAGTCAATGGCCAACTGCAACAACCCATTCAGGGTAGTGTGATAAATAGGCCAGTTCCTGCATGGAATGGAGTTACTGGTCATCCTTCCAGGTAAAGAACCAAGACCTGTTGAGGTGTTTGCTGAAGGGGGAAGAAATACAGAAGGAGAAATAGTAGAAGAAGGTAGTACCAAATACCAGCTAAGGCCACATGACCAGTTACAGAAACAAAGACTGTATTTGCAGGATTTTTTTAAAAAATTTTTTTGGTTTATTTTTATTTATTTATTTGAGAGCAACAGACACAAAACAAGGCAGAGAGAGAGAGAGAGAGAGAGAGAGAGAGAGAGAGAGAATGGCGCGCCAGGGCTACCAGCTACTGCAAACGAACTCCAGACGCGTGCGCCCCCTTGTGCATCTGGCTAACGTGGGACCTGGGGAACCGAGCCTCGAACCGTGGTCCTTAGGCTTCACAGGCAAGCGCTTAACCGCTAAGCCATCTCTCCAGCCCTATTTGCAGGATTTTTGTTCTACCTTGATATGGAGTTTTTGTATCTATTTACTCCTATATTAAGATTATATCACTAGCTAACTGTTGTTGAATTTATATTAGAGACTAAGAATTCCTCAAGAAACCTGGCTTTGTGTTGGGGGAAGATTTTGCATTTCTGATTGGACATGGGATAGTTATACCAAGTTAGACAGAATTATGAGCTTGTTACTATTTTCATTTGGAAATTAAGTATTATGTAAGGAGACACGGTTTGGTGTCAAGTTGACAAAGGGTGGACTTGTGGTGGATAAGGTATTCTTAACTTGATCTGTTTAGTAATCCACAGAAATCCCATCGGGTGGGTCTCTGAGGTTGCTTCCAGGAAGAATTAACTGAAAGAGGAAGTACTTCTCCCAGGCTGAGCCCTTCCTCCAGAGTAAGCAGCCCCTCTCAGATAGGAATTTTATATAAGGAAGCTCTGAGTGAAAAGAGCCCATTCCTTCCACTTCGCCATCAGATTCTTGCAGCCTTCCAGCATGGATTGAAGACCAGAAAGGACTAGAGACCAACATCAACTGAAGACCCACATGGTTTGAAACACAGCAGCTCCTCAAGAAGCCTCCAGGCCTTCAGTGCTGGATTGGGACTGCCAAGGCATCTGGCCACGTGGACTGAGCAGCTACGGGGTTCCTTGACTTTCAGGTCTGCAACTGCTATTTGGACTACCGTAAGCTAATCCAATAAATTCCCTTTTTAATATAATTCACTCTAATGGTTCTGTTCCTCTAGAGAATTCTGACTACTACAGTAAAGTTGGTACAGAAAGTAGCATTGCTGCTAAACACTTGACTGTGTGGCTTTGACCTTTTGAGCTGAGTTTCAAGAGGAATGTAGAAAGATTTTAAACCTTGGCCTAAGAGACTCTTTGCAGTGCTGTAAGTATAGATTGATGTACTATTCTGGTCAGAGTTGAAAGACCTGAATGCAGTAAGAACTATGGCATGAAGTTTGGTTGACAAGGGTGACTTGGATTTGGCTAGAAGCAGTTTGAATGTGAGGCTTGCTGTTATGCTCGTGTCCTGAGAACTCATGCGGGGTTGCTTTGCCTATAATGTGAGCAGAGGACCATGGCACAGAAATACGAAATCTTTGGGCAAAAACTTCTGTCCATTCAGCTGCAATTGCATGCAAGATTACAACCATTGAGATTGGGACAACCGGCATACATTGGGATGACAAAAAATGCAGTCTTTTGAAAGACGTTGAATGTTTAAGGAGTGTCCTGTACATCAAAGTCTAGTTTATTCCTTCTGGATCAATAACGTGGCACCCAACCTGGTATTATGAAGTGTAAGAAATACAGGAAAGAGAGGGTCATGGAATTTGCAATGCTGTCTTGTGTTTTGGAAACAGCCATTGGCTGAGTGAAGCAGGTTTGCTGGATGCCTGCATGGAGACCCGATGGAGCCCTGAGGATGGACCATGGATTGCAGTGGAGAATCAGTGGAAATACTGGGACCATGAGATGGCTGCTAAGGAAAGCTGCTGGCCCCAATGAAGTTTTCCAGGTTTGTAAATAATCTAGCTGGAAGAGTGGAATTAGAACTCCAGAGCCTTATTATTGCTGATTAGGATTATCAGACTGAAAAGAGTTACCACTGGCTAGAGTTGTTGATCTTGGATCTACAGAGCTTGATGTTTGCTATGGTTGTTTTAAATCTTGTATTGATAGAATATTTCTTTGCTATGCACAGTGCCGTCTTTTGCAGTATAAATTTTATTTTAATTTTATTTATTTGAGAGTGACAGACACAGAGAGAAAGACAGATAGAAGTAGAGAGAGAGAATGGGTGTGCCAGGGCTTCAAGCCTCTGCAAACGAACTCCAGACGCATGCGCCCCCTTGTGCATCTGGCTAACGTGGGACCTGGGGAACCGAGCCTCGAATCGGGGTCCTTAGGCTTCACAGGCAAGCGCTTAACCGCTAAGCCATCTCTCCAGCCCTGCAGTATAAATTTTTATTCTGTGTCATTATTGGTTTTTTGAGGATGTTTTGGTATTATGGCTCAGTTGAAAGACATTGGATTATGGGGTTATGTGAACATCATTAGGATTGACTTAAAACTATTGAGACTTTTAAAGTTGGTTGAATGCATTGCATTTAAAAAAATGTTTATTTTTATTTATTTGAGAGTGTCAAACAGACAGACAGAGAAATAGATAGAGAGAATGGGCACCCCAGGGCCTCCAGCCACTGCAAACGAACTCCAGATGCACGTGCCACCTTGTCCATCTGGCTTACGTGGGTCCTGAGGAATCGAGCCTCGAACTGGAGTCCTTAGGCTTCCCAGGCAAGTGGTTAACCACTAAGCCATCTATCCAGCCCTGCACTGCATTTTATATCATGTGTGGTCATCAGTTTATAGGGGCCATGGTCAGAATTTGGTAGTTTGATTCATGTGTCCCCCATCAACTTAGGTGTTCTGAATGCTAGGTTCCCAGTTGATGGAGATTTGGGAATTAACGCCTCCAGGAGGCAGTGTATTATTGGGCTTATGGGTATTATTATGGGTATTATAGCCAGTTTTCCCTTGCCAATATTTAGCACACTCTCCTGCTGCTATGGTCCACCTTATGTTGGCCAGCGATGGACATCCCTGCTCATGCCATCATTTTTCCCTGTCATCAATGGAGATTCCTCTTGAGTCTGTCAGCCAAAATAAATCTTTTTTTTTTCCCCATAAGCTGCTCTTGGTAGGGCGATTTCTTCCAGCAATGCAAGCCTGACTAAAACAAGAAGGCTTGAGTGTAACACCCCACCAGAAGGGAAACAATGTACTCTTTATTTAAAGGGGTCTGAGTGACAGAGCATGACAGTGCCTGCCATTTCCAATGATATATCCCCTCTTCGCAGAAGTCATTATGGGAGGACTATTCTACTTGGCTAGTGTAGCAGCCATGTAACTACTTGAGTATGCTTACATTTATTTATAAAATCCGTAGCTAATTTACATCCATTAATGGGGCAAAATGAAAATTGATTATTTTGTTGGTTATATTATAGGTGAGCTTATAGTTGGAAGCTTATGACTTCTAACATATATTTGGATGCTAATAGTACCATAACAAAATAACATAAACTAGGTGACTTCAACAGCTAACTTTGTTTTTCTGCAGTTATAGCACAATAAGGTGAGCTCTACACCTAGATGGTAGGAAATGGCGATGAGTGGCATCTTCAGCTTTTCTTGATTGGGGAGAGATGGGAGAGCACATGCCTGGACTCTCTTATAAAGACATAATCTCCATAAAGCTAAAGCCTTAGTTATGGTCTCATTCAACCTTGGGTTTTGCCAAAGACCCTATCTACAGCATTGTTACAGAGGGAGATATAACTTTTGCATGTAAACTTGAGAAATATTGATGGAATTCAGATCACATACACATATGCATGCGTGCGTGGGCACGCGTGCATTTGCGTGCACACACACACACACACACACACACACACTTACAAGTGAGAAATGTGTCTATATATCATGTGAGTTATAGTCTATTTGTTTTCCTGAACTTTTGTGCTAAAATTGCAGCCTCAGAGCATAACCAGAAGTATGTAAATATAGAAATAAATCTCCACAGAAAAAAAGATATAATTATATAACGTAAAACCATTTAGGATTCAAAAGTTAATAAAAATTTAGCTATGAATCTACAGATTTTCCCATTCCCAAAATATGGAAATGTATGTATCAGACTATTAATAAATATTGTCTAAAAGTGGTGGAAATGTAGCAATCCATATTTTAGACTTGTGATCTTAATACGTCTAGTTTTTCAAAGCTTTTGACTAAAAAATCTTTAATTTAGTAATAAATGTATTGCAAATAGTTTAAATTATACCAGAAATAGTAAATTAATAACGAAACTACACAAACATGAATTATAGCAATTATTAGTCACTACCTAACTTACTTGTAACCTAAGTTCTCTTCAAGTATTAACATGCATAATGCTACTAACATAACTGGACCTTCCTTGCAGGGTCTTCCTTATGTTTCCTAAAAACAATGACAACAAAATATTTTTTTACAGCTGTGTCTTTGTAGTTATGGTCAATTACACATAAATTACTGACAACTTAAATTATGGAAACATGTTTAAACACAGGAAATATATTTAAAAGCCAGGATATGTTTGGATGCATTGATGATGAAAAGGCTGAAGAAAATAGAAATGGAACACAGAAGTAGACAATAGTCTCTTACCCAGGAGTATAGACTTTATAGATTAAGCTATTCTTTCATTTGCTATATAAAGAAAATATTTTACTATACTGAACAGTGGATGGGCGAATGCCTAGGGAAGGTCACATAGAACATAGGTCTTGATCTTTGCTTACAGCTTTTCCATCTTATGTATTGACATGCCACAACAGCTGTCTTGTTTTAAACATTATTTTTGTGGAGAGAGAATATTAGCATGTCTGAATTTTTGATTGTATACTACATTATACAATTCTTGAGGTGCTTGTTATTTCAAGAGTTATTTTAGTAATAATTGGGTTTTGATTATGGCTTGTGGCCAGAATTGATTCATTAATTACCATATCACAATTTATATTAAATTTTTATAATATCTAACCTTAGAAGGTAGGTACTATTCTTTTATAAATTTTATAAATTAATAGATATGGGTAAAGATAAAATAAAATGTTATCTAATGTTATAGGAATTTAATATATATGTATTAAGTAATATACTAAGTACATGATCTGAAAAAATAAGGCCATTTTTTGAAAATTCTTTTTGTCTTGAGTCTTCTTTCTCCACTTTTTCTCTATGCACATGAAGAAGTACAAAATAACAGATATATAACTGTCATAACTGTTAATATAAGCTTTTTAAAAATTGTTACACACATTTACAAATATATGTGTGTGAGATATATATATAATAATCACATAAAATACATTATAATAGATGTTCATATAGGTATGATTGGCAGACAAAATTATTATCAGAATCCAATTTAGTTTTGATTTGTTTTGCAAAATAATTTATTTAGAAAATTCTTATTCATATTGCTGCAAATAGCAACTTGTTAATTCCTTAGGATTTCAAGATATCTTTCCATTAGGTAGAAAATATATTAATTTGGGCTGGAGAGATGGCTTAGCAGATAAAGTGTTTGCTTGCAAAGCCAAAGGACCCAGGGTCAATTTCCTAGGACCCATACAAGACAAATACACAAGGTGGTACATGTGTCTGGAGTTTGTTTGCAGTTGCTGGATGCCCTGGTCTGGCCATTCTCTCTCTCCCTCCTTCACTCTCTCTCTCTCTCTCTCTGCCTCTTTCTCTCTCTCTCTCAAACAAATAAATAAATAAGATAAAAATAAGATATATGAAGTTGAGCAGAAAACTATATTCTTAGAGCTTCAATATCAGCGATGTGAGTCCACAAACACTTTTTTTCCTTGCTGGAGCTCTCACACTTTGGTGACATCTTTGGTGTCTAAATGGGTGCACACCCCATAATAGAAACTAACAAAAATTCCAGAAATAATAGAAAAGCCTTATGCTCTGGTTTGAAAGTGGAGCATCCTCGATTGGCTCTTGTGTTGGGACAGTTGGTCCACAGCTGGAGGCATTGTTTGTGAAGATTGTAAAACTTTTAAGAATTGGGACCCTGGGGACAGACCCTGAAGGGTTTTAGTCAGGCTACACTTTTGATTCACCCTCTGTTTACTGAAAGAACACTGAGGTTTCCCATCTCTGGATGTCATGTCTTCCCAGTCATAATAGAAAACATATCCTGAAACTTTAAGCCAAATATATCCTTATTTCGTTAAGCTCCTTCTCTTATCTGTGTCTCTACCATCTTTTCCATGAGTAGTATGGTAGTTATCAAAAATAGGCCTATGGAGCTGGAGGGATGGCTCAGCGGTTAAGGTGTTTGCCTGAAAAGCCAAAGACCCAGGTTTGATTCCTCAGGACCCACATAAGCCAGATGTGCACAGGAGGGCAAATGCATCTGGACTTCATTTGCAGTGGTTGGAGGCCCTGGTGCACCCATTCATATTCTCTCTCTCTCTCTCTCTCCACATTTTCTCTGTCAATAAAATAAAATAAAATAAAATAGGTCTATATCACTTTACATTGATGCTTTGAGTTTTCACTTAGATGAAATTTGTGTTCACATGCCTTACAACCAGATTTAAATATGTTACCATAACAGATAGCTTCAGGTTCCTGAGATGAAGTTCCAGACCAGGCACATTTATGGAGGAAGGGATTTATTGAACCTTACAGATCCAGGAGAAGTTCCATAATGGCATAAATGGTTCTGCTTTCACAGAAACAAACACACAGAGAGAAGCACAAGCCTAAAAGCCAAAAGCCACACAGCGCAGCACACTTCAGGAAATCTAGCTAGGCACACTTTGCATATCTTTAGATTAAAATCTTAAACCCACCACCACACCTAAAGATCTGTCCGGTAACACTGCCTCCAACCAGGTGGCTGCAGATGCAAACTACAAACTCATAAAACAGTGAATATATTGGGGATCATCTATTCAAACTACCACACTTATATCTTTGTAATGAGTTAACCTTCATTGAGAGATAGTCTATCATGATAATTACCAGAGTCTAAAAGCATTTCCTATTGGATAAAGCATACCATAGTAGCTATATTTTTTAATCCCAAATTTCCTACTGATACTACTTTCAAACTAGTTTCATAATTTCAGATAATATTTTAAAATAGAAAGATCCATTATCAAAATTGTTCTTCTAGGAAAACAACCAGGCACATGTCCTACAGGACATAAATATCTAAGTGTCAATTGCCAGTGAGAATATTAGACCAGAAAACCACAAAATTAAAGTAATATAAGTTGTTTCCTTTGAATGGAGATTATTTCTAAGGCTTGCATGCAAGTCTCTTATTCAGGTCAGGCACAGGAAACAGTAGGGAACACAACACAGAAGTCATCACTGTCAGGAGTTAGGTAGTTACGTAAAGCTATTCTTTCAAAGTATACCTTATGGGTAGTGGAAAACACCAAGCAACATAAAGTAGGAATAAATTCAATAGACATGGAGTGCTTGCTGAAAATTTCATTTGTGATTTGCCAAAGTATGCATAAAACTGAGGAGGGAAAACCCATCCCGGATGTGGGTAGCACCTTCCCTGTAGGGCTCCTGGACTGAGTCAGATGAGAACGTAAGCAGTGAAACTGAATACCGTGTTCTTGGATTTCTGACTACTGACCTGATATAACCAGCTATCTCAACACTGCCATGGCTGTAAGCCACTCCTGCCACCATGACTTACTTCCCCACCGTGATGGACTGTATTCCTCTGAACTGTAAGCCCAAACAAACTTCTATTCCAAAAAAAGTGAATTTTTGTCAAGTAAGTGGTCATAGCAATAACAGGTGTTACATCTTTTTAATAACATGATTGCTTTGCATATGGTAAAAATGACACATTTGATACATTTATATTGCAAGTAAATTCAAACAAAATATCTATTTTTCCTATCATATTAATTGCATTTATTATAAACTGAATAAATGGTGGCAATACCTTCAGGTTTTGTATACGTGTTAAACCAATACCAGCTAAAACAAAAAATAAAATCATCAATGTCTTACAAGTGACACATATGGTATACTATTACAATGAAATAAACTACAAAGGGATTTATAGTTCTTAAACTATAAAATATTTACAAGGATGCATTTGTTTACAAATATTTAATTGAAACCTTTCTAATTATAAAAAGCAATCTGTTTAAATCTGTTGTGTATCCACAATACATCTTCATAACCTTTTTTTGTTATCAAAATAGTACTTTTCACATTATCACAATAAATGACAGTATTATTGCATTATAATAAAATTTTCAGAAAACAAATTCAACTTCACAGGTTACATTGGAAACATTTTATTGAATATGTTAAAAAAAATCACATGTGATTCTTGAAAATCAATAGTCATGATTGACTGAGTTACAGTCTTGAATCCTCTTTTTAGCAAAATTAATTCACTCAATACTGTCCAGAAAGCATTATTTCAAAATATTTTCAAAAAGTTTTAATTTCAAGTAGTTCTTTATTTTGCTTTATTTTGCCTCATTAGATGATGGCAGAAACATGTTCTTGCTCTCTTTATTGAAAGTTTTAAGATATTAATTTAGTGATATATATATATATATGTATATATATATATTGCACTGATTCCTAAAAACATAGGATTTAAATATTCTTCCTACTTCAAAAAAAATGAATTTAGGCAAGTAAATATAATTTATGTATTTTCTAAAGTGTGGCTTTGTGCTAGAAAACTTTCTGAATGTTCCAAAGAAGATAAACATATGATTTCAGATGGAAAAAGATTACCATGTTTTGAGTATTTTTATTTCAAAAATTAAGTTTGATAATGGGGGTCTATGCAGACATCAAAGTAGTGGAAAGCAGAGTGCAGAACCATGTCACAGCCCTCTGCGCTGTGACAGAAAAGGTCCTTGCCAGCGAAGACAAAGTCAGAGTGACCGAAAAGAGGCAATCTCTCCAAGTGTGGGACTCTATGCCTTCTCTGTTGCTTACTTGGTCTAAGCAAGTCTGAGAGCATATTTAAAACTGAGTTGCTCTTTTCACTCAAATATCTAATTTTTTTCTTATGACATAGAAATTGGATATTCTCAAAATTAAATCAGAAAGGTTGAACGGAGAGGGAACACCCACCCTCAATGTGTGAAACAACATCCATCAGCTGGAGTTTCAGACTGAATAAAAGAAAGCAAGCTGAGCACTAACCTCTCTCTCTCTATCTCCTTCTTTTCTATAGGTCTTTTCACAGACATTGTCTTTCAATTTGAAAAACAATGCATGCTACAAAATAAGATAAGACTCTTTTAAACCATTGAACCATTTATATATTAGTATTAGAAATTACAAGGAAGTAAAATATATAACATAGACAAATGTGAAAACATAATATTGATGTACTCCTAGATACCCCCAACCAGTCTTAATCAGGATCCTACACAAAATTAAATATACACTAATCCCTTCTGTAGAATTTGGCTCTCTATGACTGTTCACATAGTGATGATCCTTGTGCAATAGTAGTTATAGTTTGCCTAGATTTTAATAGTCAAGATGTTAATATTTCAATATTACAATATTATGATTTTATATATTTTAGACTTAATGAACTTTAATTATTTGGGATTTCAACTATGTCTGGAGGTTCTTTGGCACTCATTTGGAATTACAAGACAAAAGTCTTTGCTGAGTAAACCAAAGTTGGGTGATAGGAAAGGCAAATATACAAGAATGCCATGAAAGTTTCTGGCCTCAGTGCAAATCATGAATCTACCAATAGATATAGGGAATATGAGAAGTAGCTAGTTGATCACATGGTAGAAAAATTAGGAACTTAATTTTGGATAAGGGAAATTACAGATACATATTTCAGGAATTTTCATTGCTTAAAGGATGATATATATGCATGCATGTATGCATGTGTGTATGTGTATATTTCTTTTGTTTCCATGTTTTGTTTTTATGCTAGTACCATGCTGCTTTGGTGACTATAGCTTTACAGTGTATTTCTAAAGTCAGGCAATTTTTATCCCTCCTTCATTTCCCCCCTCAGGTTCAATTTGACTATTTTAGGTCTTTTAAGATTCCATAACAATTTTATTTGGTTTTTTTTCTGTTCATTTTTTATTTATTTATTTATTTGAGAGCGACAGACATAGAGGGAAAGACAGATAGAGGGAGAGAGAGAGAGAATGGGCACGCGAGGGCTTCCAGCCACTGCAAACGAACTCCAGACACGTGCGCCCCCTTGTGCATCTGGCTAACGTGGGATCTGGGGAACTGAGCCTCGAACTGGTGTTCTTAGGCTTCACAGGCAAGCGCTTAACCACTAAGCCATCTCTCCAGCCCTCCATAACAATTTTAGATATATTTTTCTAATTATGTGAAAATAATTATAAGTTTTCATTGGGAATCTCAATGAATATATAAAGCAGTTGTCAGTATAGCCATTTTCAACTTAATAATACTTATGTCATGAAAATGGATATATTTCTATTTGGGATTGTGATAGGAGACAGCAAGTGACTAAGCAGTCAGGGTAACAGTTCCCCAAAAGTGAACAGTTTTTTATCCCTTGACTAAAAGAAAGAAATATTACTGAAATAGAAAAAAACCTAGATGTTATATTCTCCAAGAAAGATTTCTAGATTAAGCTTGCCCCATTCCTAGAGGACAGAAACTCTGATCCTTAACTAAGATTACTGACAGAGCTGTAAAATCTGATCTTTGTTCATAGCAACCTGCATGTAGCTGCTCCCCATAAAAGAAAAAAAAAAAAAAAAAAAGATTTGAGTCTTGAGATGGGCTTCTCAAATTCCCTCTTGCCTTCCTGGGCAAGAGCTCCTCCTTGTTTCCTTTTCTTATGTTCTAGGTTTAAGACCTTGTCTCTTCTTCCTAATGCTTTAAGCTATAATAAAATATTTCTGAACCTTATTCTCTGGTCCATGGATTTCATTCTTCAAATTCATGGACAAGGATCCTTGAAAACCACAGATTATTGGCACACTGGTATACAAGGAACCCAAAATTCAATTGCATGTCTTGTATAATTTCTTTTGTTGATGTTTTATTATTTTCATTATAGAAATCTTTATATTCACTCGATATAATTATATTGAAATACTTATCTTTGTAATTAATGTAAATTAGATCTCTAACATTCTTTTATTGTTGTTTATTTTTATTTATTTATTTGAGAGCGACAGACAGAGAGAAAAAGGCAGATAGAGAGAGAGAGAGAGAATGGGTGTGCCAGGGCCTAAAGCCACTACAAATGAACTCTAGATGTTTGTGGCCCCTTGTGCATATGGCTAAGATAGGTCTTAGCCTAGAACCTGGGACCTTAGGCTTCACAGGCAAGCACTTAACCAGTAAGCCATCTGTCTTACACTCTTTATGAGCAAGTTAATTACTGGAATAGACAGATTTTTGTTGAAAATGTCAATAATGTGCAATGAAAAGGGCTTTGTCCAGTAAATTCTTCTGGCAAAGTGGATATACATATTCAGAAAATGGAACTGGGGAAAGTGGCCAATACCTTTCTGAGCAAACAGAGGTCTAAGCTACTCAGAAGCAACCACCCTCACAGGATGTACACATGCCAGTGCAATAGTGGCACCCAGCCTTGGTGGGTAGCCAATAGGTTTCTGGAGCTTGTTTGAAGACAAGAGGCCCTGACCCACTAGACCCTCTATCATTACATTTATCATCCATCATCTGTCTGTCTATCTATCTATCTATCTATCTATCTATCTATCTATCTATCTATCAATCAATCTTCTATCATCTATCTATCATCATCTCCTCCTTGAAAATAAATAAAATAATATTTATGCCTCTGCGAATAATTTTTTGGTCAAAGTAAATGAGCATATGGGGTATATTTTATAAAAGTAAAATCAGGGCTGGAGAGATGGCTTAGCGGTTAAGCGCTTGCCTGTGAAGCCTAAGGACCCCGGTTCGAGGCTCGGTTCCCCAGGTCCCACGTTAGCCAGATGCACAAGGGGGCGCACGCGTCTGGAGTTTGTTTGCAGAGGCTGGAAGCCCTGGGGCGCCCATTCTCTCTCTCTCCCTCTATCTGTCTTTCTCTCTGTGTTTGTCGCTCTCAAATAAATAAATAAAAAATTAAAAAAAAAAAAGTAAAACCACAGAATTTTTAAAAATATTTTATTTCTTTATTTATTTGAAAGAGAGAGACAGAGAGATAGGAAGAGGCAGAGAGAAAGATAGAATGGGTATGCTAGTACCTCCAGCCACTGCAAAGGAACTCCAGATGCATGCACCACCTTGTGCATCTGGCTTACATAGGTCCTGGAGAATTGAACCAGGGTCCTTAGGCTTCATAGGCAAACACCTTAACTGCTAAGTCATTTCCCCAGCCCAAAATCACAGAAATTTTATATAATATTACATTTAATTGGGATTGTGAGCATTTAAGTGGATACAGGGAGGAGACAGTGCAGTTCCCAAATTATTGCCAGGGGCTTTCTCTTTTAGTATTTCTTCATGGTAGTCTTGTTTGAAGGAGTAAAGTCTGTGAGATGTTGATGATACTGAAGAAATAAGTTTAGGTATATTTGATTTTAAGTCTTTCCTTGGGAAACTCAAAATTGTATAAGATAGATTTTCAGGCTTGGAAATTAGATCACAATCCTCTTACATTTGTGCTACACATTGTAGAATTATATTTAACATAATCTAATATATATGTATGTATGTATATATATATATATATAGAGAGAGAGAGAGATAGAGAGAGAGAGCACACAATGTTACTAGCAGTAAAATAGCAACTTATAAATAATGCTTATTGTTTTTGATGACATTTTAATAATGGAAAGTACTCATAGCATAATTTCTTTATGACAGAATAATAACTTAATGGTGAGCAAATTGGACTTTCATGACATTTTTAATGACTTGAAAGATGGCACAATTACTTACTTATGGAGCTAAGATTAAATAACCTAAATTATCAATTAAAAAGTAAGACCTTCCAACTCAAAGCATGAGAATAAAACAAAGGTAACAGTAGACTATATTTTGAAGCAAAATATATTTCTTCATTAACACATAGCATGTGTTTTTCATATATATATTTTGAACATATTGAAACATCAGAAAATAATTGAAGCAACTCAAAGAAACATAATTATTATGTTTACTTTACTTATGAATGATAATACCTTTCTCCCAAATGCTAGTTTTGTCCAACATAGATCCTGCATTCATCAAAATTCTACACCACAAAATGTTATTGGTCAAGGACTCTGAAGAAATAGAACTCATTTTCTCATAGCTATAATTTCACTACATCTTCCCTAGTCTGAGTTTCTTCTCATTCGCTTCTTCCTTTCATACAAAACGAATCACTTTCTGAACTGTGTGTGGTCAAACAAATATTTATAGTTATATTGCCCACTTTAAAATTTTTATAGGGGGCTGGGGAGATGGCTTGGCAGTTAAGTGTTTGCTGTGAAGTCTAAGAACCCAGGTTTAAGGCTTGGTTCCCCAGGACCCACGTTAGCCAGATACACAAGGGGGAGCATGCATCTGGAGTTTGTTTGCAGGGGCTGGAGGCCCTGGCACGCCTATTCTTGCTTTCTCTCTATATCTGCCTCTTTCTCTCCGTCTGTCGTTCTCATATTAGGAAATTATACACACACACACACACACACACACACACACACACACACACACATATATGTATGTATGTATGTATTATTGCAACAGAGAAGACCTAATATTGCATAGTTTCTCCCATGCAGATTCCTCGTGGAATAGTTTACTTTGTTTATAAGTGTAGTAAGCATCAATCATTTTGGTACCAGAATGGGAATGAGGCTTGGAGAGAGGAAGTCAGGGAGAGAAGGTAAGAGGGGATAATACTCAGCCAAATGGAAGTACAGATGATAGGGCTGGATGGGCAGGGAAAGAGCAGGGATAAGACTGGGAGGGGAAGGAGAGATACACAAAACTAAAGATTCATGATTCAGTAAATTAGAAACTTTCCTGTTGGCTATATAACTAAAAGCTTTACCCTCTCAATAAGAGAGGATGATAGCTTTGGCAGAAGTATGCTGCAAGAGTGGAGAAAGCTTTATGTTCAATGCCGGTGTCCAGCTCTGGCTTGAAGGAGGGTCCCCGAAGTGAGGTGTGAAAAGGAGTGGCGAAATGATGACTCGAAGTCAAGTTTTGGTGCAAGCTGGCAGGCTAATGCTGAAGGCAGCTGAGTTTTTCTGTCTTTCTCTCTCTCTCTCTCTCTCTCTCTCTCTCTTTTTTTTTTCTTTTTCTGCCACAGCTCTTAGCCTCAGTCTTTTATATTCTGATCATGTCATGCAAGAACAAACTTCAAGAAAGGTACAATTTCACAGAATTCATAGAAACTTCTTGTTATTCCTTATCATCAAACAATCCCACAATTATTCACCTCAAGTAAAGTCGTCAGGCCCCTGTAATGATTAACTGTTTTCACATTTTCCCCATGTATGTGCAGTCAAGCACTTGTGATTTCCTGGACTTCTACTTTCAATTACTCTATTAAAGGTGAGAGGCAAAACAACCACAAATGGGGCTTCCCATCATTAATCACTGATCCAAGAGATCCATTTATCCTTTAATTATTTATTTTGAATTTTCCTTTACACGTCCATCCAATGCTTAGACTTTGGTCCCCTCGATTGAACTCTTTTTGACTTTGGATGTTTTTTTGTAAAGATTCTTGGTAAAGAGTCATAGTTTGTTGCAACTGCCACCATTTAGAAAAAATTAGTCATAGAACAATTTTTACATTGTTCCAGGAGGTTCATTGTTTCCTCCTCAGTGTACTGTACTCCATGCCTGACTTTCTTTAAGGCCTTTAAGGAATACAATTATCTCTGATCCATTTTCTTGTTTTTCCAATTCTATGCTACAGCCTTTTTCAGATACATTGACCAACACTTCACCAACACCAAGTTTTTAATGGAAAAGTAAACTTAGAGATTGGGAAACCAAGTGAAAAACACAGAGAAAGACAAACATTATACAGAAAACCACATATTTCTGTGGTGTAGAGAGCCAAAGATTTTTCTATACAGGGGCCACATTGGACTTCAAGGAAGAGACAGCTGGGCTGGAACTGTGTCAAGCAGCTCTTCAGCACTTGATTCCTTGTGATCCTGAAATGGCATGCTTGCTGTCTCCAGCAGTTCAAACCATAGGCTGTTGCTAGTATATGCAAGTCCCAGAATTGAACTATTATCCACAGTTGGTCAGGGAAGCCCATACAACCCCCAAAACAATGCAGTCTACTGACAAAGCACTTCTTTACTCACAAAATCTAATGGGTAAGACCATATTGCTGAAGACCCATAGACCATGGTCCCAGGATACTGAGAGATCATTCTACAAATGAGATGGAAGCCAGCTCCCTGCTAGCTGGATTTCATAGTACTGGGAAGTGCTATGTGAACTACTGGGAAATATTGGTCACCAGCCATGTGAATAAGCAGTGGATACAAAATCAACTAGCCAGGCAAGATGTACATACGCCAAACACATCAAAAACAACTCTAAATGTCTGGGCTGGAGGGATGGCTTAGCAGTTAAGGCATTTGCCTACAAAGCCAAAGGACCCAGGTTCAATTCCCCAGGACCTACATTAGCCAGCTGCACATGGGGTGCATGTGTCTGGAGTTTGTTTGCAGTGGCTGGAGGCCCTGAGGTGCCCATTCTCTCTCTCATTCTCTGTCAAATAAATAATTAAAAATAAAATATTTAAATAAAACAACTCGAAATGTCTGTGTTTATCACCTTTGACCCATGATATTCTTGCTATTAGTTAGAAAATTTGCTTGTTACAGGTGGTAGTAAAAAGCCAGGCAGACATAAGAATGACAAGAAATTAAATTTGACTGCATAGTGTAAGACTAGCCATCTCTATATCACATCTGTCAGGGCCCAGCAAACATTCCAGAAGTGGTGGAATAAATAGGAATGTTGTTCTCACTGCTAGACTTAGAACCTCAGCTGCAGACCCCCAGATTCAAACCTCACTAAAACAAACAAACAAACAAAAACAGAATTCTCTAAGAACACATCACCAAGGGAGATTTCTAACACTCCTCTCAAGGCTCAGGAAACATTGCAGAAGACAGGGCTGAAAGAATGTAATAGCTGCAGTGTGGGACATTGTAATTTGTGACTGACTCCATGGTGAATACTGATTTCCACACTGAGGAAGGCCTTCAGTAGAATGAGGGTAGGGGAAAGAGAACACAAGAGGGTGTTCTGATGGGAATATAACCTTTGTTAAAAAGGTTTATTCAGTGGAGTTCTCAACTACAACAACAGATATACAAACATTTTCTTAGGAAATACTACCTATATCCTTTCTTCTCACTGATCATCATAATTCATTATGATGTTGGATACACATTAGACAACCCTTCTCTTTAGTAGGTAGTAGCTATTCAAGATCTACTTCTTGCTGTGATTTGGGAAAACTTGCCTGACATCATATTTATTTGAAAGACACCTCAGCTACAGTGACTTTAATGGTTTTTGTCTGTTCTAAGACTGTTTTCTCATTTTCCTTTTGGAATTTTAGAGTCCCTTGTCCTGTAAAACACCCCCATGCTCTAACACAGAACATGAGCTTACATATACATACATATATATATATATATATATATATATATATATATATATATGTATGTGTATATATATATATATATATATACACATACATATACATGTCATATATATTATATATATACACATATACACATATATACATATATACATACATATACATATCATATGCATATCATATATATATCATATATATATATGATAGTGTTTTGAGAGAGTGCATGATAGAAAAGGGAGCATGACAAAGAGAAAAAGTATGGGAACATGAGGGTCTCTTGCCACTGCAAACAAATTCCAGATGGTTGGCCAGTCTATGAATCTTGCTTTACATGTATACTGGGGAAACAAACCTGCACCAGCAAGTTTAGCAGGCAAACACTTTTACCTGCTGAGCCATCTCTCTAGTCTGAAATTACATGTCTTCTTATCACAAGTCTTTGGCCTACTAGTGTAGATATTGCTCATGTATTGTCTTTGTAATATGCACAAGTGGCAACAGACTGAAATTACAAGATGTATTCATGTTTCTTTCCATAGTTGATGGTGAGCACAGAAAGAATATGCTACAAGTGACATGTGTGATCCTCAAAGGTTCCTCAGGAATATGCCTATTTCATGTAAGGTTGCTGTTGCTCATTCAATGGTCTGGGACACTGTTACCTTCCTTTCCTGCCTTCTCTCCTGGTCATGTCCAAATCCCCAAGCATCCCTATGCCAATTTCTCCTCCTTAACTCCCATTTTAGTTGAATCCCAGATACAGATAAGCAGCACCAACAAAACACACATGAAACCAACTTCTGAAAACTCTCCTCTTTGTCTCCTTCAAATTCAAGCCTGCCAACCTGACCACATTTGTCTTATTTTATTTCCAAATGTTAAATTTTTCAAGACCACATGAAACTAACAGCACGGTTACTACCCATAAACCCGACACTGAGATATTGTGATGTGTATCTTCAGACCATTTGAAGTCATGGCTAGTGCCTATAAACACATTTCTTATTAATTATGAAGTTTATTGAAGGAATAAATTATATATTGGTCATATTTCCTTTGAGGTATAGTCTTATATCCACTTGCCCTTGACCCCATTCTTTGAAGGACCTCTTAACCATGGGGTCATGAATACCTCAGTCATCTGTCATAGCCTAGTGTACATTATAGAGGAAGTGATGATTTAATCAGGAGTGCTGCTCTTATTGATTGCTTGAAAAGTAGCTCCAAAGATGGGCTGGAGAGATGGCTTAGCGGTTAAGCGCTTGCCTGTGAAGCCTAAGGACCCCGGTTCGAGGCTCGGTTCCCCAGGTCCCATGTTAGCCAGATGCACAGGGGGGCGCACGTGTCTGGAGTTCGTTTGCAGAGGCTGGAGGCCCTGGTGCGCCCATTCTCTCTCTCTCCCTCTATCTGTCTTTCTCTCTGTGTCTGTCACTCTAATAAAAAAAAAAAAAAGAAAGAAAAGTAGCTCCAAAGAGATGGCAATAGACATTAAGATACTCAAATATCATCAAAGCAGAAATTCAGAGGTTTTCAGAGTGTTTAACACTAAAATAGACATATAACACACTTGCAAAGACTCAGGGAACATTAAGGAAGAGAAAACAACTTGGTGGAAAGGAGTATCACGACACACCCCTCCCCAACCCCTTCCACTGCCCCCACACACAAACCCCACAGGGATGTATGTTTATAAACACTGTTATGAGAGGGATGCAAAGCAATAGTGACTCATGGTCATGGTCCTCTTCTATTCTTTAATATGCCTACCTTTGCTTGAGGTACTGTAACAAAATATCACAGATTGGGTAGCTTAACCAATAGACATTTATGGTCTCACAATTTTGTAAGCTGGAGGTCTGTGTTAAGGGTGACAGGACCATTGGGTTCTGATCACATCCCTCTTCTTAACTGTCTTTGCTCTGTCTTCTAACAGTGTCCTCACAGAGCAGAGAAGCAGTGTTAGCTAGCAAGGCAGAGAGGGTGGGACAGAGCGAAGGAGCAAGACAAGAAGGGATGAAGCAGTGGGACACTCTTGTGTCACTTTATTATTATTGTTTTTTAAAGTGGTGGGTTCTATCCAGACTGAACAACAACAACAAAAATTCCTTGCTCAGGGAAAACTCACAAATAGGATCATCCTACTTCAGCCCCCACTATGCCCAGATTTTATGTCTCATCTTAGAAAGTATTTCTTGTATAATGAAAGTCCCATTCTTATGTTCACATGTAAACCCACTTATTTCCTGCAGGGCCCACCTCCAAAAAGTATGGACAGGACTGTAAAATATTAATTTTAGGTCAGAATTCAATTTTTTTTTTTTTTTTACTAAATAGAAGCTTTGTATAGTTCCATCATATTGGTACCGTCATTTGCCTTTGCCCTGCCACTACTCCACTGAGTTCCATCATAATGGGATTGCTCGTATTTACCATGGACTTTATGGGTTATGAGATTCGAGAGCGGCAGTCAGTCATTGTTGGTCGGGGGATGCCTCTCAATATTCCCTCCCACCCTATGGTTCTTACATCCATTCTTCTCCCTCTTCCACAAAATTCCCTGAGCCTTGGTTGGTGTGCTTTAGGTCTATTTTAGTGTTGTTCTCCTAGGATTTGGATTTCTGCTTTGGTGCATTTTGAGGATGATGAATGTCTATCTCCATCACCCTGGTGCAGGTTTTCATGCTCACCTTGGAAGTAGCACTCATTTGCATCTTGTCAAGACCTTTGTGTGGTTTCACTGGGTCCTAGCTCCTGTGTGAGGGGTGGGTCATTCCTTGCCAGGGAGTCAGATATTTATTCTTGTCTTGCTGATAGAATTTGGTTGTTCTTTGTGCTGACTGCTTTCTGCAAAAGAAAACCAGATTCTCCAAGAGCAAGTGAGATCAGGATATCTTAAAGGGGATGAGCACTGTTAATTTCATGAGATTTGGATGGGTGTAGCCTCAAGTTTGAACAAACTCTAGTGGGAGCATCTCATTGGAGTCCATAATCTTGGTCTCTGTAGCATTCTCACTTGGTCCATAGTTCCAGTTATGGATTCCTTTCCACTGAGGACATGCCATAGCAAATCAGAGAGACATTGGTTACATACCTAGGCTGTGTACCATTATTGCACAGGTGTGTACACATTGTCAGTCTGGGTTACTTTCATATAACTTCCAGGTGTCATTCATGCAGAACTATATAGGCTAACCATCTGGGAACTGGCTTCCTTCAAGGTTACAGCCAGTTCTGTCAATGTTCTACATTGGTATCACGTGGTATCTTCAGCAAAAGGGCTTACCTTTTACCTCAGGTGTGTAATCAATTGCTTTGACAGAAGTCTTTCTTGTGTGGGGAACCTGGTAGTTCTCAAAGATCAATAAGTAAATGTGAGTTGTAACTTCTCATACTGGTAGTTATAAGCCAGATCCAAATGTTTTAAGGTTAGGCTTCATCCCCACACCACCCCCTTTCCAGGGCACTTCTTACCAGACAATCCCTCCATGCTCCTATTGATGATTATATCTTTTAATCTGTAATCCAGAAGGAAGGTTTCTATGGTACAGGTTCATTTTGGATTTGGTTTTGTGAATACCTCATCCTACTCTCCTATTCCCCTCCCCCAAAATCCTTCCATTCCTTTTTACTATCTTTCATGTTGCCTTTCAGATGTGCCTGAAACTCAAGCTGCTCCAATTTAGGAACTAAAGATGAGGGGAAACATATGGTATTTTGTCTTTCTCTGCTTCTATAAGTTTACTTAGTACGATCTGTTCCAAGCCCACCCATTTTCTACAAATTTCATCATATCATTTTACTTACTGCTGAGTAGAATTCCATTGTGCATTTGTACTACATCTTCATTATCCATTCATCAAACAATGGGCATCTGAGTTCTTTTCTATTGTGGATTGAGCAGCTATAAACATAGGTGAACAAATTCTTTGCAGTAAAGGGTAAAGCCTTTAGGGTAGATGCCCAACAGAGAAATGGCTGGGTCAATTGTACTTCTATTTTTATCTTTTTGGAGTCTCCATATTCAGTTCCATAATGGTTGTACAAGTTTGCACTCTCACCAGCAGTAGATCAGGGTTCCTCTTTCCCACAACCTTACTAACCTTCATTGTCATTTATTTTTTTAATGGTTGTCATTATTTCTGGGGTAAGATGGAATCTCGTAGTTGTTTTAATTTGCACTTCCCTGATGGTTAAAAATGTTGGACATGTTCTTAGGCATTAGCCACTTTTATTTCCTCTGAGAATTCTCTATTCAGTTATTTGTCCATTTTTGAGTAGATTGTTTTAATTTATTGCTTAGTGTTTTGAATACTTTGTAAAGTCTAGATATTAGGCCAGTGGTATAGCAGGTAAAGATTTGCTCCCATTCTGTGGGTAGTCTGTTGGCTCTGTTTGTGATATTTGTCTGTACAAAGGCTTTTTAGCTTCATAGGATCCCACTGATTTATAATCACTATTTCACATAAAACAAAAATCATGACAAAACCAAAGTGAAAGGAGATTTCCTATGGGTACCAAATCACAGAAGTAGACTTTGAAATTGGACATAGGAGGTCCAAAAGGCTTCATTTTCAGCTAGTATGCTAAAGCCTAAATCCAGAATGAGACTTTTTCTTTCGGTGTAGAGAAGTGGACTCAAGTGCTCTTATAGTAAGATAATAAATGACTGAAAATATAACTAAAGTTAAATATATTTCCCTTCTCTAGTGAAAATCACTATTTTGAAGCTGGTGTTTTATATTTTCATCTTAATCAGATATAACACATATACATTTTACATATATACATTTGTGTATACCATATGGTTGTATCTATATATAAATCAGACATATATTTCTATTACATATGTATCATTGATTTTAGATATGCATTTTAAAAAAAATTATATACATTAGAATCAATTTATACTTATGTTTTTATTATTGTTAATGATACATATTGGCTTTTCAAGATAGGGTTTTTCTATAGCCTATCCTGACCTGGAATTCAATATGTAGTCTCAGGGTGGCTTCAAACTGATGTCAATCCTCCCAGCTCCACCTTCCAAGTGCTGGGATTAAGGACATCAGCCACCATGGTGACCTCTGATTTTTTTTTAATACTGTATTTATTTATCTGAGAAAGAGACAAAGAGGGAGGGACAGAGGGAGAGAGAGAGAGAGAGAGAGAGAGAGAGAGAGAGAGAGAGAGAGAGGGGGAGGATGGGCCAGAACCACTAGCCACTGCAAATTACAGACACACGCACTACCTTGTAAATCTGGTTTATGTGGGTACTGGGCAATGAAACCTGGGTCCTTAGGCTTCACAGGCAAGTGCCTTATCTGCTAAGCCATCTCGTAATCCCATGAAATTTTTTACATATCTCATTTATCTGATCTGTATCTCTTCTCCTATTCATTTGTCATTTCCTCCTTGTCCACCTTGAAATAAACCACTAAAAGTAAAACTGTTCTCTGAACCCTCAATCTATTTAGTGTACATCCCTATATATCTGATCATGCCTAGCTTCAACAACTTTAATATTTTATTTCTTTTTAGAGCAAGAAATTGAGCACTAAGCCTTGAATACATGGTTCTACGAGTATATGTGCATATATATATATATATATATATATATATATATATATATATATACACACATATATATATATGTATGTATGTATATACACATACATACACGCACACATATAATGTGTATACATGTATTTCTTTCTCTTCAAATGACAGCAGTACTGAACTAGGTTCATGTGTCACATATTAGATGTAAACACAGATCACACCTGCAAAGCTTTTATTTAATTTAGAACATGGAGTATAGGAGATACTCTAAAGCACATGGGCCCTTACAGAGAAAGTTACAGGGGAGCCAAGTAAAGAAATTGAAGTACCTGATGAGAGTCATTTAATCACCCTGGGATGCAGAGATTTCAACTGGAAAATTGGGATGCTATTTCATGAACATTTTATGTGTTGACTAATTTATGAGCAGGTGGTACTTTAAAACACCAAGCATCCCACTTCATAATAGCATATTATTAGTGATAAAATCTAGCATGCCATGCCGATTATAAATCTGAAACATTTTATATAAACTCCCGTGGCAGACTCATTTGGTCCTAATGGAACCATTCATGTGTCATTGGAGGATGCAATTCAGCATAACTCTCAGTTCTCCCTTACCTTTCACATTCTACTTTGTGGTAGAAAACTTGAGTCAAATGCAATGGTTCCTCAGGGAATTTAGCTTTTTTTTTTTTTTTTTTTTTTTTTTTTGTTGTTGTTGTTGTTAAACTGGTTGGCTGGGAAGAGGGTTAATCAGCAACTTAAAACAATTCTGATAGAAACTTCTAGAATTATTTTAACTTATATATATTTATTAATTAAAGATATATAGACAACCTCTTTCTAATTCTAGTTTTAGCTGCCTATGGATAAATGAAAATTTGTAAATCTGTTAAGAATTAAAAGTGTTCCTTAAGATCATTATATTTTGTACTGCTATTGAATGTGTGTGTTGTCATGCCAATAACACATGAAATTCTACAAGACACAAAAGACAAATGTGAGTCTTTCTGGGTGAAGTATAGCATATATCAGGCAACATGGATTTGATTGTATAAAGAAGTTATCAAAGTTAGGAAAAAAATTCTGGACAGAGATAAATGTAGGATTGAAGAGACATAAACAAAAATAAAATCAAACTACCTTAAAAATACTCTGCTTATTGGTCCTACTGGCAAACATGTAAAATAAGACCCACATTTATCTATTGTTGTAAATAAATTTCAAAGAGTGTTTTATGTCCACATGTTTATATAGAGAACATGTTGCACTTAAAAGGATTAGATCTAAATGCACATGGTTTCATATCAAATCCCAAGATATCCTTTAAATTCGCATATATGTATGTAAATTTCTATATCAAAGAGGAAAATATGTATAGTATACAGTTAAAATAGGCTTGGGCAAGTGTGAGGATGGGAAGAAGTGAAGGCCAAAGAGAAGGAAAATAGCTGCGACTTAGCTCTGGCTTTTTAAATTTAACTTAATTTAATTAATTAATTTATTTATTTTGTGTGCGTATGTGTGTATGTGTGTATGCCAATGACCTTATTGGGGTTACTTACAGAGCAGGGTTAAAGATTACACAGGAACATAGAGATACTGAATCATCCATGACATTGAGAAGTTTCATCCCAGCATAAATGACACCCTCCCCATAGCTGCTTAGATGGAGCTCCCTGTGTTAGGATTTCCCACAGTGGATGTTCCTCCCTCAGCCTCAGAATACGAAGTTATTTACAAAGCATGGAGACTGCAAAGCAGCCTTAACATTGAGAAGTTTTACACCTACACGGAGGACTACCTCTTTGTAGCTGCTTAGGTGGAGCTCTCTATCCCTAGATCTTTCACTCTCTATATATTCATTCTTTGAATTGTCTTTATTTGTCTCAAGAACAGGCCAATGAAGGTCTTAGCACAGACACACACACAAAAATAGCATTGACTAAAATATTTGAAATATGTCAAAACCATGTTCATATGCTGGAAACATAAACTTCAATCATACAATGTCAAGAGGTGACCCTTTAACATTTTAATAAATACATGAGATTCTCATTCATGCATTAATGATGCTATGGCAAGACTAGCCTATCATTGGAGTGGTTCCTTGAAAAATGAGTACACCCTGCTTCTTGCTTTTCCTCCCATTGTTTATGTGGCATTTAACATATTTTACCTTGTTGTGATTTAGGTTCTCACCACCTTCGAAACTGCTTGAAAGGGAAGGGCTTAACTTCTGGAACAATAACCCCTTCAGATTTTACATTACAGTCTGTTACAGAAGTACAAAATGTATTAGACTCCATGTAGTTGCCCTCTAAATAGAGCCATCTCTTCATTTGGGGACCATATTTAGTGAGTGTTGTCATGTTTCATGAACAAAAGGTTCTCAAGCAGTGCTGTGTGTGTCCTGCCTTTTTAACCCACTCACCCCAGTTATTACTGATGTGATTTCCTACTAACATCTGTAAAATACTTATTCCTAATTCCATATGTCTTCTGCATGCTTGATTTGGTTTTGGCTTCCTTCATGTTTCTAGAAAGTAATTTTAATTGTCTGTGCTTATCTCTGTTTTTCTCACCATCACTTCTCATATTTGACTCAGTTATACTAGGATTTAGCTCTGACCCTACTTTTAATACTATATTCTGTAAGGAGATGAGTACCACATCTTTCAAAGGTTCTTAAAGTTAGTTCATATCTAGCTCACTTATCTTACTTCTAAAGACAAATATAGACCATATGCTAAGATATATTGATTATCGATCTCTCCAAGTGTCAAAAACTTAATGTCATAAACCTATAATCATTATTGTTGTTATTTTCTTTAACTTAGTGTCACCAATGATTCAATTCTTTAATAAATGTAAAGACTATGGCATTGTTATTGAATAACTGAAATAATTATAATAGTTAGGTGGTGAGAATAATCCTATGAAAGTCATTTGCAATATTCTCTTAATATGTTTAACAATGTTATGAAATAACATTGTTTGGGGAAAAGGACAGCCAGATGTTTGACAGATAAGTGACCCTTTACTTATGCTCAGTTACCTTAAGCAATGACCTCTTAAGCAATCAACCCTTTGGCATCTAGGGGGCTGTCACCATGACAAGCTGGATGCTTTGAATATGTTGCTTTCAAATATGCCAGTTACTCTAGCAGCAACCATGCCTTTTGTGTCAGTAAGCTTTGCTCTAATCATCATCATTCTAGTAGCTCCTACCATTTCTAGGACAGTTCAAATCAACTATGACAAGTCTTAGTGAACTTCATCACCCTGTGGCTAGTTTGATTCAGGACAGGGGATGGCCACTCCTTATTGAATCAGCAAAATCTTGGGATTGTTGTTCATCTGACACTTATGGCTGGCAGAATAGGTGCCCTTGATAAAAATGATGCTGTAAATGGTGAATCTGCAGCCCTTTATGGCAGGCCCTTTTTCAATCCTTGCTGGTTAGTCGATGAGTCTGTTTTGTGCAATGTCTATTCTGTGCAGCTTCAGCCGCTTTATCCTATGACACTAGGGGCCAATATAAACCTCTTTCAGATGGTCTCTAATTACCTAATTATGGTCTCTGTCATGAACATAGCAGGCTGAGCTACTGACAAAACTCCTGGCTGGAGAGATGACTTAGCAGTTAAGGCACTTGCCTGGGAAGCCAAAGGAACCAGGTTTGATTCCCCAGGATCCACATAAGACAGCTGTGCAAGGTGGCTCATGTGTGTAGAGTTTGTTTACAGTGGCTGAAGACTCTGGCACACTCATTCTCTCTCATTCTCTCTTTCTCTTTCTCTCTCTCTCTCTCTTTCTCTCTCTCTCTCTCTCTCTCTCTCTCTCTCTCTCTCTCTCTCTCTCTTTCTTTCCCTCTTTCTATCTCTCAAATAAATAAAATAAAATTTAAAAAATAAGCAACAACAAAATACTCCTGGCTTTCATTCTCAAATACTACATGTAGGGGCCGCTAAAGAAACGGCTCCCTTGAGAGTAACAGCCAAGGGTATAAGCCCTTGCCGAATCATGTGGCTGCAAACACTCAGCTCTCATAGCTCCTAGCGGGGAGCTGAAGTTTCAATAATGTGGCCAGGACCATAGACAGGAGACTTGTGAGAACTGCTAAAATGCTAACAGTGGAAGAAGTGAAGCTGTGAATAGAGAAGTCCGGAAGCTGTAATTGCTGAGATAGTAAGACCAAGCCACTAGAAGTCTGAAGAGCTTCCAGGGATGAAGGTTTAAGAGCAGAGGGTTTTGACACTAGAAGCTGAGGGATTCTAAAGCTTGCTGTTGGGTGCAGAGTTGATGGTTCTGAAGGCTCAGAACTTGCTGAACTTATTGGATATCTCTGGTTATGAAAGTGTGGGATCGCAGTCTTTCATTCACAGTGCCTCTGAGGTTTGAAAGACTGACCAGTAAGCCTTTAACAGCCATATCTCTGGGATACCAGCAAGAAAAAAATTTACCCCTTGCCAATTCATGATTTGTATCCAAATAAAGCTAAAACACTTCCCTGCAGACATTTATGACAATAAATATTTTCACCATCCAAATAGAGAAGATACAATGCACAGATAATTTAAGATAAATTTGAACACCAGTATTTAACAAAGCAAGTCCCGAGTTCTGTTGGTATAGTGTACTACATAGCCATTTCCCTGTGGGACTCTGTATTGGTTACTTTACTCAGCTAAAACAAGAAAAAAATAAATAAATTAAACTTACAGAAGCAACTTAAGGGAGGAAAGGTTCTATAGGTTCTCAGTTTCAAAGTTCAGCTTGACATAGGAGTTCTGGTAGGGACAGCTCAATCTGGAGTGGCCAGAGCTGATAATGGCATGAAGTCCTATAGAGCAGAGAACAGAGGAAACAGACCAGAACCCAAACTAGGTATAGCCTTAAAGGCCTTCCCCAAGTGACCTATTTCAAGCAGACAGGCTCCACTTTCTGAAAGCTCCACAGCCTTCACATGACTTCAACATATGCAAGCTGGGAATAATGCATGCACATGATACTCTGGGGAGAATTCAGAGTGAATTCATATCACTATCCCATAAACCCCATGCTCTCTATGGAATCCTATCAGGTCTACTGGTGCAGTCCTGATCATCCATCTTAGTAGGTTTCTATTTTTCTCTAGTGAAAACATTGGTTTGGCCAGGTTCATTAAAAATAGAATTATAAGCCGGGCATAGTGGCAGATACCTTTAATCCCAGCACTCGGAGGCAGAGGTAGAAGGATTGCTGTGAGTTTGAGGCCACCCTGAGACTACATATTGAATTCCACGTCAGCCTGAACTAGAATGAGACCTTACCTCGAAAGACCAAAAAAACAAAAAAAAAAAAAAGAAAGAAATATAAAAAATTAATGTACCGCAAATATGACTTAAGGCGCTAGGCAGATAACTCAAGTGGTTAAAAGGTGCTTGCTTATAAAGTCTTCCAGCCTGATTCAATTCTACAGTATACACATGAAGCCAGATCCACAAAGTGGCACACATGCCTGGAGTTTGTTTGCAATGGCAAGAGGCCCTGTCATGCCCATAATTTCTCATTCTTAAATTAATTAATTAATAAAAATGACTTAAAACAAAAAGACAAAAATGAAAATTTAATGTACTACTTTATTGGCAAAATGTACATCTTCTTTGAGGACACAAGAAGGCATAAGTGAGGTCAGGAGAAGAGATTGAGTAAAGGAAAGGTGGAGGGAGGGCTAATCAAAATCTAAGAGGATATTGGGCTGGAGAGATTGTATAGTAGTTGAGCACTTGCCTGTGAAGCCCAAGGATCCTGGTTTGAGGCTCTATTCTCCAGGATCCACATTAGCCAGATGCACAAGGGGGCGCACATGTCTGGAGTTCATTTGCAGTGGCTGGAGGCCCTGGAGTGCCCATTCTCTCTCTCTCTCTCTCTCCCTCCCTCCCTCCCTCCCTCCCTCCCTCCCTCTCTCTCTCTCTCTCTCTCTCTCTCTCTTTCTCGCTGCCTCTTTCTCTTTCTGTCACTCTCCAATAAATAAATATAAATAAACAAAAAAGGGGAAAAAAGCTACAGGTTTTTTTTTAATCTAAGAGGATATAAATAAATCATATGGAAACCTATTTTTTGGGGACAATGGTATACTCAGGAGCCATAGAAAATTACTAAAAAATGTTCAGTACCAGAGATGGGATACTTTACAGTGAGTTGTTGGCTGGAGAGGTCCCTGATGCCCCTAAAACATTATAGGCTATTGCTGAGGCACTTGGTTTTCCACTAGGAACAGATGATAAGACCCTATTGCTGAAGACTCCACATACTTGGGCTGTAAGATCACTGAGAAATCCTGCTGGAGCTGAACTGAAAACCTCCTTCATGTAGAGCAGATGACAGAAAGCTGGGAAAAGCTGTGCAGCATGTGGTTCAATGGGAGAGAAAGAAATCACCAGTGAAGATACTCAAGAGGTGATACTGCAAGCCTTATATTTGGCCAGCTAGGTGAAATGAGTAAATGGGTACAACAGTGGAACATCCGTTATGGGGGAAACTAACTGCCCTCTAATTTGACTGGAGGCCCACTCCGTAGGAGAAAATATATACCTGATACTGAAAATGTACAATGGGGTAGTCAGGAGCCTTAGGGGTATAATGTATTCTGCTATCTGGATAAATGTATATGTTATTGTTATTCCCAGTTCTCAGCGCCCCCAGTGACCACGAAGGAGAACCAAACATGTATGCAAAGGCAAGGAGCTTTATTTCGGGCTTAAGCTCGGACTCTTGACTTCACCAACCCAGTGGATTATACAAGAGCCCTGAGCAGCAGGGGGGGCAGTTTTTTTTTTTTTTTTTTTTTTTTTTTAAATAGGGATTTGAACAAAGAAGTAGGAGAATGGTTACATGATTGGTAGATTTAAGTAGTAACTGAACTTGTATTTTTCTGATAGGCTTAGGATGCTGGGGGGCAGAGCTGGTAAGCAGGGGGCTAGGGGAATTTCAAGCAGATTAGGTAACCTTTATTGTGATTGGCTATGTGTGTTTGAGGAACTTAAGCAACTTGTCTTATGACTATAGAAATGTATGGCATAAGCAATTTGTGATCTTTTTTCAGGAACTGTTAAATTCTTATTTAAACCTTGCTGGGAAACAGAAACTTAGGCCTACTGGTGACCTTGAAGCCTGTCATGGCATTCCTCTGGTTCCTGAGTCCTTCATTCCCCCCTCTGCTTGTACCTTAAGAGGACCCAATCTTGGTCCTTTATTAGGGAAGAGGTTGTAAAGGATGGTACTGGGTTCTTAGCACCATTAGTTGTATTGCATTATTTCATTCCCTGACAAAAGAGATTAGTTCATTGATTATGTAGGGTCTAAGGGTTAGTAACAACAATAATAGAATCTGGAGTACAGCTAGGGCTGAAAGCAAGGTCGTTAGCCATGGGGACCAATCAAACATGGATTTATACCAATTTTGATTCTGCTGTCTAGCTTTAGCCCTTTTTTATAGTTTCTTGCAGACCATGGCCAAGCTATCTCTCATGATACCTGAATTTTTGATATAAGAGCAACATTGCTCTCCCAGGGCTTGGCATAATCCTCCTTGTTGTAGGAAGAGTAGATTTAATCCCCTTTTATTTCTGCCTCTCATAAGAAGGCACTCCAACTGCTTTAGGGGACTGGAATGAAGACATCAGATCATTTGCAACTTCCTGCTGAATGGGACATGATGTGGGGATTTGTTGCTGTTAGAGAATTTCTCCCAGAGAGGGGAACTATTTCAATGAACCACAGAGTATAGGAAGATTGTCTTGGAAGAGAACACTAGGGAGAAAGAATAAATGTAAGGAATTAAATAGAAGTGAGCACACAGCAAACTGGTCCTTTCTGAGGTCAAGGGAATTCAGATTGACAGGCTTGTATTGTCTCAGGACTATCTGAGGATGAGCTAGCTGAGATTTTCTTCCAGAACTGTTCATTAAATGGTACAGTAGTATTCAACATGGCTTGTAAAACAGATGAAACATTAGCAGAGTTATCAGAAACATATACACAGCATTTAACCTTGATAACAGAGAGTTATTGGGTGCCATTAAAGGCTGTACAAATGTATTTTTTTAATCTTTGGTTATACATTTCTCTCTGAGTGTTTAAGACCATGCAGACAGCCAAAATTTAATTAAGGATTGATTTTGGAGGTCATTAATGGCTCTTCAAAGAGACTGTAGGGACACAGGAGTAGTCCTGTAGCTTACTGGTGTCTTTTGTCTGTTAGGATAAGTCAGGGCCATGCTGGTCAAGTAGTTTTCCCTTCTTTGGGAAGTCATGTGGACTGATTGCTCCTCCATTGTGACTTTCCTATTTGAGACTCTACACCAATTTTGTTTGGGTCTCCATATCCTCCCTGATCAGGAACACAGGTGACTTACCAGGGGGGCAGTGTAGAAGTGTCCTATCATCTCCAGTGGTCTCATGACCTGGGGGAACAGGCCAAAATATTGGCGCCTCTGCTCTGATGATTCCAGTTGGCTTTGGCATCTACATAGGTAATTAACACACTCAGAAAGGAAATTAAACCAGCCTGGATGTGTGTACATATAGAGCACATTTGATTACTGAAATAGACTTAGTTAAAGAATGGCACAAGGGCTTTTAAAATCATTTTGTCCTATCTTTAAAATTTTACTTGTACTATGGCATAAGCCTTATATACAAGGTATAGAAAGTAGGCACATCTCACATTTTAAATATCCAACATTTATAAATATAGGCAGAACCTGTTATTGAAAGGCCCAAGAATTCAGAAGCCCAGAAATACTATCACACTCCAAAGGGAGCTTAAGCGGGCCCCTGCATACCTCAAACTCCAGGCTTTACTCTCTGTTAGAAGCAAGTAAAGAATCCCTCTTCTCATTATATCAGAGCCCGCTCCTAATATAAAACTAGGTAAAAAGGGCATGAGATAGCCCTCAAGGATGGGAAATGAGTAATGAAGTGAACCACTTATTTGGTTTCTGTAAATAGCCTGTACCATAAGCCTTAATAGCACACAGTGTAAGCCATAGTAGCCTGCACCATAAGCCTTAATAGCCCACACCGTAAGCCTTAGTAGCCCGCACCATAAGCCATAGCAGCCTGCCTCAGACCACCAAGGTCATAGGAGACTGATACCACACTCTGCTACCCCCACCCAAGGACCTGCGCAAATGCTGACCACCAAGGTCATAGGAGACTGATTGGTCCACAAGGGGCTTGAACAAATTAAACTAATTGGCTTAGAAATTATGGAGTGGCACAAACTGACTGGCTCGCACCCCACGGGCTCCTGATGTTAAAAAAATGATTGGTCTAATGCACAGGCTTTGTTAGAAACCCTATAAAAACTGTCCCGTTCCTGCATTCGGGGCTCTGCAGTCCTCTACCCCTGCGTGGTGTACAACTGTGGGCCCCAGCGTGCTTGGAATAAAATCCTCTTGCAGTTTGCATCAAGACCGCTTCTCATGAGTGATTTGGGGTGTCACCATATCCGGGCAGAGCGTGGGGTCCCCATTCTGGGGTTCTTTCATTATCAGTCTTGTACACAGTACCAATTGATTTACAAACTAGCTAGTTTAACCTAGAAATTGTCAGAAATGGACAAGTTAGACAGTATAAAGTCTTAGCACCTGTGTTTGAAAATACCTTTGATTTGTTCAGATACCTGTGTTGGTACAAATTACCCAGAGAACACTGGAAACAGAACCACAGAGCTTGAAATTATTTTTTTAAACCAAATACAGCTAAGTGTATTTTAATATAACCCTTGATAAATCTTTTTGAAAGAAAAAAAAAAAACATTATTTGACAACCCATGATTTTGGCTTAAACTTGATAGCTATTGATTTTATATACCAGGGAAATTTTTATTAATATAAAACAATTTTATGTTTTATCCATGACTTAAGTTTGATGAAAGTTATCATTACTGAAATTAAATCATTTAAACCTAAGTGATTAAACCTAGTTATGACCATTCAATAGAATTAGCATAAAAAAGACAAAAGCTATTTTTAAAGTCACAGTGTCTTTAGGTATGAGTACTTTACCTTTGGAAATTAACCACTCCTATGTGAGCCTTTGCAATTTACTTTACTGAGAGTGTCTTAAATCCAGTTTTATAACCCTTAAATCGTAACAAGTTAGTATCAGTGACCTGTTAATGAGTGAGGCCTTATCATAAGACTCAGTTTCTCCACTGATTAAAACCTTGGCATCAGGTAAACATTAGATTTAATCCAATTAATGTTTTAATGAAGGGGCCTTTACCCTGATATACATATTAGGTAAGCCTGATGCTTGTCTTATGTAAGGAGTTTGTAACCTGATTAATTACCTTGACTCAGTTTAGCTATTTAACATTTTGTCTAGTGAGAAACTATCGAGCAGATATGACTTTAGGTGTTCAAAAGAGAAGAACTAAAGAGAACCACAGTTATATGCTGTACTCCTTTTTCCTTGTCAGAGACAATTGGCCATTTTTTTCTAGTCAGTCTGGGGGACACATGGCTTAAACTTGCATGGGGTCTGAGATAAAGGGGGTTCCATCTGTTTTTTCAGAGTCCAGCTTTTTATGAATTTAAGTAGCATATGTTGGAAAGCAAGAGCAAAATGAAATTACAGAACAGAGAGATAAGCATCGTGACATTCCTTATTCTATTGTGAAGTTGTTTGTTTTTACATGGTAAATTTACCCATTTGCAAAACACAAGGTGACAGACTCTTGTCTATGTTTAACCTGGTTAAACCTCTAATTACATCTGTACTTATGACTTTATGACCCACCTAGAATAGGCATCACCTGTGTCTAATATAAGATGAATTTAGACTAAGACTATGTCCCTATATAAAACTTTTAGAGTATCCTTAAGAGTTTGCAAACAGTTGGAAAATCTCTAACTTTAGGCATGGCATTTAGGTTTAGCCTGAAAATTCTTTTCTATATATGCACATCCTCATTTACATACTTTAACATTCTTATCTAAGTATCACTCAAAAAGTGTTTTTAATGAGCATTCTATGTCCCAACATTGAGTATTTTTTCAGTTTCTTTAATTAACTTATCTCATCCCATTATTAACCACCTTTCTTACCAGGCTATTATGAAAAACTACACCAAATTAATCAATCCTATTACTCACCAACAAGTGAGTAGTTTAAAGGCAATTTTATGACATTTATATCAATAAGACATTAAACTAAGGCAAATATTGTTGTTATCTTGAGGCAGACTCGCCTAGAAGTCAGGTCAGTTGCCTCCTCCTTTAAAAGACATTACAATTTTTTTTTTCCTCTTGCCACTTTTTGGTGTGCTGTTGTGCCTGGGTGGGGCTTGTATACACCTTACATCAGCCCTGCCTTACTCCCGGCACTTCCCAGGTGTCCAGTCTAGTACACGTTGAGGTAATGGCCAAGAAGACTGCCGGGAGGCCAAGGATT
The DNA here is from genome assembly GCF_020740685.1 of Jaculus jaculus. Taxonomy (NCBI): domain Eukaryota; kingdom Metazoa; phylum Chordata; class Mammalia; order Rodentia; family Dipodidae; genus Jaculus; species Jaculus jaculus. The sequence continues at coordinate 162,039,404 of NC_059104.1, read as the reverse complement.
CTGACTACCTGAAGGGGAAAGGGTGGGGGGGGCTCCAGGACTGCCAGGAGGCCTCTGAAGAAGGCGGCCTACTGGGAGGCTGCTGAAGAAGGAGTGGGCCCACTGTTGCTACTGGGAGAGGAGGCGGAGACATGGCACCTGCATGGACAGAGGTGCCATTGTCTGTCTGCCACATGACTCTGACCCAAGCCATCTTGGAGCGCTTGCAAAGCTGGCTTGTAGTTTTGCTGCTTAAAGGGAGTGAGGGGAAATTTCCTTCCTGAACTTTTCATTTTCCAGCCAAATAAGCTATGTGGGTCCACATGGATGCCCAGAAATCCAGAAATGACCTGGACGACTTCTTCCCAAAAGGAGCTTGCCTCCCTCTGGGAGGGCTAATTCCCTTAACTTTCAGAAGAGCTCTTATTCTGTGAATCTGAGATATATCTTTATATTGATATCGATATTTATCTATCTATCTGTCTAGGTGGGAGGCAATGCTACCCACGACAGAGAAAGATTTGAAATGCCAAGACCAGAAGGCAACATTGCCAAGGGCTGATTAGCACATGGGGGATTCCCCAAAGATCTGGGCATGATCCTGTCCACAAGTTTAAGAGGCCAGTGACCTGCCCTACAGGCCATTAAGAGGTCAACATGTTACCATTTGTGTGTGCGTGTGTGTGTGTGTGTGTGTGTGTGTGTGTGTGTGTGTCAGTGAGCAATAGATAGAGGGTTTTTGCCAACACCCAATGGGCTGTCAGGGTCCAGGCAGAGGATGGCTGGCCTTCAGTCAATACCGAACAGTGGCCTCGGCCAAGAAACATCAGTTTCCAGTTCATCATGTCTGGTCCTGCGTGATGGTGCAAACCGAAAATAAAGGAGGAGAAAGAGAAACCTGCCAGCCCTCAAAACATGGAGGCAAGACTGCATGGGCCAATGTCTCCCAGTCCCTCTGGGAGAGCACTCACCCACCCTCTCCATCTCATCAGTGCCCCCCACAAGAATTGGGGCTGAGGCTTCAGCAGTGGGCTTGGCGTCTCCTTTGGGTGTAACTGCCAGCACCTGTAAAAGAGGGGGTGAGGAAGGGAGGAAAGACTTCACCCAGGGGAGATGCTCTTCTATCAGGTTCCCCCAGGTCACAATATAAGGGATTTGATCAGGGTGTCCACTCCTAGGGCGAAAAACAAATTTTTCCAACCTCAAGTTTAGTATTTAGATGAAAGGTCCCCTCTGGTGGCCATCCTGCATTGAAGGTGGGCCATTCAGTGGAATAAAATGTAATCCATCTGTCTTTTTTAAAATTTACCCCATTGTTATGGGCAACTGCTTTGACGTCCTTCCAGAGTCCTAAAGGGGAGGAAGGAATCTCTCCCATGTTATTGAGTCAGGGGAGGAACATCTGTAGGATTAGGGCAATGACAAGACACACAAGACACAAGACACAGACACACAGAGCCCAAAAAAACAGATGCATGCTACAGATTCAGATCTGTGGTGGCCAGAAGAGTCTGAGTCCTTAGGGGACGGCTCGATAATGCCAAACACAGTACAGATGGGAGCAGGTCTCCCCAGCAGGTTTGCTCTGTCAGGGACAGAGCCCCCAATCATATTAGCAGGTTTGCTCTGTGCCAGAGGACAGAGCCCCCACTCAGATTATTAGCAGGTTTGCTCTCTCTAGGACACAGCCCCCACTAGATGAGGGGGCAGGATGTCTCGTGCCTCCTCCTGGTCTGTCCTTACAGTGTTTCCACCAGTACATATGACCTGATTAGAATAACCAAATTACAGATGCAGCAGATGTGGCTTGCTGGCAAACTGAAAGTAAAAAAAAAGGAAGATAAAAGAAAAGGAACAAAAACAGAAACACACTTACCAGCTGGCAACCTGAACTCCACGTGTTGGGGGTCCTCAGGATATCTGGGGACAAGGACGAGCCCCCAAATATTATGCCCCGTTCTTGGTGCCCCCAGTGACCACCAAGGATAACCAAACACGTATGCAAAGGTAAGGAGCTTTATTTAGGGTTTAAACTTAAACTCTTTACTTCACCAACACAGTGCATCCATACCAGAGCCCTGAGCAGCAGGGGAGCAGGTTTTTTATAGGGATTTGAACAAAGAAGTAGGGGAATGGTTACATAATTGGTAGATTTAAGTAGTAACTGCACTTGTATTTTTCTGATAGGCTTAGGATGCTGGGGGGCAGAGCTAGTAAGCAGGGGGCTAGGGGAATTTCAAGCAGATTAGGTAACTTTTATTGTGATTGGCTATGTGTATTTGAGGAACTTAAGCAACTTGTCTTATGACTATAGAAATGTATGGCATAAGCACTTTGTGATCTTTTTTCAGTAACTGTTAAATTCTTATTTAAACCTTGCTGGGAAACAGAAACTTAGGCCTACTGGTGACTCTGAAACCTGTCATGGCATTCCTCTGGTTCCTGAGTCCTTCACTATGATCATCAAACTGTCCAGTAAGCACTTCTCTTAATGTTCATACCCATATATTAATGCTACTCTCACTTTTGGTTAGAGAACTTTGTCTTTTTGGCTGACAGTGACCGTGGGATGATTCAAAAGGCACCATGGTACTGAGAAGAAATGACAGAGGAGTGCTCAGCACTGACATATCTCTATCACAACTTCCAAGGCTCAGGGTCCATTGCAGAGAGGTTCCAGAAAGAATGTAAGAGCCAACGGAAGGGTAGGACTCCATACAACATGCTCCTCCAGACCCAAAATGGCCTGGATATCCATGACCTCATATTGCCTGACACTACCTATACAAAGCATTCATAACTGGAGGAAAAGATGATGACATCAAAATAAAAGAGAGACTGATTGAGAAGGTGAGGGGATATGATGGAGACCGGAGTTTCAAAGGGGAAAGTTGGGGGGACAGAGGGAATTTTTATGGGTAATTTTTACAATTATGGAAGTTGTCAACAAAGAAATGAAAAAAAAATGTAACCATTTTGCAGATCAAAACTCAAATTCTATGTATTTATGTACTTGTGTGTTTGTGTGCATGTGTGGTTGTGACCTATCATAGGTCAGATGAAGACTTCAAGGTATCTGTGCTCCACCCTCATTAAAAGAGGTTCTTAGGCAAATGAATGTCCAGACTGCAAAGGCAGCCCACCTGGCCCACGGGCTTCCAGGCTTGGCCTCTCATTGTATATAGACACGTTGGGTTCACAGATACACATGCCACTTTGAATGTGGCTCTATGTGATTGCTGGGAAATTGAACATGGGCTGACAGAATTTGTAAGTAAGCACCTTTACTTGCTGAGTCATCTTTCCAGCTCTTAAGTACCCAAATTCTAATTTTACCTATTTAGGACATTCCTCATGCAGCAAGTTTCAGTATTTGAATTTGTACATGTCTTGTTGTAGGTATATAAGCATATGGATACATAAGTATATGTGTATATGATACAAAAGTATATAAATAAAAAAACTTTATATGTTCATATATAAATATGAACCCATAAATGTGTAAATATAAAAGTATAAGATTTTTACCTATAGCTTCAAAGTAATTAATATATTATGAAAACTTATATGTATCATACTAACTTTACAATCCTGATTAACTATTAATAAATTCCAAAATAAATATACCAAAAAGATCAAAACATATATATATATATATATATACACACACACACATGATTGGCAAAAAATTAATTCTATGTGCAAGTAGCTGAAAGTAGGTGGCAATTATCTACAGCTTTTGATACTTGATCAAATAGTAATTTATGAGACACGTACTTCTTTTTTGTTTGTTTGTTTTGTTTTTTCAGGTAGGATCTCACTCTAGCCTAGGCTGACCTGGAATTATTCACTATGGAGTCTCAGGGTGGCCTCGAACTCATGGTGATCCTCCTACCTCTGCCTCCAGAGTGCTGGGATTAAAGGCGTGCCCCACCACGCCTGGCTAGATATGTACTTCTTGAAAGGCAAAGTTCTAGGTCACTGTTGCATTCATAAGCTAAATGTTTCTACAAGCAGGGTGCTTGTATTTTGCAGAGAAAATACACATAGGTCAATTGACTTGTTCAGTTAATTATAAATGCTTTGAAGGGAAATAATGCATAATAAATGAAGAAACAAGGAATGAAGTAAAATACAGAAGGTGATGTCAGTGGGAATAAGAGGCTTACTTTGTGATTGCTTGAATGTGAATGTATGTCCCCCACAGCCTCAGGTATTTTTAATTAAAGTTAAGCTTCCTGTTTAAGTCTCCAGCAGCCTTCTGGAGGTGGTGGGCCTGTCACTAGGGGAAGATGAAATGTGTAGAGAGAGCAATTTGAGTTCTGGACTTTTCTTGCTTGCCTTTGTTGTTTGCTGACTATTGGTGATTTCTCTGCACTTGGCCTCCTGCCACTGCAAACAAATGCGGGATACTACTTCGCACATCTGCATTTACTTGAGTAACTGTTGAGCCATCTCTTCAGACCTGTGTAGTACAAGTTTGTATATATCTTATATCTGTTCTTTTTCCTTTCTTTCTTTTTTTTTGAGACAGGGTATCATGTAGTCCAGGTTGGCCTTAAACTTGCTTAGTTCTTCTTGACATTCCTATGAACTTTTGTTCTTCTTGTCTCTCCCTACCAAGTATTGACAGACATGAGATGTCATGTCTGGTTTTTGCAATGCCAGGGATGAGACCCAGGGCTGAGTGTGTGCCAGCCAAGCACACTATTAATAGAGTTCCATCCACTATATCTTGCCTGATCAATTACATTCAAATCAGTCTTATAAAACAAATATAGCAATCACTATCTTTAATAAGTACACTGGATACACAAAAACATTAGAATAAAAATTAAGTTGAAAAGATTAGTGTGTTGTTTTATGGAGATATTACTAACATGAGCCAAAAGCAAAAGGGGCATTAGGCAGTGGCGGAATCTCTCATTTAGAGTACATTGAATCAGAAAGAGAAAACAATGATAGGGTGCTTATGTATGCTATACACCTCTTTTATTTCTCTTGCTGCATATTTAATGATCACTTTGCATAAATAAAGTGTGTCTGTATTATTCTTTTAGTAAGCTATTTACAAATTCCATCCCATTAATCCTAGTTGTGGTAGTATTATGACTTCTATTATTTTGGCATTGGATCACCTACAATTGTCTATTTATAAATTTTGTTCAATTTTTAGTAAGATTTTTGTTTTGTTGTTTTGTTGTTTTGTAATACTGGACATTGAACAAAGTGTGTCCTGAATGCATGACCAATGTTCTACCATTGAGCTATAATCCCGAGCTCTCTTTTATTTTTTAAGTTTAGACAACACACCACAATGCAAACATTTATTGAGTGGCTTATTTTTAGATGGTCATGAGTTGGTTAGCATGTTACAATTAGCATGGGGGTGTGGCTCCAATGCAAAACATTTTAATAGGTTGTCAAATATACAGTTATTATTATTATCTAAATATCATTATAAAAACTGATATTTCACATTATATCATCTACAGCTCTCTTTTTGCATTGTATTTTGAGACAGATACTTGTTAAGTTTCCCATTCCTTCTTTGAACTCACTCAGAATCTAATAAGGCCTTTACTTTTGGTTCTCATGCTTCAGCCTCCTGAGTGGATTGGATCATAGACCTGTGCCACCAAGCACAGCTAATTTTCATACAATTTTATGGCAGTCACTTCTGTTTTCTTGGTTCCACTTTCAGGAATATTGCTTTACAATTAGGTTAAATCATTTTATTAAATTTTGAGCTCTATTATCATAATATATTTATGTCTAGAGCCATATGTGCTATATAAACAAAACATTCAAATATGTTTGCCAAATACCTCCAAATAATTGCTAACTACTTTTCATTGTTTTCTACATGCATCTTTCAATCATTCCACTGTTTAACATAATCAATATATTCTTTCAGCATGATGACACTGTCAATGAAAATTATAGTTTTCTTTTATAGGTTTAGTACATTGAACATTTTGTTTTCATTGTGCTTGTTGTTTTTCTTACATGTTTGAGTTGCCTGAAAATTTTGGCTAATTGTGTTTGTTGTGTTTGTTTACAAATGTTTCTTGTTGCCCGGGCTGACATCAAACTTGTTATGTTGTAATAGATGACCTTGAAATCTGAGTTTCCTTGCCTCCACCTCCAACAAGCCAGAAAGCCTGGCTTATCTTTTCTATTTAAGTTAGTAAATAAAAGCTATTCTGAAGCTTTAGGCTAATGTTTGTTATTTATAATCTGTGAATATAGTCCTAGTTTTACTCAGCTGGTTTCTTCACTCCTTTCCTTTGTGATTTATAAAATTCCCCTGGGAAGCCATCTCCAAAGAACTGACTGAAGCATATCTGGATGTTCCCTGAGGAAAGACAGGCTTGTATTTTGACTTTAACTATGTAAACACACACTTAAGCTCTCCATTTTCACTTTACTATGCTGTCAGTAACCATGGCTGGTGCCTTCTGGCCAGATGGTTCCCTTTTGGGAGGAAATTATATAGGAATAAAACTGGCTTTCATATAGAACCCCAGTGATCCTCATTTTCTTCTGTTCTGAGGAGTATCTGATATCAAAATTTGCTTTAACTCTAAGAGTTTATTATGTGGCTTTCTAACCAATGGCTTGTTAGTTTTCCTAACTGCCTGATTATGAATCAGCTTCCTTGAATGTGTTCTGTCATTTATCAGTTGCATAGCACCTGAGAGTCATTTATTTCTTCTTTCCTTCTTCCTCTGGACCTATATAATTTAAGATGCCCTTTGTATTTTAAATATAAATTAAGGTGCTTCACTTTTCGATATCTACCCAGAATCCATCAAATTGTGTCAAAATTAAGCCAAGAAAATATGTGGGGATTGTCTGCTCAAAGTTAATAATGATGGGTGAAATTTGGTTCCAGTTCAGGTGAGTCTAAGTCTATATTTCTGCCTCCACCTGCTGCTGCCTTGTGTCACCCTTGTTTACTGAGGACCAAAGACAAAGGCTTTGTTCATTTTCCAGGAATGCTGAGCACTTACACAGTCCCACATGTCCTGCACATGTCCTCTTGACTCTGCATTCCCACCCTCAAGCTCACAAGTGTGCAAAGCTCCACTTTCCTTTCCAATTAGTCAACTTAATGAAGCTCTAAAGAAATTTATAAAGTACCTCCATGGTCCTGACATTTAGTAACTTCCAGATAATGGTCCCTTTCTCCATTGAAATATTGTACTGTGAGTTCTGAACTGCTGTCTCTGAGGCTGCCTTAGAATGTCAGGAAGAAGACAGACATTTAAGCCTCCCAAACCACAGGACAAACATGGAAATGATAATTTTAATAGTCAACCCACCTGCAAGGCCACCCTTAATATAACTGCCTTCTGCTGAAAAATCTATTGTTTCTCTGTGGCCAGTGGCTGGAGTAGGCACAAAAGAGGAAATGAAGTAGACCATTTGACTCTTATGATAGATGAAATAAAGTTGACATAAGGAGGCGCTTCACTATAGTAAAAAGGAAACAAGAGAGGGACTTGATTTCTCAAAATCCAGCAAGATATCATGTTTTAGCAGCTCAAGTTTCTCTTCTGTGAATTGTGGAATATAATTACTTGTTCTTACTCAGTTTTGGGATTAGAATCAAATGTGAATTATAATGAAGGTATAATATGTCTATGGAAGTGATTAAATTAAAATTTAACAATGTGTAGTTCAAACTCACCTTGAATGGTATTGGCAAGAGAGGAAATCACATGTTGCTAAGACTTCACCTTGAAGGCAGATTCCTTCTTCTTCCCTCAGTCCACAACCCTTACCATATTACAAATGGTCCTAACTACAGTATAAATTGCCTTTCACTTACCATTTTTCTCACCTATTAATTATTGGCATGAATACTCTCTCTCTCTGTCTTTAAGGACAAAGAGTTCATTTTTCTTCAAGTTTGAAGGGATACATTCCATCGTGGTGTAGATGAGAGAGGGCAGAATAAACATGGTGTCTGGACAAGAGCCAGTTGGTCACATTTAGTCCACAGTAGTGAAGCCGAGAGAGAAATGCATGGCTGTAGCACATGGAATGGTGCCATCCACATTACCACACTAAGGGTGGTTCATCTCAGCTCAAACTAACCTAGATAATCCCTCACAGACATGCTCAGATATTTCTTGTTTTTTTTTTTCTTTCTTTTTTTTGGCAGCATGCATATGTGCATGTTTTCATGTGTGCTTGTATGTTATATGTGGTATATGTATTTTTATGTGTCCATGAGGCACTTTGTGAGCTCACCTCCTGTGGGTATTTTTGAGGGTCAAAAAGGATCAATGGGTATCTCACTCAGGTGATTCTCAGGTCACTCCTCTCCTAGGGGGCTAGGATTATAGACATATGTGGTCACACACGGCCCTTTATTCAAGCAATCTCTCAGGCTTCCAAAGGCCCTTATGCTTGCATTAGAATTTCACTAAACAGCTGAGGTCTCTCTTCAGCCTTTTTTTTTCTTTTTTTTTTTTTCTTTATTTGTCTAAGACTAATAACCTGAACTAGAATAGGCTGCAAGTACAACTGGAGGTGAGAATGGAGTGATATCAAATATAGTGGCATGTTTCAAAGAGATATGTCATAAAACACAGGGCAACAGATCAATCGGGGTGTAGGAAAATATATAAAATCTGTGAGGGTATAGGACCAAGAGAGCATTTTAAAGGTCTCTATCTTTGACCTATTAATGAAAGTAGAAATTCCTCCTCCAGCTTCTGTCAGAGATGCCCAGGTGGGCTGTTATCAGGAATCCTTACTGTCAGAAAGCTAACTCCTTCCTAGGATAGCACACTGTTTTGTACTTTCACTTTGATAACTAAAAAGTGGTTCTGGATATTAAACCAACAACTACCACAGCAGGACTTTGACCTATTGGCACTCCTTTGCCCTCTTCAGCAAATTCAAACATAGTGCAAGCTTTTAACCTGAACGTTTCAGTTATAAAACATGTTCTCTCTCAGTAAGACTGAAACGCACAAAGGGGAGGTTCTTGCCCATATAACATTCATCTAACATGTTAAACTTCTTTTCATTGTCTTTTTTCCCCCTGGTCTGCCCTTAAAAAAAAAAAAAAAAAAAAAAAAAAAAAAGAGACCGCTGGAAAAGAAAGAGCAAGAATGTGAAATCACTCTAGCCCAACAAGCAACATTGATATGTGCAGCCTCAGCATCTGAGACCTCAGCCTGCATGACCAAAGTGTTGTGTCACATGCAAAGAATGAATATTTAATTTACTTAGACCCTGGTCCAGTGTCTCATATACAGATCACATTAAATCCTTATCGTAGCATTAGTAGGAAATATAACATACCTATGCTTAGGTAAGTTAACTGAGGCTAAATGATACTTAGGGTATACCCCGAATATGTCACTCGCAAGACTAGAACTCCCTGCTCTAATAGGCTGCCAACCTCAGGTTCTTACTGGATGTATTGGGCTCTTCCTGTCTTTGCCTCAAAATTGTGGTCAGCCACATCAGTGCTCAAAACCCTTTAGCTCCCAAATCTCAGTCTGTGTTAAGTTTTGCCACGCAAAATAAGTGATAAAATGACTTTTATTGACCAGTGGTCATTTTAGGTATGATAGAAAATATGTGGGACTGTGTACTTGTGTGTAGTGTACACACTTATATCCACACATTTGTTGCAATAATTGACTTCAGCAGACCCTATAAAGCCATCCTCCAGTACTAACAACAAAATCACTCTCATCCAAAGCCATACAAGGTATGCTTGATACCTTTATATTAATAATGGCCTACATTTCTTCCAACAACATCATCATCCCTTTGGATCATTTTATGAAAATATTAATTATCATATGTTCCATGATAAAAAGTATAACTTTCTGAAAGTTATAGAGATGTGCACTTAGGCACTGGAAAGATGCCTTAGCAGATAAGGTACTTGCCTACAAAGCCTAACAACCTGGGTTTGATTCGCCATACAGTTATGCATGCATGTGGAGTTTGTGGGGGCTACAAGCCCTGACACACCCACTCTCTCTGTCTCCTTCCTTAATCTCAATTTTTTTTTTTTCTCAAACCAGTGAGAACTGAGAAAAAAAATCTACCAACAAGACAAGAATAGATAGCACTTTATAATAGATAGATAGACTCCATGGCAGGAGGTAAACCAACTCTAACACAGTAGCCAGGGCCCAGTTGAACCCACATAGGAACTAGAGAGAAGAGCAAGAGTGCTGATTCCATAGCAAGCCTGACAACCTGGGTCAGGTGACAGAGACAGACACTTAGGATACTCAAAACCACCAAAGCAGAAATCCTGAAGTTTCTAAGAGCTCAACACTAAAATAGATTTAAGGTATACCCACCAAGACGTAGAGAATTTTGTGGAAGAGAGGGCACAAACAATGTAAGAGCCATATGGTAAGAGGGACTATCCAGAAACATTGCCCACCCCACAATAACTGACTGCTGCTCTCATAACTGATAACCCACAAATCAATGCTAAATACCAGAAATCCCACTAAAGAGGATCCACTCACTGTAGTGGGAGGAGGAAAGAAGAAAATGGTGGTACCAACATATGATGTGTCCATACAAATTTTCTCCTTAAAAATAAAAGATAAAAATAAATGAATAAATAATAAAATCAAATGTTTCTTTACTTTACATTTCTTTTTTTTTTTATGTTTTGGGCTTGTGGCTCCTTTATGAAGTTATAGCATCATTCACAAAAAGTTTTGACACTTTTATACATATATACAATGCATTTTGATCCCACCTCCATTTATACTCTCTTTCCTACCCCCTCCTACTAAAACCCTTATTCTGAGTCTAGTTCTTTGGCCCACTGCTTTACAGTAGGGAAGCTTGCTTAATCATGGGTACCAAGTGATTTACTGGGGCGTGGGCAACTTACAGGTTTTACACTCTTAAAGGGCAGGACTCCCACTTCTCCAGCCATCATTAGTTTCCACTAATATACACAGGGAAAACTTTCTCATATAAAGCTAGAAATTAGCTTGATATCTTTCCATAGAATTTCAAACCAGTACTACTTTCCTTATTTTAGACATCAGAAGCTACCCAGTGATATAAGCCATTAATCATCTCTAATCCCTACTTCCACTACCTCATAACAAATGTATTTATTAGGAAGAGATATCTGCCAAAAATCACTCCTAATGAAAATGGAAATGCAAATTCCAACAATGAATGTTGTTATCTTGGTTAAAAATAATCTTCACTCTCAACCTTTTTTGGTCTGAGTGAGCTTATCCTAACCACTTCATGTTAATTTCCTGTATGTCTTTGATTCCTCATTGTTATACAAAAACTCTATGAGATAGGTCGATATTTTCTTTTTGGCACAAAAAAATTCCTGAATCTTATAATCAATGTATGTTTTCCAGCTAGACCACAAAAGAACATTATTTGGCAATCAGATTTTCGGTCTGCAGGTCAGGTGCACTTTCCAGTGCACTGTGACTACCTTTGGAACTTTTCTTCACCTGTGCAAACAATGTGCAGCATGAAGAAGTGAGCCCAGATTCCTCTTTAATCATGAAGGATATAATAGAACTCGATGACAAAAAACATTCAAATTCTGAAACAACTAATTAAGGTGTGGCAAACTCATCTTAACACCCATTATTTCTTACATATTTTTATGCTCATTTTTTAAACTTATGACATTTTCAAATTCTATTTATATTTGTTGATTCTTTAAAAAAAAAATGTTTCATTTACTTGAGAAACAGAGAGGGGCAAGGGGTAGGTATGGGAACACCAGGGCCTTCTACCATCGCAAACGAACTCCAGATGCATACACCATTTTGTGCATCTGTCTTTCTGTGAGTACTGGGAATGGAAACCTTGGCTGTCAGCCTTTGTAAACAAGCACTTTTTACCACTGAGCCTTCTCTCCAGCTCTGTTGATTCTTGTCTCCTATCACTTTCCCTCTTACCAAAAATTTCATCCCTCCAGTATTTATCATATTCTTTCTTTTTAAATGTCGCAACTATTCTTTTACCCATCCCGCTCCCTTATTTATATTCACTTGCATTTACTGTTTGATGTTTATCGGTTTTATCTGCATTTGCCCCCTCCCCTTATGTATGCAGCTTAGGTGTACCAGCAGATATTACTGACTAAGACCTGCATATGAGAAAGAACGTGTAATTTTAATCTTTCTGAGTTTGAGTCACTTCATTTAATGTTTTTTTTTTCCAGATCCATAAGGTTTCCTGCATATTCATACTTTAACTTTTCTATACCACTGAGTAGAATTCCACTGTTTATATGCATCATATTTTTATTATCCATTTATCTGTTCCTGGATAACTAGGTTACTTATAAGAGGTCTGGGGAAAATGGCTCAGTATATAAAGGGTCTTGATTACAAAGCCTGCTGACCCAGTGTTCTGTTCCCTAGCCACCCACATAAGGCCTCCTGCAAAAATGGGTTGATAATTCATTTTTAAAGCAAGTTGCTATTGAGTAACCATATGCATGTTTACATCATTTCACTCTAACAGTCCTAATGTCTTATCCTTTGCTTTCAATGAGATTAATCTGTTGTTAAAATTGTTTTTTTTTTGGGCTGGAGAGATGGCTTAGCGGTTAAGCGCTTGCCTGTGAAGCCTAAGGACCCCGGTTCGAGGCTCAGTTCCCCAGGTCCCACATTAGCCAGATGCACAAGGGGGCGCACGTGTCTGGAGTTCATTTGCAGAGGCTGGAAGCCCTGGCACGCCCATTCTCTCTCTCTCCCTCTATCTGTCTTTCTCTCTGTGTCTGTCGCTCTCAAATAAATAAATAAAAAATGAACAAAAAATATTTTTTTAAAAAATTGTTTTTTCAGGCACTAGTCATTCTACTCACAATTGGCCTAGGAGACACCTTTGGGAACCTGGAAACTTTGATCTCCAAACGATGCACAAAAAATAAATCAAGAATGATCATGGTATGAGATTGAAACATGCCAGAGCTACTGATATAAAAATTCCTTTGCATTTAAAGATGAGTCTATTTTCAGAATAATTAGCTGTACTTTTGTAAAGTTAAATGAAATATTTCCATTTATTGAAGAATTCTAGAGTGATCATTAAATACAGGCTATAATTAAACATTTTCCAATGCTTCTTTCATTATTATTTTCTTTCACTGAACTACCCACTTATTGACAAGAAGAAAAATGTACCATATTCTTGTATTTAGTAAGTATAATTATACATAATATACTTGTATATTAAATATTACATGTAATGTATATTTATATTTAGCATATACATATTCTTGTTAAGAAGTGTGAACTATAAAATTTCCTGCTCATAGTAGAATGTTTTAACAATGAAGAGAAATTATAAGTGACAATAAAATCTAAGAAATAGCCAAGCCATCTGAATATTATTGTTGACACTTGAGTCCACTCCTTTTTTTCTGTTTTATATACTATATATTTATTAACATCAAAAGAAAGACACACATCAGATTACATACTATAGGAACATCAAGATGAACCTTAAAAATTTATAGAAGTTGTCCAGTACTAAAGTGCATATTGTATGAATTATTTACTGTGTAAAAAATTTTAACGTAAAGCTAATCTACGCTAGAAAGTACATAATAGTGGTTTGATTATGAAGATGCTTTCTGGGATAATGAAAATGTTCTTCATTTGCTAGAGTACAGCTATACACACATACACATTTATAAAAAAATCAACAAGCTATATATGTTAATGATATCATATATGTATGTATAATATATGTATATACCCCAACAAAAAATAAACATGTGTGCCTGAATAATTCATATTTCAAGTATAAGGAAGAGAGAACACCAAAGCATATTAGTAATGGTAAGCTAATGTACACAGCATTCAACATCTTGAAGATTGGGATCATGAGAAAACATTTATCACTAACTCAAACCTGTAAGAAAATGTGAGCGAGTGACATGGTTTTGGTCCTCTCACAACTGACAACCCTTGACTTTCATCTATCCCTCTGTAATATCCTTAAAAGTAAGTAAAAATATGACTAAAGGTGATCCAAAAAGAAAGATGAAGAAAATACATGGTTCTTCTGAACATTTACCTATCAGTCTATGAATGTAAAAACATTTCCTTCCACCCAAGCTGGCGACTGCCTAACTGTGCTGCAGAGCCCCAGGAAAGAAAGGCTTTTTTTTTTTTTTTAAATACATATATGTTTATTTTTCAGTTAACTTTATGAAATCAATTTTATTTATTTGTGAAACTAACATTTTATTTACTAATGAATCATGCATATTTCCACATCATTAACCATATTATAGTACATTTATGAGTAAAAGAATATTATAGAAGTGCAATAATCCAATTTATTATCATATATTTTGGGTTATCTTTTTTGATGACATTAAGGACAATGTGCGACCTATCATATGCTGTTGCTATTTGACTTTTCTGACCCCCAGTTTTCTTTCCTTTTTTTTTTTTTGATGCAAGCCAACCCAACAGACTGGCTTTTGTTATGTGTATGTATGTGTGTGTGTGTGTGTGTGTGTGTGTGTGTGTGAGAGAGAGAGAGAGAGAGAGAGAGAGAGAGAGAGAGAGAGAGAGAGAGAGAGAATTGTTGCTCAGGGCCTCCAGCCACTGAAATTGAACTCCAGATGTATGTGCCCCGTGGTGTGTGCATGTGTGACCTTGTGTGCTTTGTCACTTCGGGCATCTGGCTTACGTGGGACCTGGGGTAGTCAAACATGAGTCCTTTGGCTTCACAGGCAAGTGCCTTAACTGCTAAACCTTTTCTCCAGCCCTCTGACCCTCAGTTTTCTAAACATAAGCAGAAATAAAACCTGTTCAAAATATATTATAAAAATAATAAAATAAATGAAAAGGACACAGAACAGAAAAAAAATCAAGCTTATGGGTTGGAAAATCAATGTTAAGATTGACATGCTCTTTATATTACAGGCAGTGCCAGTCAGGTACACACACACACACAAATAAAAAAATTGGTGTTCTTCATGATACATGAAAAACAATCCTAAAATATGGATGGAACCACAAATCTTCCAGGTACAAAAAAAAGTCATCATGAGCAAAATTTAATCAAACAGTTGGCTTCACACTACTTGACATCAAAATATACTATAAAGCTTTACCATCAAATTATTGCACTGTTGACATAAAACAGACACACAAATTCAGAACACAGAGTAAAAAGCTTCCAAGTCCACTCTTACATCTATAAAACTGATTTTCATTCAAGAAAGATGCTAAAACCATTTTTTGGCAGAAAAAGAATCTTTTAAAAGTATTGTTAGTAAATTGTACTCCTCATTCAAAAGAATGAAATTAGGCCATGAACTGTTATTAATTCCAAAATTCAACCCCAAACAGATTACAGACTAAATACTTTAACAGTAGACAAAAAACATTTGGAAAATAGGCAGTGGGAACAGTTCAAGACACTGGAATGGGCAAATATTATTGGGACAAGACACACAATATAGGTTATGAGGCAGAAAAGATAAATTGGGTTGTAGAAAAAATTAAAAAAAAATACTTTTTACAATCCTGGGAGTGAAGTGACAGCCTATAGACTGAGGAAAACTATTTGTGAACTAGATCCCTGATATGGTGTTGTCATCCAGAATATATAAGGAAAATGCACACACACAAAAATAAATAAAGAAAAATTGAAAGAAAAAAAAAAACTCCACAGCAAAACCAATGAAATGCAATCAAAATTGCACAATATGTCTAACTAGAAAGTTATCAAAAATGGACAGACAAGTAGCCAAACAACGACATGGGACAATATCAGTATCCCTAACAATCAGGAAAATTCAGGTCAAAGGCAGACACTAGTCAGTAAGGATTCTATTAAAAGAACAACGTGCTGGGCAAGATGTGAAGACAATGCTTCCACAAGGAGTCCATACGCACATGCACTAAAACACAGCATTAGCTCATTGATATGCATAATTTTAGGCTTTGGTGCATCATTTAGAAAGAATTTCATTTTAAATGTGGGATAATTACTGTACCTGAAAGGAGGATTACATGAGAATTAAATGAGCTAAGTTAGAGGACATCTCAAGAGGGCAGGTATTAACCATCATTCTTAGGTTGTAATAAACATCTTACAGGTAATGTCTTTTTTTTTTTTTTTTCTTTTCTTCAAGGTAGGGTTTTTCACTGTAGCCCAGGCTGACATGGAATTCACTATGTAGTCTCAGGGTGGCCTTGAACTCACAGTGATCCTACTACCTCTGCCTCCCAAGTGCTGGGATTAAAGGTGTGCCCAACCACGGCCAGTTCAGGTAATGTCTTTAAAATTTCTTTATAACATTTTCTTCACAGCATATTATATATTAATAGTGTTATGCTTTAGGCCTTTTGATATAATGAAAATCTCTCACAAACATCATAGCTACATGTACACCTATCAACAATGTGTAAAAGGGATACTGTTTGTACATTCCAACTGACTTGGCTTTTACAATTTAGTAATTTTTTGAGGGTAGGGGTCATGCATACAAAAAAAATATTCTGCTGTTTTAATTCACTATTCCTTTTTGAATTTTACTTTTGTTATGGTTTAGTGGTAACCCTAGAGTCTTCTTTCAGAGTTTTTTAATGTCCTTTACACATTTCTGTGAAGAGATTCTCAACACTTTTTATTGTCACAAAATACTTTTATATATTCCAGGCTATATACATACTTTGATTTTGTATCACTTTTATTATTTTGTTCTTTTTACTTATAAAGCAGGCATAAATTTGTTTGAAGTTATATTCACAAATCTGTCCTTTTTTAGGGTCAGATTTATAAAGCTTTCAAACTTTCTAAGACAATATCAATATTCAACAATATATTTTCTAGACCTTGTATTGATTTTGATTTTTAGCATTTTAATCAATAGTGTAACAAATAGATGTATTTTTACTTTATGTATATCTATCTAAATGATAAGGTGATACACTTAATATACTATAATGTGACACTTAAACTGAAATCGTGTTATTACCTTAATTTTATTCTTTTAGAGAGGGCCTGGACATTAACAGTAATATACATGACATAGTTGGCAACATAAATATTCAATAGTATTTCCTGGAAATTCAATTCAAAACTCTTATGATTGGAAATGACAAGATTGCTCAGTGATTAAAGGTGATTTCTTGGAAAGCATATCAGTCCAGATTTGAGTCTCCAGTACCCAGGTGAAGCAAGATGCACAAACTGGCTCATACAGCTGGATTTCCTTTGCAGAGGTTTTTATGAGGCCTTGAGTGCCCATTCCAATTCTCTCTTTCTCTTTTTCTGCTCACAAATAAATAATAAATATTTTTTTTAAAAATTCTTAGGATTGTATTTTGAAAGCACAATTTCCTAATACGACTGTCATGTTTTGTTAAATATTTAGTTGATTATGCACTGTAGTGATGTAATATGATTAAAGTACTTTATTAATATACTTTTTAATATTTTATTTTTATTTATTTGACAGAGAGAGAGAGAGAGAGAATGGGCACCCCAGGGCCTCCAAATGAACTCCAGACTTGTGCTCCGCCTTGTGCATCTGGCTAGCATGGTCCTGGAGAATTGAACTGGGGTCCTTTGGCTTTGCAGGCAAATACTTTAACCTCTAAGCCATTCCTCCAGTCCATTGATATATTTTTAAATTCAGTGTACTAAATATATATCTGGTGATGGAGAGATGGCTAAGTGGTTAAAGGTTCTTGCTTGTAAAGCCTAACGGCCCAGGGTTTGAGTCCCCAGTTTCCATGTAAAGCCTCATTCACAAAATGACACATGTGTCTGGAGTTTGTCTGTAGTGGAAGGAAGCTCTGGCTGGCAGGCTTTGTAAGCAAGTACCTGTACCTACTAAGCCATCTCCCCAATACACATTCCTTTTCAAAGCTGGCAGGTTGATACTTCATAAAACCAGAATTAATTTTGCTTCTCAAACTGACTGAATAAAATTCTTATTTATGAGCAAGATTAAAGTATATTAATTTATTTGTTAGTATTTATAAATTACATGTGTTTTCTTTAGTTGTTTTGTATCAAATATAAAGTTTAATCTTTGTAGTCATTAAAGGTGCTGCTGTAATGCAAAATAAAAATATTATAGTTATGTTTCCCAACTAATGTCATGTTACTCTGCACTTACTTCTTTCAGTATTTTATTTTTATTTATTTATTTTTTTTTAATTTTTAAAAATTTATTTGAGTGACAGACAGAGAAAGAGGGAGAGAGAGAGAGAGAGAGAGAGAGAGAGAGAGAGAGAGAGAGAGAGAGAGAGAATGGGTGCACCAGGGCCTCCAGCCACTGCAAACGAACTCCAGACATGTGAGCCTCCTTGTTCATCTGGCTAACGTGGGTCCTAGGGAATCGAACCTGGAACCGCGGTCCTTAGGCTTCACAGGCAAGTGCTTAACTGCTAAGCCATCTCTCCAGCCACCATTCTTTCAGTATTTTAAAGATTCTATCTCTTACTTTTCCAAATCAATCTATAAATGGAGGTCTTATGTTTATCTCTTAAAAACTGTAAAATTTAGGTTTATTAATTATTATTATTGTTTTTTTTTTTAAGATAATGTCTCACTCTAGCCAAGACTGATCTGAAATTAGTTTCAGACTGGCCTTGAACTCACAATGATCATCCTACCTCAGCTTCCCAAGTGCTGGGATAAGATGTTCACCTCCACATCTGGCTTGCAGATTGGATAATATTCTCATAGTGTTCCTGGACATTGTACACGGTAAAGCAAGTATGCTGAGAGGTTATGTACTGAGATAAATCCCTTAAGAATTCTGTAACAATGTAGTCAAATTTGAACATTTCATACACTGCAGCTAAAGGAATATGGATATTGAAAACTTCTCGTACCTAACTTGTTTTACCAGTCCCAGGCAGGAGCACACGTAATATGACAAAGCCAGGCAACATGACTTCTCCAAAAGCATAGATTTTAACAAACCTTCATGGTATTGTCACTTGTAATTTAACAAAAAATACAGTTAAAATCTGGTTTATTGCATACTTTAGGTTAGAGCATTTTTCAACACAGAAATTTAGCTAGCTGTTTCCTTTTATAAAAATAGTTATAAATTCTTCATAAATTCAAAATAAAATATTTTGAATGTATACATTTGTCTTAAATATTAAAAAAAAACCCTAAAATCTGTTTTTCCTTAGACAACCTTTAATCCAATGAAATCATTGCAAGTTAATGCTAGTTTAGAAACTACCTTTATGGACCAAAGCCTTAAACCCTTAAAAGAACAGATAAAATACAATGGATTTATTAGTTAAAATAGTCAGTTTTGCTATTTTTAATTAAAACTTTATAGCCAAGTATGGTGGAGTACACCTTTAATTCCAGCACTTGGGAGGCAGAGGTAGAAGGATCGCTGTGAGTTCAAGGCCACCCTGAGAGAAATTCCAGGTCAGCCTGAGCTAGAGTAAGATGCTACCTCAAAAAAATATAGATTAAAATTTTATTTGTTTTTAGAAGAGAGTTATGTTTACTAGAGTAAGGTAGAGATATATCTTGCCACCTTTGAACTCATTTTCCCATAATCCATGTGGCAGCAAAGGTTCAATAAATTGCTCAGATATATTACACTGCTGATAGATTATATGATCAGATAAACAATAACACTGTGATCAATATGAGAAGGGATAGGGAAACAATCTTACCAAGAGGGGCCAGAGTATTTACAAAACAACTTCATGGCTTAAGTTCTATACCCTACCACTATCTACAGTATTTTATAGAAGTAAGAAAACTGAAACATAATGGTAGTGATTACAATTTAAGTAATATATTTGGAAAATAACATTTAGACAAACTATCAAGTGGAATTCCATTTTTGAATTTTCTTGGAGAAGCTACGAAATATCTTTAAGGGGAAATGACATGAGGATAAATCTATAAACATCAAATTACTAAGTAGGATAAAGAATAGAAGATTCCACTTATAAACTTCAAATTAACTTATGCTTCAGTGCATTAAAGAAATAGCCATTTAAAAATACAGATATAGGGCTGGAGAGATGGCTTAGTGGTTAAGCGCTTGCCTGTGAAGCCTAAGGACCCCAGTTTGAGGCTCGGTTCCCCAGGTCCCACGTTAGCCAGATGCACAAGGGGGCGCACGTGTCTGGAGTTCGTTTGCAGAGGCTGGAAGCCCTGGCGCGCCCATTCTCTCTCTCTCCCTCTATCTGTCCTTCTCTCTGTGTCTGTCACTCTCAAATAAATAAATTAAAAATTAAAAAAAAATACAGATATAATGACAGACAGAAAGTAGGAGTTTGGGTCTATGATGTTTCCCAGTGACCCATGCTTGGTCCTCAGCTTTGACCAATTGAAAGGAGGGGAAAACCTTTAAGTGGTAGAATATAGTGTGGGTGTCTGTGACATCCTTTCAATGGTACTATGAAACGTTGGTTTCTTCCTTTCTTTTCTCCACATATTGGCCAACTGTCGAGCAGATTGATTTTGTCACATGCTAGCTTCATGATCTGTTCACTTGTCACAGTCCCTAAAGCAATGTGACCAACTGACCTTCAACCAGAACCTCTATGACTCTAAGTCAAAATGCATTCTGTGTAGTTGTTGTTGTTCTTGTTGTTATTTCAGTCATTTGCTATAGGAACAAGGATATATCTAACAATGTTTCAATGTACTCCTCAAAGCAGGCTAGATGAAAAGATGAATCAGCTATGTAGGTATATAGTTTCATGATAGTATGATGGAAACAAAAGATTATTTTCATGTGTATCATGTTATAGTGAAAGTTTCAATTTGAAAATGTGTCAATGAAAAGTGATTAATTGCCTTGGTAAGCTTTCCTTGTAAAAGGGCAAATGGGGGCTGAAGAGATGGCTTAGTGGTTAAGCACTTGCCTGTGAAGCCTAAGGACCCCAGTTCAAAGCTCAGTTCCCCAGAACCCATGTTAGCCAGATGCACAAGCGGTGCATGCATCTGGAGTTCATTTGCAGTGGCTGGAGGCCATGGTGCACCCATTCTCTCTCTGTCTCTATCTGCCTCTTTCTCTTTCTGTCTGTTACTCTCAAATAAATAAATAAAAATGAAGAAAAAAAATTAAAATAAAATGAAAAAAAAAAGGGCAAATGACATGGATGGTTTCTGGTTTTATACCACTGGGCTGATTATGTAGAAGGGGCTGCCTTGAGAACTGGGCTTACTGAGAGGAGGCCTGGAAAAGAAAGTTATCAGTTACTATCAAAGTTCTTCTTTAAAAATTAGTTTATTTTTGAGATAGAGAGAGAGACAGAGACAGAGAGAAAGATGAGTGTTTGAGGGCTTCTGCTATTATAAACAAACTCATGATACAAATGTATAATTCTTCTGTTTCAACTTTTCTTCAGAAATCAGGTGTTATACATAGTTTCAAATATACTTTTATAAATATTTACAATTTTACAACACTTTCTAATATAAACTTACTAGTGATTCAAGAATTTGTTTCTGTTTATTACAGCTGACCCAATTAGAAGAGAAAAATTGGAGAAAACATTAATAAGGAATGAAATCTGTGGGTAAAACTGGCATATAACAATGAAAAACTAGTTTTAAGTGTCCCTACATAATGCTAATAGTTTCAATCCTCCAGTGTGTGACAGAAATTGAATACAGAATACAGAGTATTTTAACTAACTCATCAGAACATACACTTGTTCAAATTATTTCTCAATTGTTGGCTATAAAACTTTTCAGTCATATAGGATATGAATAGAATACATATATCCAGAAAATAATTTTACAATTAGTAACTTAAAATTCAAATTATATCTAATTTGATGCTATGAATTTTCTAATTTGTTACACTCTTGTCTGCTGTCATACTAGGAAACTAATTAGATGTTATTGGGCTGGAAGGTCATCGAGGGTAAACTTCAAAATTAGGAGCTTGTAAAAGCAGGGACTAAAACTGTAGGAATTCATCACTGATCAAAATTATGGCATCAGAGTTGTACCTCTGGCCCTAAGTGAAGACAAAACATTCTGAATTACTGAAAGGCTCCTAAGATTGCTATTCAGTCACATTTTCTGGTAAAGAATAAGAATATATCTTAGTTTAAGAGTTGATTCAAATGGCAGTGTCAATTATCTGAACTGTCTAATATCTGCCAGAAAAACCATGTGTTCTAGGGAGTTCAAGAAACAGTATAAAAAGTAGTCTGGCTCAGTGGTCGCTTTGGTGACTGTCTACTCTTTCTCAAGAGTGTGCCTTCTTACCCTTGAGACTATGTTCTTTCCCAAGATTCCTTTGGCTATCATCCTCTCTCATCTCTTAAAGGTGTTCCACTTTAGTCTTCTGCACTTCAGTCTGTATGTCTTATTTGAACTCTTTCAATGGCCATCATGCAAGGATTAGGAGCAGGAAGAAGCTGAGGGAAAGATACTGGTAACATTGATTCCTATCACAGCCATCAAGCCTGAGTCATACAACTATAGATAAACATATCCAGGGGCGTTGGATATATTCATTGGTAGAGCATTTGCCTACTGAATACAAGGCCTTGGGTTCAGTTCCCACTGCCAGCCACAGAAGCGTACAATTCAAACACATGCACATATACATAATAGTGATTTCTTCATATTATATGAAAACAAATATGAATAGTTGTTGCTTTAGTTGCTTGTTTTTGTTTCTGTGGTTTGTTTTGCTTTTTCAGTTTCACATTATCTAACAGCACTCCTATATTGATAGATATCTGTAATTTAAAATTAACCATTTTTAACACAGATGTATTTAGATTCTTATCATAAATCACTGTTGTATTTTTATGCATTCTCCTTCTCCAACTTGCCAGACAATTTTTATGATCTTGCCCTGTGAGTAGATGAAAGAATTATTGGCTCACTGGAGACATTATGAGAACTGGAAAAATTAAGCCTACATAAATTAATTTATTGTTTTTATATCACCAGAATGGTAATCTGGTTTTGGAATTAACACTATTGCTATCCTTTTATACATGGCTTTTATTTATAGAGAAGAAAGTTATTGTAAACATTTTCATAAATATAATTATATTACAGAAATGAACACATTAAGGCAATATTATAATTGAAAAAATATTCTAGGATGCTTATTTCTTTTTGATTTTTTTAATTTTTATTTACTTGTGAGAGAAAAAGGAAGACAGTAAAAAAGAAAGAATGAGCATGCTCCTTCAGCCACTAAAATGAACTCCAGACACATGTGCCACCTTGATAACTGGCTTATGTAGGTCCTGGGGAATTGAACCTTAATCCTTTGGCTTTGTAGGCAAGTGCCTTAACTAGTAAGCCATCTCTTCCACCCTGTTTATTTCTTATTAGCTAATGAAAATCACCCTCTTTCCATTACATATAAATCACTGTTCTAGATCAGTGCTGCCCAATATAGTAGCCACTAGCTGACCACTTGATTACTTAAATAGAATAACTAATCCCAAATAAAAGTAAAATTAAGTATTTTAGCTATGGTAGTCCCATTTAGTTTTCAAGTGTTCATTATTATATGTGGTTAGTGTTTGCCAAATTAGAAATTGCAAAGAGCATTTCCACCAACGAAAATGGTTTTAGTATATATCTAGCAAATATACTAAAAATGTGTTTTTCATAGTAAGCATCCACATTATACAACATATATGACTATACTTGTCCAACTTGTCTTCAATATGTATTTTGATACATTCACTTTAGTAAAATACATATATCATAATGATCATTTTATGTACAAAACCCTTTTACACAAAATTTCTCATCTTAAATATATATGGCATATGGATATACACACATATATCTTAGTGATGCTAGTTTACCTAAGACATACCTAAATTTTTCCACTCACCACATATAAGATTGAATTGTAGTATCAGAGACACTAATATTGTAGTGTCAAGCAAAGACTAGTTCTTTTATAAACATTTATTCTCAGGTTTTTAGTTAAAGATTCCATAAATTATGTGAGGGATTTAGCTCTCAGCTACCGCTCTTAGCTCCATACAACCTCTATCAGTTGTTACACACACTGATGGGTACACATATTTATGTGTGTGACATATGTCTATGTAAACGTGCCTGAGAGAGAGTGGGACATGGTGACACACACCTGTGATCTCAGACGTTCTGGAGACTGAGGCAGGAGGATCACTTGAATCTTGGTTCAAAGATAGCTTAAGCAAGAACTATAAGGTAGGGCTGGAGAGATGGCTTAGTAGTTAAGCGCTTGCCTGTGAAGCCTAAGGACCCTGGTTCGAGGCTCAGTTCCCCAGGATCCATGTTAGCCAGATGCACAAGGGGGCACACACATCTGGAATTCGTTTGCAATGGCTAGACCCCTGGTGTGCCCACTCTCTCTTCTCTCTCTCTCTCTCTCTCTCTCTCTCTCTCTCTCTCTCTGCCTCTTTCTCTCTCTGTCTGTCACTCTCAAATAAGTAAATACAATAAACAAGAATTTAAAAAGAACTATAAGGTAAATAAATATTCATCAATATATTTACAAATATATATGTTAACAATATTTTATTTTATTTACTGGGGAGAGAGACAGAGAGAGAGAGAGAAAGAAATAGAGAGATGATGATGATGATGTGGCAAATAAAGAGAATAGGCACTCCAGGGCCTCCAGCACATGCAAACTCCAGATCCATGTACCACTATGTGCATCTGGCTTACAGGGGTACTAAAGAATCAATCTTGGGTCCTTAAGCTTCAGAGGAAAGTGCCTTAACTGCTAATCCATCTCTCCAGCCATGTTAGTGATATCTTAATTCAATTCCTTTCTACTTAGTTCAAAATTCTTATTTCTTATCAATAACATTCACTGGATTAGGAGAGGCAGCTCACTTGGTAAAGTGCTTGCCTAGTATGTAGGAAACTCTGGGCTTGATCTTCAGCACTGCATAAAATTAGGCATGGGGGCTCACACTTACAAACCCAGTCTTCAGCTAGGAGAAGAAGGATCAGAAGTTCAAAGTCATTCTCGACTACCTAAAAATTTGAGGCCAGCATGGCAAAAGTAAAAAAAAAAAAAAATATATATATATATTGGATCATTTAATATAATCCAAAAAGTAATTCACTCTCTCAATCTCAGATGGTTTTAAAATGAATATGACATTACTGATTACTAATCTATCTTTGTGTAAAATTCTAGGTTGAGTATTATTTTGCTGAAGTAATTTGTAGATAGCAACCTGTGATTTTTGAACCATGCTTTATTACTGAAAAGAAGCCTAACATCAACAATATTTCCTCATTTTAGTATTTGATAGTGACCTTTCTGTCTTATAATGTTTAACATTTTCTATTTTTCATACTTTATGTTTTCACTGTAACTTGTATTGTGAATTTATGTTCTTAGTATGAAAACTCAAAATGTTTCTTTTATCAGGAATTTTATCGTTTCTTTGTTCACCTCTAGGAAAATCACTCAATATATATGGAATTTCATTACACATTTAATGTCACACACGTTAATTCAATTTTGTATATTTTATTTCTATGAACTATATTTATTAGGATTTAATATTTGTCCATAGTAGTACCTGCAGGACTATTTAGTTCATTCATTTATATTATTTTTACATCTTTATTATTTTAATAGTGAAAACTTGATTGTTTCTATAGTTTCTGTTTTCTTATTAAATACTTAGATATCTACTTTTCTTTACATGTTTGAGTACTTTAAGCTTTTAAAATGTGTTAGTTTTACTTAGGTTAAACCCTCTTCTTTGTAATCTCTGGTTTTCTTTCATTATATGTTTTATTCAGTTATTTTGCTACATGTTTCTTCTTTGAAGATTTTATTTATTAGAGATAGAGAGACAGAAAAGCAAGGGAAAGAGAGAGAGAGAATATATTTCCTGTACCCTGAATGATTGAAGGAATACTTTTTAATATATTTTATTTATTTGAGAAAGTGAGAGAGAGACAGAGAGGGACAGAGAGAGAAAGAGGAGAGAGAGAGAGAGAGAGAGAGAGAGAGAGAGAGAGAGAGAGAGAGAGAGAGAGAGAGAGAAAGAGAGAATGTCACACAGCAGGGCCTCCAGCCACTGCAAATGGACTCCTCATGCATGTTCCACTTTGTGCATCTGGCCTATGTGGCTCCTGGGAAATAAAACTAAGGTCCTTTGGCATTATAGTCAAGTGTGTTAACTGCTGAGCCAACTCTCTAGCTCTGAAGGAGTACTTTGGATGTGACCCAGCTCAAAGCCAAAGTTTCATGAGTACTAGATTCCTATCCATGTTAATATTTTAGCTTATAACTCTGCATTGAATGACATAATTTATTCATCCAACAGGATGCTTCCAAAAATAAGAGAGGTTTTGCAGTAGCCATAAGGCAGGCCTGTTGTAGACCAGCTAGAACATATGATCATTGTTCCCATGTACCACGGCACAGTGAAAATGTGAAAAAATAAACATTCATGGAAACTAGTATAGTTATTTCCTCCACAGCCTAGGTGATAAAGTCTGTTCAAAGGAATTTGTCTGAAACAGTATTTTCTATCACAATTAGTTTTGAATCCTGTGTTTCACTGTTTATGGACTAGCATTTGTCTGAACCTAAGACCAGTTGGCTTTGGGCTTGATGCAGGTTGTCAGTTTACACTCTGTGATCAAATGTGACACCATCTGGATTTGGAAGCCCATGCTGCCTATATCTAGCTATGATTAGCAAATGAATAATTGTACATTATGTCAGACTACTTGCTAGTTCTAGTTAGTGCACTAATTTCAAACTCATTGTTATATTAAATCATTAATTGACTCCTTCTGTAAGAGATAAACCTCAACACGCCTGTCCAAACACTCAAACAGGAAAAGGACCTTAGTAAAGTTGCTTTGCTTTATGGACTTTCAAAATCATATGAAGCATGCCAAAAATATAAATGGACAAAATGGAACATCATACATTGTCCACTCTTATCACTGGACAGTGTCCTCTCTTTTGCTCTTTTACTCTCCAGTAAACCCTTCCTTACTTCTCCACTGTATTCTGTCTTCTCTGATTTCCTTCAATGGAGGATGCAAGTGCTGAAGGGGCCAGGAAGTCCAGAGAAAAGCCCTCATGATAGTAATGAGATGTGATGAAAAAATAATGTTGAAAATTACACAGCAAAATTCAGAAAACAATGTTGTAAATGTTGTTACACATGAATGTTCATGTTTCTTAACATCAGATTTCCATTCATTGAGTTGTTCTTGAAACATGTACACATTCATAAAACAAACGATGTTCTTTGTGTTAACATGTTTCTAGGAGTACATCATGTGTTGGTTCCCTCTTTTTCTTTTTCCCTTCCCCCATTCCATATCTTTCAAGTACCTCTCAAAGAAGTTTTTATTCCATTACTACATATAATTGTTAGGTTTCAGATACTCTAACAAATGTATAACATGAACATAAAAGAAGACAATGTATTATTTGCTCACAGTTTTAAACTTTCAGACAATGGCATATTTGTCTTTTTTTTTTTTTTCATTTTAAAGTTGTGGTGTGTTACAGGAAACTCTTTTCCTAGAGCAAAGTGAACACTTGGCTATTCCCCCAGGTGGGGCACAGGTGACAAACAAAACAGGATTGAAACAAAAGCAGTTTTGGTGAAACAATGAGTTTGTTGGGGTTATTTGCAGAGCAGGGTAAAAGGGGGTTCCTACAAGAGCAATGGATGTCTCATAGGGAGTTGCATCAATGAAAAGCCCACCCTAGCATAGTTGAAGACTC
Source organism: Jaculus jaculus (assembly GCF_020740685.1). Classification (NCBI taxonomy): domain Eukaryota; kingdom Metazoa; phylum Chordata; class Mammalia; order Rodentia; family Dipodidae; genus Jaculus; species Jaculus jaculus. The sequence goes on along the minus strand of NC_059104.1, from coordinate 162,011,695 downwards.
ATGGAAGCTGCATGTGTAGCACATGGCACAGCCTTTAAGCAGCTCACCTAGTAACAGAGTTTCAAGAATACTAGGTGACTTGCAGGTAGTTGTATAAGAAAGTCTCCTCCTGAAGCAGTTGTTTCCTCTTCATATAGCCTTGTGGGAGAAGGAGTCTTAACAAAACTTTTTGGCTTTCTGAGTCACCTGAAGTTGTTTATCATATCTGTAAATTAGACGTGGAGTGGAACAGTGATGTTTTAAGTTTCAACTCTTCTAGACCACTTGACCTAGACTCTCTCCTCCCTTTAGGAGAGAATATTTCAGTTCAGGGTATCTAGTATACAATAAATGAGACAGCATATCATGCAAGTCACACTTGCTGGAGAAAGCTGTTTACCTCAAGGCCATCAGGAAGCTAAACAGAAAGGCAAAGAGACAGGTGCCACTGAGAGGACATGTCCCCAGTTATGTAAAACCTCCCATTAGGTTCCAACTCTAAAAAGTCCAAACCTTCCAGAAATAGCATAATGTGACACATCTTTTGATTTAGTGGCCTTTCAGATATAAATAGTATCAAAACCAGAGCAGCATGTTAGCACATAGGTATGGACATCATGTAAGATGAGTAACATTGGGGAAAAATATAGTTGACAGGTAAAGACCTTATGTTTTGATTTTCACTGATCACATGCAAAAGGAGATACTGGCTTTAATGTGTGTATAGCAATAGTTGAGCTATTTATCATTGTAGCATACCATTAATTACATCAAAGTAAAATTATTGACGATTTTTATTAAAAAATGAGCACATGACAGATGCAGAATTATAGGTAATTCTTACAAATAGCATAAATACAATTTAAAGTTAAAATAACCAACAATTCAATATTAAGTTCCAAGAGCCCTTGGGAAGGCTTATTTGGGTCTGCACATGATCCTTATTACCACTTCCCTCCACCTCCATCAGTCTGTTCTGCTTATTATGATCTCTTAGCATTGGTTCTTTTTTCTTATAAAGAACTACATTGTGTTAAGCCCTCCCCCTTCCAATCAGGCTTCCAAATAACCTAGTTATTCATAAAAATGAACAAATTAAACAGTGTTTTATTTCTCCTGTTTGTATTGGACATGCAGTAATCTATTCATTGCACCACACAGCCTTCCCTGCCCCACCTTGTTTTAGAATATAACACCTACCGCTTAAACACTGACTAATATGGTCACATGGAACTTAAGCTCCGTTGCATTAAAGACAATCACTCTTTAGTATATATATGAAAGGCAGAAGATAATTCTTCAATGTCAATGAATCCTCCTTATTTCCTTGTCTGAAACTGGATGAATAGGAACTTCTCTGTCGAGACAGGTAAATGTCACCTATGAGGAACAAGAGTCAAGACGGCGAAGGAGAAAGGACTGAAAGAGTGTGTCAGGATTGATAGAGGTATGTGATGGAAGAGCTGTGCAGATATTCCTATATTCCAAGCACTTAATAAATTTTTGTGTAAAATTTTGGTGTGCTTGTCCTGATCAGTTACAGAATACTATTATTCATCCCAGGTTATCAACTTGGTCACTCAAAATCATTGATATATCTGGAATGGTTAGTCTAGGTACATAAAGTATTTTTGAATATATCCCATAGTTCTTAGGAATGGTTTAATAGTTTTTCTGTCAATGTGCAAATAAAATTAAGGTGGAAATATTTCTGATTGCTTATAGTATTTGTGGTTCTCTGATGTTAGAATTATTTTTCATTTTTTTCATTATGCCTTTTTAAATAATTGCATCTGAGTTATCATCACAAACTGGATCCACTTTCATGCCCAAATGCCATACACGTAGGTGTTGTTAGTGTTTGAACATGGTGTGGGCTGCTCAATTGCCCAGTTTGCAACATGGTATTTTAATGGAACTCTCCTGAGTTTTTCATAAGCTACACAAATTCTGGGAAGTGTGCTTAGAAAATGACATTCAAGGCTGGAGAGATGGCTTAACGGTTACGTTACTTGCCTGCAAAGCCAATGGACCCAGGTTCAATTCCCCAATACCCATGTACACTGGATGCACAAGGGGGCACAGGCATCTGGAGTTCGTTTGAAGTGGCTAGAGGCCCTGGTGTGCCCATTCTCTCTCTGTATCTCTGTACGTCTCCTCCCTCTCTCTTCTTGCGAATAAATAAATATAACAAAAAACTAGAAAATGATATTTTAATCAGTGGATCTTTGAACTATACAATGATCATACACACACACAGAGAGAGACACACACAATGAGACAATTAAGAAAATGAACAAGTTAGCTTAACAAGAAATCAAAGGGATCTATACTTCAGTTGGCTACTTGATATGAAGGAAAGAAATTCAAGACTCACGTGGCATATAACATAGAAGCAAACTACTGGATAGTTATAAAAACTCAAATATTATGCCTACATTTATGAAAATTACATACATATACATATACATATATATATGCATATATATGTGTGTATAATAAGTAATATATGTGTGAGATACAATTTCAAAAGAACATTTAAATTTCCATCTCAAATCTGTACAGTAAGATAACATGAGCAAAATAATAGCCTTGGTTTAACAATTGAGAAAAGTTATTTGTTTTGTTTTAATTGTGTATTTATTTTTAGAACACTGTATGCATCATTTGCTCCCAAGGAGTAGAGTGTATGCTCACTTGAACACCACTATGCAAGCAACTATCAGAAGACGCAGCTCTGATGGATGAGACCTGAGAAAAATGTGCTCAAGCAAGAGGCTAGTGTGCTGTGCCATGTCCACCATGGACCTCCGTAGAAACCTTTACTATGTCTAACATTAGACATATGTTTCTAACAGAAACCATATTGTTTTGCAAATCATGTTGCATTTTTAATGAACTAATATAAAATGAGAATCCTAAACACATCCTTCTGCAATACAAATATTTGAATGAATAAAACTCTTTAGGCAGTTGTGTAATGTAGGGAGTTTGTCATTTGGGCATTACAGAAAACTAAAATAATCTTCAATTCATGCTTTTTCTGAAGCATACAATTCAGGAAAACATTTTTTTTTTTAATCTACTCTTGTCACTATTTTGGTTGTAATTTCATGTTCTCTTTCCTTTTGTCTTTTCTGTATTCCCTGGCTCAGAAAATTATCAGGCTTCTTCTGTCAGTAACATAATTTTATGTTCTTCCACTTTTCCCAAAAGATATTGATAATTTGAAAAAAAAATAAAGATGTCATACTGTTCACTCCTGACTTTGATCTTTTACAAGATGAATACATTCCTGATTAGTGTGGTGATTGTGGGGGGAGGATGAGTGGAGTTGTCAGCGCCCACAGTGACTAGTAAGATGACCTTGGACAAATCCAATCATATGTTGTACCTTCTCATGGGGAGTTTGTATTGCTCCCGGAGCTGTGGAAGAGCAAGGTGTTGACATGAATGGCCTTGAATGGGGATGCATTTTCCCCGCTGATGTCCCTATGCCAAATTCCACTCCCAGAAGAGGAATAGTACTTTCAGTGATCAATCCAGGTGATGAACAGGAAGTAGCAACAATGTCATCATTGTGAATTTCTATTATCAGACATAATCTTCCCTGAACCACATCAGCTCTTCAGAGATGAAAGAGGTTTTGCTTATCAAAAGCTTTGCTTGGCAGTAACAACTGTCGGGACACTCAGGACCCAGAATTTAGACTGCATGGCTGGAAAATAAATTCCCCATTCCTTGTTTCCTTCCAGTTTCATATTATTTCTTTTTTTTAACTGAATTTAATTTCACAGTGAAAAATGCTAAGTTGAATTTCATGGAACATAGAAGATGAAAAGAAGGCCCAATTATGCTGTTTATTTGTGATTGGTACTGACTGGGTAAACTGGCAATTTCCACATCACTGAAGCTGAAAAGAGAGGTTTGGAATGCCCGAATGTCTTGCAATGCTCAGTAGATCATTTCAAACAAGCTAATATAAGGTCAGATGACTCAGCTGCTTTTTGTGTTACCTACTTCCTTATCATCTGTCAAAACTCGAGTTCTGTTTGTATGCATCACTAAGTAAAATTTTTTCCTGGTCCTTTTAGAAAATTGTATAGTTAGCAGGAAATTTATATATACTTATTAGTGATAAAAAGAAATATGGTATTTGCAAAATAATAATCTAGGAAGAGAGATAAATATACACAAACATATGCAATTATATATACTATCACATACTAGTTGCTTTAAGGGAAATACTGTGTGTTAGGTGAGACTATAATCAAGAAATCAAATATAATTAGAATTTTGGAGAAGATGTCCAGGTGTGCAGTCCATCCATTTACTATTAGTAGCATAGTCAGCAATCTCAACATGTATATTTTAGGTAAGGAAATAAGATTTAGAAAGGTATTAGAAAATATGACTATCAAATAATAACAAAAGGCCATCATCAATCTCTCTAGTTGGCCCCAAGTTTAATGTGGCTCCTCCCACAATATGTTTAGAGTCAGTTCTAACATTCTTATGGACTCTGTGATGTGCCAGCCTGCTTGCTGGCTTGGCTAAAGTTCCTGGGCGATTGCTGAAAACAAAAGCTAAGTGCTGCCGTGGAAACACTTCATAGATGTGATTAAAGTCCATAAGCTGCTGACTTTAAGTAAAGATGTGTCAGCTTAATATCTGGGTATGCCTGATGCAATTAGAAAAAAAAAAAAAAAGAAGAAGAAGAAGAAGAAGAAAAGACACAGAAGCAGAAAAGGCTTAAAGAAAAGGATGGGTCCTCTGTGGACAGCAGCCTCCATTCACACCTTGAAGCTCTATCTTCCTTCCCTTGGGATCTGGAAATACAGAATGTGCCCACAGCTGAACCTCCCAGCCTGAGGGATCTGAGGTCCAGGATTTGTCCACTACTCAGCAGCATGGCCCATGGGATCTGAGACCCAGAATTTGCACTCGTCTCAGCCTTCCAACCCTTGATGAATATGAGACCTAAAATTCAGCCTCAGCTCAGTCTCCCAGACAGTGGGATGTACTGATGCTACATTTGTTGGCCACTGATTCATATCACAGACGGTGCTTCCTTTCTATGAATTCCTTAACATAGTTCCTCTGTTTAGACTCACAGATTTAAGAATTCAAACTCATACCTGATTTACGTGATATACTCTACAGTTGCCAAGATGTTTTAAAATAAAGATAATGAAATTAATATTTAATTTTTAAGAAGATTTAAAATTTGTTTTCTAAAGTGTTACAATGTTTCTTTGTCTAAAATAAATATGTAGAGGCTTGGAGGATGGATTCTTAGATAAAGGAGCTGCCACACTACTCTGAGTAGCTGAGTTAGAATCCCTAAAGGATACAAGCAATGCCCTGGAAGGGGCTGCGAAGAGGGCTTTGCAGACATAGACCCTTGCATGTAAAGCCTGGCACTGAGGGTTCAATTCCCCAGCCACCCATGCAAGTTGGACACAAAAGTGGCAAGGCACAAGAATCAGGAGCTCATTTACAGTGATATGAGCCCCTGGCATGCATACGAGGTCATACTTGTGCACATGTACATGTGCACACATGCACGCATGCGCACACACACACACACACACACACACACACACACACATGCACACACACAACACACACCACAAAGAAATACAAAATTAATTCAAACAAAATAAATAAAATCAAAACATCTATGGCACAGGGAGTGGAGAGGAGGGTTTAAATATGCCCCCTTTTCCTTTCTGCCTTTGGAAAACTCATTTATTGTCTCTCTATTTTCTCCAGTTTGAAACATTTTCTCCTGGGAGGAGATTCCTTAAGACTCAAGAGTAAACAAATCATCACTGTCAGGGAGCTCTTGAATCTTACTGGGTTCACAAGGCTGGTCTCTGAGGTTCCATAGGTACTGGGGTTGCTAAAGAGGACAGTCTGTGAGCAGACAGCTGAGAGCAAGGCCTTGTGGGGCCTCTGTCAACACAGCTTTCCTCCACTGCCACCTTGCTGGAATTGGATTTCTGGTGACAGAGATGCACTTCTGTCATCCATACTATTGTAAGTCTCCCATCACCATTAATTCCTATAAGTAACGCTAGAATTCCCACTGGCTCCCTAATCTAGACTTGGGTGATGATACCTCTTCTTTGGTCTGTCTTGGTGTCTGTATGAAGTAAATAGATTGCTGTTCACATTTTCCTAGGAAAAGTTTCAGAACAGCATTACACTGAAACTTAGATCTGGTTTTAAGTTACAACCCCTCCTAATTTTTCTTCTGACCCCTTAGATAGATACAAAGGTCTTTGGAATCTTGCTTTTTCCAATGTCACTGTCAAATGAAGCATCTTCTATGGGCATTAATAGTGTTTATAGGTGTAGATCTGCTTTGCTTAGCAGTAATGCTTTCAAATTATCAAGAAGAACAACGCAGCAGATTCACTCTCAATTTTGTTACATGCATGACCCATAGCCTCTCCTCACCAGCACTGTGCGTCAGAGAGGCTCGGGGCCTTTCTTCTTTTTATGACTTACTGGGATGCAAATTGTAGACAGAAGAACAGTGTCAATATTGCATGTCAAAGCAGAACGGGAGACTGAACACAAAGGTTGTAATTGAACTGCACAGTTTCAAGGTCATCTTTTTTGGGGGGGTGGGGGTGGTGTTTCCAAGTAGTGTTTCAGTCTAGCAAAGGTTGACCTGGAATTCATTATGTAGACTCACATTGGCCTTGAAATCAGGACGATCTTCCTACCTCTGACTCCCAAGTGCTGGGATTAAAGGCATGTGCCACCTTCCATGTCCAGTCATCTTTTTCCTGTAATATCAAAAATCATTTACTTAAATCTGAGTAGCTTGATGACTCAGATGACAGTGTGCTCACAGAAAGGGAGCATCAGTCACAGGCATTTCACAGTGACAAGCCATGAGAACCTGCCTCCAAAGACACATGCAGAATGCACATGTACACAGGCCATGAGAAGTGCTCCAGGTGGGGGTAAGTTTCACTATTCCATTAGATGCATATCACATACATCATATGATGTCTTTGCTCCAGTGCTGAGAGATTCTCTGTAATAAAATATCATCTTCTGGTTAGGAAAGTGGAGGATGAGGGAAGTTGAATAAGATCATGATCATAACCCATGGTGACTCTAAGGCTTTTCCTTCAATTTCATCAATGGCATTGAAACAATGATATTGAGATGGTGTTACAATTGATTTCAGACTGACATTTTGAAAGGTTCTTAACCAACAGAAGGTCAGCATAAGAAAATAATCTCCTGAGTCCACCCACGCTTTTGTTGATGTACTGACATACACATTCACTTTGGTATCACATGGGTAAGAAGACAGAAGTCATAGATACTGTTGCTGATGATCAAGGAAGAAGAAGAAACACTGCTGGGTGCAGTCTTCTTAGTTTGCTATTTTCTTTAATCATTGAAAACATTTTAAAGGAGAAAATAGATGAAAACAAATGTGCTGTGTCCCATGTCATGCTGACTAAATGGCATATGTTAACTGTTGGGCTTCATACTTTGCATGGTATGCATGTGGTATTTTATTAGTCATCTAGCTCCTGGACGTGGAGCATTATGAGATAATGCTGTTCAGTTATTATGCTATGATAACAAAGATGAGGTTAGAACAACAATGGTAGGAAATAAAAGCTTTGGCACTTCTTTAAATTATTTACCTGATACTAACAATGCAAAATTTGTGCTCATTAGTATGATATTATATACATAGTACTCAGTGTACAGTTGTATCATTTTATAAGGTTAAATATATTTAATTCTTCAAACACTAGCTATTTGTAGAAGTAATTTTCAAAATTGTTTCGCTCACCTGCTGAAACATAGAGTAAATAAGTGCCATCTATACATCTATACTAATCATAATGCATCACTTTCTTTTCTTTCTCTCTCTCTCTCTCTTTGTGGTTTTCAGAGGTAGTGTCTCTAGCTCAGGCTGACATGGAATTCACTAATTCACTATGTAATCTCAGGGTGGCCTCGAACTCATGACAACCTTCCTACCTCTGCCTCCCGAGTGCTGGGATTAAAGGCCTGCGCCACTACACCCAGCCCTGCATCACTTTCTTTTGTTAAGGTGTTTCGACTTATGAATATGAGTCAAACTAAACTATAGAGAAAATAACACAACTTCTAATAAACACAGTCTAAATGAGAGCATTTTCACTTGCTTTTGATCACATAAGTCTTTTGTTCTTGGGTCTGTAAAACTTTGTTAAGGTGCACTTTGGAAGAAAGTTCAAAGCAAGCTTCCTGGCTCTAAGATCAGGCAAGTTTCTTTGAGTACTGTAGGAATAAAATCTCCAGGTTTATCAAAACTCCTTGTGTGCCACATCTTCAAATTAAGTTTTTGAAACTGTATTTTCATTGTATACTGAACAAGGGCAATTATGTAGTCAGTCCTGGAAAAACTAAAGATAAGTAGCCCAAACTTTTAAAAGTTTGCTTCTTGACCTCTAAGTGTATTTCCTATAAAAATCACAACATAAGTTATGTTTTTTTTTTTTTTTTTTATCATTTGGACCACTAGCACATTAAATAGTGCATAAATGTATCAAGCAGTGAAATTTTGGGACAGTTACTAGTTCTATAGTTTGAAACAGAGTTATGTTACCTCAGTTTTCACCTATGCAAGTTGATGATAATACTAACATGAAAGGCTGCTTTTATGTTAAGACTAATTAGCCTACTATATTTCCAATTTATACTTAGACCATCACATGAGAAAGTAGATCGTCATATTTAGTACCTAGTATATCAAAGCAGTTTGATGTTAACCATGATCCTATGTATGCAAAATGTTAGTAAACATCCAACATTATGTGAGTTACAACTAATCATTTCCAACATATACTTATTTCAACAAAGAGTAAGGAATAACTGTACCATATCCATTATTCCAATCCTAGCACTTGGGAAGCTGAGGCAGGGGGATGGTAAGTTTGAGACCAATATGGGTTACAAAATAATTTAAAAATATACATTTCATGATGTCAAGATTACTGAAATTTTGAAAGATTAACTTATGTATACAATTTCCAACCATGTTAAAACTTAAACCCCAAGGATTCTTAAAATGTTTTATCTCTGATATTGGGAATGTCAATTTGATTTGCCCTGCATGTCTCTAAGATGTGCCTCTAAGACAAACCACCCAATCTTGAGGAACTAAATACTAGAGTCTAGCCCAAGAAAGTACCTCAGTTAGTAAAAGTACTCCCTGCAGAAGCATACGGGCCCACACTCAGATTCCTACTACCTATAGAACTTTGGAGTCAGAGATAAGTGGCTTCAGAAAAGCTGGATAGATAGACTAGCAGAATCCGTGAGCTCTGGGTTGAGGGAGAGACTAAGTCTCAATCAGTAAGTAGAAAGCAATAGAAAGAGGAAACTACACTGACCTCTGGCCTTTACATGCTTGCACTCATGTGCTCAAACACATACAAAAACACACATGCAAATGCATGTGTAGCACACACAGAAACACAAAGATTCATAACAGAGTGATACTTTCACAGGTGTGATCAATGTATAAAATATATTTTGAGCCGGGTGTGGTGGCTCATGCCTTTAATCCCAGCATGAGGGAGGCAGAGGTAGGAGGATCACTGTGAGTACGAGGCCACCCTGAGACTGCATAGTGAGTTCCAGGTCAGCCTGGGCTAGAGCGAGACCCTACCTCACTGAAGAGCATACTTTGTACTATTAGAGCCTAACAAAGTTGTACAAGCATAACTGACTTATAAATAGGTCTTCCTATATTCAAATCCAAGTTCCCATCCTATTGGCATCTTTCTTTGTTATAACACTTGCTATTCTTATCTAGATTATGTGGTTAATAATAGTAAATGTATACAGGTGGACAGGAGGAATTCATAAAGCAAGCACCTACTTTATACATTGCTTTGACCAAACACCTGACCAGTTTTGAAGTTTTATCATGGCAAGGGGGACCTAGTGGCAAAAATAGGAGGCCAGCTGGTCATATCATAGCCTCAATCAGGAAGTATAATGAGAACGCAGGAAGCGGGTCCAGGATATGAACCCTCATTGCCCTCTCATGTCATATGGAGCATTTAGTAACAAGCCTGCTTAGTATGTATGAGAAGTGATGACGAGGAGAATGATGATGATGAAGGAGATGAGGAGTGATGGATATGGGGGCAGTTGCAGTGAGCAGACTCTTAGAAACTGCAAAGTTAAATACTGACTACTTAGGGCTATGGCACTATTGCAGTAAAAATCTGGTATCAAAGAAATAGCATTCCTAAATTTAACTTCTCAGTAAGATATGTGTTCATGGAATTAACAGTTCTGCATAGCAAGTGGATAATATGATTTTACATACTTTATATAGTCATAGTAGTCATTTCATATTCTGACTATGCTTACCATTGTTTTGAGAGTTTCATGGGAAAAGTGCAATACTAATATTGCTTAAATATAGAGTGGCTGAGAAATTTAAAACTAGAAAAGAGAACTTTTTTAAATTTTTAATTGACAACTTCTATACTTAAAAAAATTATTTATTTGAGAACAATAGACAGAGAGAAAGAGGCAGATAGAGAGAGAGGGAGAATGGGCACGCCAGGGCTTCCAGCCACTGCAGAAGAAATCCAGACAAATGTGCCCCCTTGTGCATCTGGATAACGTGGGTCCTGGGGATTCGAGCCTCGAACCAGGGTCCTTAGGCTTCACAGGCAAGTGCTTAACCACTAAGCCATCTCTCCAGCCCCAAAGAGAACTTTTTAAAACATGCTTTGTGTCATATGTGGACTCTATCTTGGTCATGCTTTATATCAATTAATTGTCAAACATACAGTCATTGAAACTGAAATATTAAGCATGCCTAGGTGGGGAAACTGGAATAGCAAACTGTTGTATAACATTTCTAATATGCTCAACATTTATAATTGTTGATATTGTAAATACAGGTATAAATAATGCTTATAAATAAGTAATATAAATAAGGACATGGAGGAAATTTTTGACATCAACCCCATTTCTGTAGCAGAGAGTTTCAGGTTCCCCAAGAAGAACTTCCAGACCTGGCACAGTTATGGAAGGAAGGGATTTATTGAAGTTTACAGATCCAGGGGAAGTTCCATAATGGCAGAAGAAACTGGTCTTCCTTTTATGGTCCAAACAAAGAAAGAGAAAACCACAAGCCAAATGTCACACCACACAGCACACTTCAGGAACTCCAGGTGGGCACTTTGCATATCTTTAGATTGGAGTTTCACCCCTCACCACACATTAAGATCCACCCAAGTGACACCCCCTCCAGCCAGGCAGCTGTGGATCCAACCTACAAACTACTAAAACACTGAATATATTGGGGGCCATCTATTCAAACTACCACAGGCAGTATTCCCTTGCTTTTATTAACTGAATTTTTGCCTTCATGGATTATAATGAGATATAAGAAAAGCTAATGGATGATGGCTTTTTTTAAGGAGGTATTTTATATGGGAATTGATAATAGCATCCATTTTAGAAGAAGGATTTACAAGTTCAATGGCATTTTGAAGACTGTCTTTGAGTTTAAATGTGTTTGCACAGTCAGATTATAGAATCGAAAGATGGCAATTGTGTTAATATTGAAACAATCATGAGACACAGATTTTATGTGCAATCTATGACTGTCTTACATACATTACTTGGTTTTTCTTAGTCACACTATCACCATGGAAAACTAAGGGAAATATAGAACAAGTGATTACCAGGCTTGATTTAAGTAATATAGTACAAATTATAGACAAACTCTGGAGCAGTATACAAATGAGACCTTCTATGATCAAAGCATTTCAAGATTTATCTATGCTGGACAAATATTTAGGAATATTCATATTATTAATTGTATTTATCAAGCATATTTTTGGTAAAATTTGCTACAAAATTTCTTTGATATTCTTCGTTTATTTCATTGATTTTTTTTTTAATTTGCTTTGTTTTGTTTTTCAAAAGTAGGGTTTTGCTCTAGCTTTGACTGACCTGGAATTCACTCTGTAGTCTCAGGCTAGCCTGGAACTCACAGTGACCCTCCTATGTCTGCCTCCTGAGTGCTGGGATTAAAGGCATGGCCACCACAACTGGCTTCTGAGTTTTTTTGTTTGTTTGTTTGTGGGTCATTTTTTTTTTTTTTTCTTTTCCTGAGGTAGGGTTTCACTCTAGCACCGGCTAATCTGCAATTCACTACATAGTCTCAGGCTATCATTGACTCATGGTCCTGGTAGTCCTCCTACCTCTGCCTCCCAAGTGTCACCACACCTGGCTTTCTTGAATTCCTCCCCCACCCCCCTTGAGATAGAGCCTAATATTCCTGGCCCAGTTCTGAAGTAAAATTCAAGCCATTATCCAGTCTCATCCTTTAGCTCAGCCAGAACTCTGAACTATAGGTGCATACCACCACTCCCAGGAATACTACAGTTTGTTGTTGCTGTTGCTCTATCCCAGACTGACTTGGAATTCACCGTGTAGTCTGAAGCTGGCCTAGAACTTACAGTGATCCTCCTATTTCTGCCTTCTGAGTGCTGGGATTAAAGTTGTGCATTGCCACACCCATTCACATTTTTCAAATCAATACATTATCTTCTTTTCTTTTTTGATTCTTTCTGAAAATGAGCAATGTTTATGTTTCTTTATCAGGCTTATTTCTTCTGCACATTTTGCAAGTTTCAGGGTTTCCTCTCTTTATTTTATATAATTTATTTATATTTAATGTAATTTAACTGTTTATTGGGGAGAGAGAGAGAAAAAGTCAAATAGAGAGAGTGAAAATGGGCACATCAGGGCCTCCAGCCACCACAAATGAACTATAGATGAATGTACCACCTTGTGCATCTGGCTTATGTGGGTACTGAGGAATCAAATCTAGGTCCTTAGGCTTAACAGGCAAGTGTGTTAACCACTAAGCCATCTCTCTAGCCCAATACATTCTTTTTTTTTTTTTATTTTTGTTTATTTATTTGAGAGCAACAGACAGAGAGAGAAAGAGGCAGAGGGAGAGAAAGGAGAGTGGTTGCACCAGGGCTTCCAGCCACTGCAAACGAATTCCAGATGCGTGCACCAACTTGTGCATCTGGCTAACGTGGGTCCTGGGGAACTGAGCCTTGAACTGGGGTCCTTAGGCTTCACAGGCAAGGGCTTAACCGCTAAGCCACCTCTCCAGCCCCCAATACATTCTTAATAGAAGATTGTGTCTCAATTTGTTTCTTCATATCCATCAAAACCATGATAATTTATTTGATAAAATTATGTAGTTGTATAAAATCTTGGTCAGTTATTATATTCTGTACATATTTGTTTGTAAAACAGAGTCCTTAGCTTAACAGTGGCTCTTCCAATGGTATTTTACATTTTAAAATGGTATTTATTTAATACACATTTGATTTGAATTTTAAGCTGCTTGGGACCTAGCAATGTATGACACAATAATCAGTTCTGATGTTGGGCAGCAGCAGCAACAAGCCGTAGCTGATAATCATACATTCAATCAAAAGAGTAAGTGACTGATACTCTACAGGGCTTGATGTTGATGATATGAAAGGCTTGATAGGTTAGACATATTAAATGTATTTTCAACTTATCATAGTTTGTTTTCCATTTATTTGTAGGCTCTCCAAGTTCTCTTGCTGCTGCAAACAAATACCCACCCTGCCGTACATGGGTGCCTAGGGAATTGCGCCTGGCCCACCAGGCTTTGCAAGCAAGCACTTGTAACCAGGGAGTGAACTCCCCAGCCTTGTCTCTAAGTATTTTTTTTTAATTTTTTATTTATTTATTTGAGAGCGACAGACACAGAGAGAAAGACAGGCAGAGGGAGAGAGAGAGAATGGGCGCACCAGGGCTTCCAGCCTCTGCAAACGAACTCCAGACGCGTGTGCCCCCTTGTGCATCTGGCTAACGTGGGACCTGGGGAACTGAGCCTCGAACTGGGGTCCTTAGGCTTCACAGGCAAGCGCTTAACCACTAAGCCATCTCTCCAGCCCGTCTCTAAGTATTTTATGTGCATGTGTCATAGATGCATGGGGAGGTAGGGAACAACCTACGGCTATTATTGGTCCTTTCCTCCCACCCTATTTTGAGAAACGAGCTCTTTTGTTTCTACTTACAAGGCTAGTTTACCTGGCCTGAGAACTGTAGTATTCTGGCTCTGCCTCCCATTGTCATAGATGAAGAGTAATTATAGATGCTTGTGCTATTGGACACTAGTCTTTTCATAGGCTTTTATGTGTATACTCTAGATCTGAACTCTAGTCAGCCGACTAATGGAACATATACCTTTAATAACCAACAAGCCATCTCCTGACAAACAAATTACAATATTTTCATCTTATGATTGGTATATTAGGACAATATATATCTCCTTATAAGTCAAGGGACATCTAGGTTCAATCAGGAATGATAAAATATGAAACAACTCATTCAATTATTTTAGTTGGGATGAATCAGAAACAGGTAGACTTAGAGTTAGGATGAACAAAGGTATTATTGATGGCAGAGGAAGACTGAATGGTTTTTGAATGAAGCTTTAGAAGATGAAGAATACCACAAAAATGAAATGCTGAAGTCTTGTGCATGCCTCCACAATATGGTCAGGATCAAGGAGTGAGCGCAATATGCAAGAACTATTTTTGAACACATACCAGAATGGTCTATTCCATCCACTTATCCTTCTCCATGGGATAACTGTAGCTATAAGAAAAACTAGAAAGAGGGCTGGAGAGATGGAGAGATGGATTAGTGGTTAAGTGCTTGCCTGTGAAGCCTAAGGACCTTGGTTTGAGGCTCAATTCCTCAGGACCCACGTTAGCCAGATGCACAAGGGGGCACACACATCTGGGGTTCGTTTGCAGTGGCTGGAGGCCCTGGCGCACCCATTCTCTCTCTCTCCCTCTCTCTCTCTTTCTCTCTCTCTTCCTCTTTCTCTGTCTGTAGCTATCAAATAAATAAATAAACAAAAAAAAATTTAGAAAAGAAAAACTAGAAACTTGTACTCCTTCACAATTTAACAATAATAGTTAAGCATACCCTAAAATCTTTCCTTGATTTCAGAAATTTAATAGCTAGACAATTTCAACAACAATCATTCTTAACAGAGCACTATAATATTAAAGGCTTAATAATAAAGTCTTAATTCTGTAGTTGAACATGGTTTTAAAAATGAATAGAACTAAATTACAACAGTTCCAGTTAATGTGAGAGACTCAAACCCATACCAATGTGCCTTGGTGAAGAAAAGACAGAATAAGAAAAAACTAGCATGTTTGCAAAGAGCAGTGGAGATTCAAGAACTCACAATACAGTCAGTGATTGGATTCCTAAAAAGTGCAGAGAAAATAAGAGAATAGACTCACTGTAAGTCATCAAGACAAACAGCTCCTTGGGTGGGGGAGCAGTCACCTCACTATAGGAGAAGCCAGGTGAGAAAAAACTAAGCAGCTCTGTAATGAGTCCTCAGCCCTCACAAGACAGAAAGCCAGATGTGGATATGGTAAGACGGCGATTTCTCCGGTTACTGCGTCATCCTCTCTTTGCAGAATCATTAATAGACACATACCCTATGCTTTCACTCAGTATAACTCTGTGGAAAGAGGCCAGGAACCACCTTGAGAGAACACCTACTGTTTGGAACTGAGCCACCCTGGGGACCTGAGCAGGGAGAACTGTCTAGAGAGTGAATTAAATCTGCCAGCGTCCCCATGGTAAGATAGAGCCCTGGGAGGCAGTCTTGCAGAGTGCTAAAAGAAATCTCTGACAAGTCCCAACAAGAGAGAAGTGAAGGCCACAGGGAACTTCAAGTAAGACAGTGAAGTTTCTGGAGTATCTGAGAATAGCCTTGGGGTTTGACAGCCCTGAGACAGAAGTCAGTGGACACAGCCACCTATGTGTCTTCACTGCTGTAGAACCTCAAAACTCTGACTTCTAAGAATCGACTTACACCCTCCACAAGGTTATTAATACAAAGGGTGTCTTAAAAATACAAAGACAGGTTCTTGCCTTTTGTGGTTCCTTCCCACATTCAAAACGCTATCTACCCTAGCCTTCCACCTCTCAAGTGCTGAGGTTACAGACACATATCACTGTCTAGGGATCTTTTTTTTTACCTTCTTACATTTATTTGTTTGTTTTCCAACTTTCTCAGTTTGTGTTTTCTTCCATGTTTTTCTCTCCATTGTTTTGATTTTCTTAAAGTTTTGTTGTTTTCCTCAGTATCATGTCCCTTTCCACTTCTCTGTTGAATTTTCTCTAGTTCCCCTTTCCAAGCCTCTTTATTTTATGTCATTCACTGACAAATTCCATGATCAATCTAAACAAATTTTAGTTTCATAGCACACTATCCATTAGGTTTTTCTTTTTTCCTTTTTTCATATTCTGGTCTTTGATCATCTGTGATGTATTAGTAGGTTTTAATTCTTTGCAAGTATATTTATATATCTTGTATTGTTTGGTGTTCCTTTTGTAGCTGTTTCTTTCCTCTTTATTTACTGGTACTGGGTTTGAACATTTACATATAGGCTTAATAGTTAGGCCCTCAAATAAAATCAGAAGAGATTTTCAAAATATCACATGATGAAATTACATCAAGGAAAACACCAGATACATGAAAAAAGCAAGGCAATATGACTCCTCCAAACAATTAGAACTTTTCAACTACTGAAGTAAAATATATTGAAATAAGCCAAATGCTAGGTGAAAATTTCAAAAATTTACCAGTAAAAATGATCAATGACTAAATCATACAGTAAGAATATCTCATGTAAAAGTCATTAAGGAATTAGGTGAACAATCCTGAAATGAAAAAGTCAAGGACATAATAAAGAGCCACATTTGTTTAACACTATTTAAGTTTTCATAATCTTTTGCTGATGCATGATTAGTCAGATAATTTTTGTATGCATTATTATTTCTTTACATAGAGAGCTTGAGCATAAGGGCCTTTAGCCACTGCAAATAAACTCCAGAGGCATGCAGTACCATGTCCATATGGCTATATGGATCCTGGGGAATTGAACCTATGTCTCTTAGTTTCACAGGAAAATGTCCTAATTGCTAAGCCATCTTTCCAATCTCTGTTTCACACTTTGAAACATTGCAGTAAAAGCAAGATTTCTACTTTAAATAAGTAAATAGAATTATTCTGTTAACGGAATATTCTGCTTCTACTGTTACTATCAACAAGCCTTATTTCTGCCTAATGAAGGCTATATGCGGCAAGCTCATGGATACTTCTTTTTAAATTTTCTTTTAAAGCTTGTAAAATAACATCTGCATATCCCCTTCTACCCCCAGAGTGTAGAAACATTTTATACGGACAGATCTTCAGTCTTCTTTTCTCTTGCCCTCTCTTTCTCTCTTTCTGTCCTCAATTTTTAAAATTTAATTTCATTTTTGTTTTATTAATTAGTTTTGTACTTAGTGCACAGTCAAGTTGGTACCATTGTTAGCCTCTTCTATGGCCCCCCCATTCCCCTGGTCCTTCCTTGTTGAGGTATATGGGTCATACATTGTGGAGTTAAACCACCGTTATGGGTAGGAGGAAATATCTTTGTGTATCATGACCCAGTAAATATTTTAAAGTACAACATAGACTATACCAGACGTTACTTGTGGGTTTATTTATTTTTGGTTTGGCTGGGTTAACTGGTAATAGCTTCATAACTTGGGAAAAATACGGCAATTATTTATAAATGTGTTAGTGGTACTATTTCCACTCAAAAATACTTATGTACTTTGCTGCTCTTAAAACTAACTTTATTTGTAGTATGTTAGAAAAAGTATAAATGACAAAATAGGGATAGATTAGGGTGGTAGTTTGATTCAGGTGTCCCCCATAAACTTAGGTGTTCTGAAGGCAAGATCTCCAGCTGATGAAGATTTGGGAATTAATGCCTCCTGGAGGGAGTGTATTGTTGGGGGTGGGCTTATGGGCGTTATAGCCAGTTTTCCCATGCCAGGGTTTGGCACACCCTCCTATTCCTCTTGAGAACCCTGAGTAATGTAGGCATAAGACTATCTTCATTTTTATGTTTAAGGATACTAAACTCTTAAACATCCATGTATGCAGTTGGATGTGGTGGTGCACGACTCTAATGCCAGCACCACGGAGGCAGGAGGATTTGAGTTCAATGCCAGTGTGAAACTACACAGTGAACTTCAGGTTAGCCTAAGCTAGAAACCATTAAACAAAACCCATGGATACAATTAAGCTCACCAGGTAAATGGTGAGATCTAACTTACATCTTCCAGTTTCTAGGTTACTTACTATTCATTCTGCTATATAATCTCACTTCGGAACTTTTGAAAAAATAACAGTGTTAGAGAAAAAAGAAATGATGTTAAGTGGGTTTCATATGTTATTTTACCAGTCTAAAGTTTAGATGTGTTTTCTGTATTAATCAGATATTAATTTTCAATATTGTAGATTCAATTATAAATGGACTCATAAAAAAAAAGTCCCTCCAAAACTAGGAAGAGTTTTGTAGCCCAGCTGCTAGCTTAGAAAAGAACAAACAGCTCAAAATAACAAATTATAAGACTAGGACATAAAAGAAAACATGATGGAGTTTTATATATGGAAACATTTTTACAAAATGGCAGTAATTATAAATAATGCATAAACAACCTCTTTGCAGATGAATAGAATAAGGGAGAATGGAATAGAGTCCATAGTGGGGTGTCATCTCAGCCAAGAAAATATAGGATGCAATCCAGTTTGAGTTTTGTTTCTTTTACTTTTATAACTGGACATGATATCTTTATCAATAACTTAAATAACAGTATTTATATGAAAATGTCAATATATTCACCAATGTCCTACTGTTTATTACTTTAGTTGGCTTAATGTGGCTAATGCTTCCAGTTTACATCTCATGTAAATTTTCTCTTACATTTCTTTTTTATATTGTGAGATTTATTGAGTCAGTATTGATGGTAAGGTATTGAGCAGTGAATTCCCTTCACAACATCCCCACCCCTTTAATTTCTACTTTTCATTGAATTGTTTTTGTAATTAGTCATCATCTTCACCAATTTTTATCTTGGTGGGGTGAACCTGCTTTTGTTTTTCCATTTTTATTATTTTTAATAACACAACAATTAAGAAACACAGTTTTGATTAATAAAACATACAATTCAGTTCTGTCAGTATTACATGCTAATTCTATGATCTCAGATAGATTTTTTTAATATCTGAGATTAGATTTTTATAATGACTGTAATATGGAGCTCATATACCTTAGAGCTGTTATGAATATGAAATTACATAGTACTTCTAATTATAATGTGTAGTTATTGTTAACACATGCTGGTGATCACTAGGAGAATAAATATTTATAATTCTATCTATTATCACTCGGGTCATCTTGTGTGTGTGTGTGTGTGTGTGTGTGTGTGTGTGTGTGTGTGTGTGCGTCTGTGTTTGTTCATACACAGGCATGCACACATGCTTGTATGGGTGTCTGTGTGTGTGTGTGTGTCTGTGCATTCATATGTAGCTGCATGTGCACATGCATACATATATGTGAGGAAGTCATAGAACAAAATCAGATGTTAACCTCATGTACACCAACCACAACTTTTCTGGAGACAGAGTCTGTCATTACGCTGGATCTCACTGATTAGACTAGATTGGATTGGCAATGAGCTCCTGGAATCCTCCTGTCTTCCTCCTAGTGCTGGGATTATGTGCACATGACACCACACTTAGCAGTTATGTGGGTACTAGGGATTGAACTCAGGTCTTTCTGCTGGCAAGACAGGAACTTTACTGGCTGATCTGTCTCTCCAGTCCATAGATCATGTTGTTTGTTCTTGTTTTTGTTTTAATGCATGCTGGGGTAGAAACCAGGGCCTTATGTATTCTAGGCAAATACTTTACCATTGAGCCTCAAACCCATCCCATCATTACCATTTTAATGTTATCTTATTTGCTAGTAATTTCTGAGATAAGTTCTCAGTTATTTATGCGTGCCATAAACATCATATCTATATACCAGACACAAATTACTTTTACTC
This sequence comes from Jaculus jaculus, assembly GCF_020740685.1. Taxonomy (NCBI): domain Eukaryota; kingdom Metazoa; phylum Chordata; class Mammalia; order Rodentia; family Dipodidae; genus Jaculus; species Jaculus jaculus. The sequence goes on along the minus strand of NC_059104.1, from coordinate 161,991,676 downwards.
TAAAGAGTTAACCACATTAAATTAATGAACATGTGATAAAAATAGTACAACAATAAAATGAAGCATTCGATATCATAGAGTGACCATAGGGCTGTGTGATGCTGAGTGGTCTTCACATTCTCTTTGATGGTGATGCTTGAGCTGCATTTAAGTGAAAAAAGATATGGATATTGAGCACAGTAGGCAATAGATAAAGAAAATGGACCTTCCTCTGGAATTATAATGTTAATAATAACACTAAAATAATAATTACAGCTAACAAGTGCTAAGCTATCACTCTGTACCTGTTACTTGAATTAATTTAATTCTGGCAGCAAACCAGATGATATTGAAACTGTGCTTTTTGTATAGAGAAACTGAATCCACAGAGAGTTTCAGAACCATGCTTAACATCCACAAGGATTCAGTTTTTATAGTGGTGTGCTAAACCATTAAGTCACAACATCTAGTCCATGGTGTTCTTGAGAAATACAATACCAGCCTGTGAAATGGGACTCGAGAAATATTATGCAATGAGATGGGCAAAGTTGGCTGGTACTTCTCGGGGAATTTGAAATTAAATTTTAAAACTCAAGTGTTTTATAGTCTTATATTAGCTTTTATCTCCTCATATATGTTGTCTTTGTTTATTTTAAATGTTTTATTTGTTTACTTGCAAGCAGAGAAATACAGAGAAAGAGAGAGAGAGAGAAAGAGGAAGAGAGTGAGTATAGTTCTGCTGTTAGTCACTGCAAACAAACTCCAGATGCATATGGTACCATATGCAACTGGCATATGTGGGTACTGGAGAATTGAACCTGGGCCCTTATGCTCCACAGGAAAATGCCTTAACCACTAAGCCATATCTCCAGCCCTGTTGTTTATATTTTCATATATCTTATTTGTTTTATCTTTGAACTGCCAATAATAATTTAATGTATTTTTTTAAGTTTGAAACTTCCGAGACTTCCGGTTAAGATGGCGGCATAGGTACCATGCCAAAGCAGCCTAGGGGGGAAAAAGACCAAAAAAACTCAGCAAAATATACACTTTTACTAAAAAGTGAGGTGTATAGGAAATTGAAGCGGCAGCGGAGAAGTAGAAGAGTTATAGAGCATCCAGAGCCTGCACAGGCGGGAAAAGCGGCTCCGGCAGCATGGCCAACCGCCGCGGCGCGGCAGAAAACCACAGACTCGGCTCGAGCCGCAGGAAAAGCCAGGTGCGGGAGCTTCCCCTCACACCGCGCTCTCCGCAACCCGGGAAACGTGAGGGGAGAGCGGCAGCGAGCAGCGGAGGAGCAGACTGCGAGGTAGAAGAACACGTGGAGCAGTGAGACAACCAGAGCAGCCACGGCTCTCTCCCCTCCCCCACCGCCTGAGCCCAGCTCCAGCGAACAGAGCAGCAGCCCGGGACCCGGCCACGCCAACTTGGGCTGACAACGGGACCCAAGCAGGAGCAGAGTTCGGGAGCAACTTCAGCGGCTCCAGCACCGGTACCAGCGGCCCCAGCAGCAGCAGACCCAGGAGTGGCAGCAGCGGCAGATCCTGCAGCAGCAGCTTCAGGGGGAGCAGCGGCAGTGGACACAGCAGCAGCAGCTTCAGGGGGAGCAGCGGCAGTGGACACAGCAGCAGCAGCTTCAGCAGCAGTGGTGGCTCCAGCAGTGGCAGCTACAGCAGCAGCAGAGGCAGCAGCAGCGGCTCAGTTTGCACCGTAGGAAAAGCAAGTGCCCAGCTCCAGAAATCAGAACAGCAGCCCAACGAACCAGGAAACAACTTGACTGAGACCAAAATCACCCAAGGTAAATGGGATTGCATCAGGGAAGGGTCTCACTTGGTCAGAAGCTGACTTGGATCCCTCAACAGACCAGAAATCTAAACCTCTTTGTTAATAGAGGATCTGGTCATTATAATAACTACTCTTGCATACATACTCGGGGCTGTTTTTGATTGAATGTGTACAGTGTTTAGTTAAATTTTAGAATCTACCTGTATTTTATTCCACTCAGCCTGCTTGAATACTCCTATAGCAGGGAAACTCAACCCCTAAGAACATCTTTGTAGATACTCTGAGAATCTTAAGAGCCACACCTAATACCTTAAGGTCCTACCCTGAAAATATATTACATCAAATCAATTGATACAGCTAAGAATACACAGCTAGCTAGAAAATCCAAGCATTAACTTAATCCAAGATGCAAAAATATATACATTATAACACAAGAAACACTAAAAAGCAAGACGATATAAATCCACCTAAAAGTATTAATGCATCAGAAATGTCCTCCAGTGAGAAAGAGTTAGAGGAAATGCCTGAGAAAGAGTACAAAAGAATAATTATAAATACGTTCAAAGAGGTCAAAGAACACATGAAAACAATCAAAGAAGAAATCAAAGAGGAAATCAAAGAGGAAATCAAAGGAATCAAAGAAGAGGCAGGACACCAATTTAATGAAATAAAGAAGGCAATACAAGACATAAATAGGGAAATAGAAATAAAGAAAAACCAGTCAGAATTACTAGCAATGAAGAACACAGTTAATGAAATAAAAAACTCTGTAGAAAATCTCACCAGTAGGATGGATGAGGGAGAGGACAGAATATCTAAGCTAGAAGACCAGGTGGCAGACCTAATGCAGTCCAACAAAGAGAAAGGCAAACTTATAGAAAAGTATGAGTGGGAATTTCAAGATATTCGGGACACTATGAAAAGATCCAATATAAGAATTCAGGGCATAGTAGAAGGAGAAGAACTCCACTCCAGAGGCATAGTAGGCATCTTCAACAAAATCATAGAGGAAAATTTCCCCCAAATTGGGAAAGAGGTGCCAATACAGATACAGGAAGCCTTTAGAACCCCAGCCAGACAAAATCCAGAAAGAACCTCTCCTCGCCATATTATAATCAAACTTCCAAACACACACACCAAAGAAAAAATACTGAAAGCAGTTAGAGAGAAAAATCAAGTTACCTACAAAAGCAAGCCCATCAGGATTACAGCAGATTATTCAACACAAACTTTTAAAGCCAGAAGGGCTTGGAGATATATATTCCAAGTTCTGAAAGATAACAACTGTCAACCAAGGTTACTTTATCCTGCAAAGTTATCCATTCAAATAGATGGAGAAATAAAGACATTCCATGACAAAAGCAGGTTAAAGGAGTATTTGAAGACAAAACCAGCTCTACAGAAAATACTTGATAGAATCCTCCATGCTGAACAAAAGGAAAACCACACATATAAGGAACCTAGAAAAAACAAGCTATACTCAAATACCAGTTAACAGAAGAGAGCACAGGTAGAACCAGAAACACACACACACACAAAAATGTCAAACATAAATACACACCTTTCAATAATATCTCTTAATATCAAGGGTCTCAATGCCCCAACAAAAAGACATAGATTTGCAGACTGGGTTAAAAAGCAGGATCCTACAATTTGTTGTCTCCAAGAAACTCACCTTTCTACAAAGGATAGACATTATCTTAGGGTGAAAGGTTGGAAGACGGTGTTTCAAGCAAATGGGCCTAGAAAACAAGCAGGGGTTGCTATCCTAATATCAGACAGGGTAGACTTTAGTCCAACGTTAGTCAAGAAAGATAAGGAAGGTCACTTTATATTGATTAAGGGCACACTCCAACAGGAGGACATTACAATCCTAAACATATATGCACCTAACATGGGGGCTCCCAAATTCGTCAAACAAACACTATTAGAACTAAGGTCACAGATAACACCAAACACAGTGGTGGTGGGTGACTTTAACACCCCACTCTCAACAATTGACAGGTCATCCAGGGAAAGAATAAACAGAGAGGTATCTGGACTAAATGAGGTCATAGAAGGGATGGACCTAACAGATATATGTAGGACATTTCATCCAAAGGCTGCAGAATATACATTCTTTTCAGCAGCACATGGAACATTCTCTAAAATAGACCATATATTAGGACACAAAGCAAATCTTAACAAATTCAGGAAAATTGAAATAATTCCTTGCATTCTATCTGACCACAATGGAATTAAACTACAAATCAGTAGCAAGAAAGGCTATAGAGCATACAAAAAATCATGGAAACTAAACAATACACTACTAAATGATGAGTGGGTCAATGAAGAAATCAAAAAGGAAATCAAAAAATTTATAGAGTCAAATGATAATGAGAACACAACATACCAAAATCTCTGGGACACAATGAAGGCAGTTCTAAGAGGTAAATTTATAGCCTTAAGTGCCTATATTAAGAAATTAGAAAGGTCGCAAGTAAACGACCTAATGCTTCGCCTTAAAGCCTTGGAAAAAGAAGAACAAGGCAAACCAAAAAGTAGTAGACGGGAAGAAATAATAAAGATTAGGGCAGAAATTAATGAAATAGAAACAAAAAGAACAATCCAAAGAATTAATGAAACAAAGAGTTGGTTCTTTGAAAGGATAAACAAGATTGATAAACCCTTAGCAAATCTGACCAAAAGAAAGAGAGAAGAGACAAAAATTAATAAAATCAGAGATGAACAAGGTAACATCACAACAGATTCCAGAGAAATTCAAAAAATCATAGGGACATACTATAAAAGCATATACTCCACAAAGTATGAAAATCTGAAAGAAATGGATGATTTCCTTGATCTATATGACCTACCTAAATTAAATCAAAATGAGATTAATCACTTAAATAGACCTATAACAAATATGGAGATCCGAACAGTTATCAATAATCTCCCAACTAAAAAAAAGCCCAGACCCAGATGGATTCACTGCTGAATTTTACCAGACTTTTAAGGAAGAGCTAACACCATTGCTTCTTAAGCTTTTCCACAAAATAGAAAAAGAAGGAATTCTACCAAACTCCTTCTATGAGGCAAGCATCACCCTGATACCAAAACCAGGCAAAGATAGAACAAAAAAAGAAAATTACAGACCAATCTCCCTCGTGAACATAGATGCAAAAATTCTCAACAAAATATTGGCAAACAGAATACAAGAGTATATCAAAAAGATCATTCACCCTGACCAAGTAGGCTTTATCCCAGAGATGCAGGGATGGTTCAACATACGCAAATCTATAAATGTAATACATTACATAAACGAGTTGAAGGACAAAAATCACATGATCATCTATCTCATTAGATGCAGAGAAAGCATTTGACAAAATCCAACATCCCTTCATGATAAAAGTCCTACAGAGACTGGGAATAGAAGGAACATATCTCAATATAATAAAGGCTATTTATGACAAGCCTACAGCCAACATATTACTAAATGGGGAAAAACTGGAAGCTTTTCCACTAAAATCAGGAACAAGACAAGGGTGTCCACTGTCACCACTTCTATTTAATATAGTTTTGGAAGTCTTAGCCATAGCAATAAGGCAAGAGACACACATATAAGGGATACAAATTGGAAAGGAAGAAATCAAGTTATCATTATTTGCAGATGACATGATTCTATACATAAAGGACCCTAAAGACTCTACTAGCAAGCTGTTAGAGCTGATCAAAACCTACAGCAATGTAGCAGGATACAAAATAAATACACAGAAATCAGTAGCCTTCATATATGCTAACAACAAACACACAGAGGATGAAATCAGAGAATCACTCCCATTCACAATTGCATCAAAAAAAAAAAAAAAATACCATGGAATAAACCTAACCAGGAAGTCAAGAATCTATACAATGAGAACTTTAAAACACTCAAGCGAGAAATTGCAGAAGACACTAGAAAGTGGAGAAACATCCCTTGTTCCTGGATTGGAAGAATCAATATTGTGAAAATGGCAATCTTACCTAAAGCAATCTACACATTTAATGCAATCCCTATCAAAATTCCAAAGGCTTTCTTCATGGAAATAGAAAAAACAATCCAAAAATTCATTTGGAATCACAAAAAACCTCGAATATCTAAAATAATACTGAGCAACAAAAAAGAGGCTGGTGGTATCACCATACCTGATTTTAACCTATACTACAGAGCCATAGTAACAAAAACAGCATGGTCCTGGCACAAAAACAGACATGTAGATCAGTGGAACAGAATAGAGGACCCAGATGTAAGCCCAAGTAGCTATAGCCACCTGATATTCGATAAAAATGCCAAAAATACTCATTGGAGAAGAGACAGCCTCTTCAGCAAATGGTGTTTTGAAAACTGGATAGATATCTGCAGAAGGATGAAAATAGATTCTTCTCTCTCGCCATGCACAAGAATTAAGTCCAAATGGATCAAAGACCTTAACATCAGACCAGAAACTTTGAAACTGCTAGAGGAAAAAGTAGGGGAAACCCTTCAACATATTGGTCTTGGCAAAGACTTTCTGAATACAACCCCAATTGCTCAGGCAATAAAACCACAGATTAACCACTGGGACCTAATGAAATTACAAAGATTTTGCACCGCAAAGGACACAGTGAAAAAAGCAAAGAGGCAACCTACAGAATGGGAAAAAATCTTCGCCAGCTATATATCTGATAGAGGATTAATATCTAGGATATACAAAGAACTCAAAAAGTTAAATAATAAGGAATCAAACAAGCCAATCAAAAAATGGACTATGGAGCTAAATAGAGAGTTCTCAAAGGAAGAAATACGAATGGCATATAAGCATCTAAAAAAATGTTCTACGTCACTAGTCATCAGGGAAATGCAGATTAAAACTACATTGAGATTCCATCTCACTCCTGTCAGATTGGCCACCATCATGAAAACAAATGATCATAAATGTTGACGGGGATGTGGAAAAAAAGGAACCCTTCTACACTGCTGGTGGGAATGCAATCTGGTCCAGCCATTGTGGGAAACAGTGTGGGGGTTCCTAAAGCAGCTAGAGATTGATCTACCATATGACCCAGCTATAGCACTCCTAGGCATATATCCAAGGGACTCATCTCATTTCCTTAGAAGTACATGCTCAACCATGTTTATTGCTGCTCAATTTATAATAGCTCGGAAATGGAACCAGCCTAAATGTCCCTCAACAGATGAGTGGATAATGAAGATGTGGTACATTTATACAATGGAGTTCTACTCAGCGGTAAAAAAAAATGAAGTTATGAAATTTGCAGAAAAATGGATGGACCTGGAAAGTATTATACTAAGTCAGGTAACCCAGACCCAGAAAGCCAAGCGCCACATGTTCTCTCTCATATGTGGATCCTAGCTACAGATGACTGGGCTTCTGCGTGAGAATGAAAATACTTAGTAGCAGAGGCCAGTATGTTGAAAAGGAGACATAAAGGGTGGAGAAAGGAAGGGAGGAGGATACTTAATAGGTTGATATTGTATATATGTAATTACAATGATTGTAATGGGGAGGTAATATGATGGAGAATGGAATTTCAAATGGGAAAGTGTGGGGGTGGGGAGGGAGGGAACTACCATGGGATATATTTTATAATCATGGAAAATGTTAATAAAAATTAAAAAAAAAAGTTTGAAACTTCCATGGGGGTTACACACAGTGGGTGCTGAGTGAGTAGGCCATATCCCTGTTCCCTGAGGCTCTCCCAGTTTCCTGGTCCTAGTAGGTTCCTCTGCAGCTAGCTTGGGACTGCTTGGACCCTGCAAGCTTGCTGCTGAAGCAGGCCCCTTGCTCTACCTTCCTGGTCAAAGTGCCCCTGGGTCCCCAACTGCCAGATACACTTCAGTTGAGGGTGTGTGGCAGAGGGTGTGCATGTAAGGAGTGAGGAGGCAAGAACCCTATTCCCTGGCTCCACTCAGTTTCCTGGTCCCTGTAGGTCCCCGTGTACCTAGCTTGGGGAAGCCTGGTCTGTTTGTGTGGGCTTTGGAAAAAGGCCTTTTGCTTTAGTATCCTGATTGGCCCTTGGGTACCAACATCCCTATTCCCCTGAGTCAGAGGGTACACAGGCCACTGTGGGAGTAGGCCTCTTAACTCTGGCTCTCCAGCTTCCTGGCACCTGGTTCACCAACACCATGATTCCCATGTGCTGAAGAGTATAAGCAAGTGGATTGAGTCAGCCACAGCTTCAAGTTCCCAAGGTACCATTGATGTATCTGTAATCTTCAAATTGTGTGCATCTGTGGTTATAATCTTGTCATACACGAGTAGACCTATCTGGTTCACATATAAAACAGAATACCCTCTGAAGATTCTACAAGGACAAAAACTTGCATTTTTCCCCAATAAAATAAAGTGTTTCCCCAAAATGGATAGAACACAACACAAAAACAAAAGTCAGAAAACTGAGAGTTCTTCACCAAGGATACCTAGTCCCACAATGGAAGCATCCAATGAAATCATAGAAAAAACAAAAACAAAACAAAACAAAAAAAACAAAAAACAATCAATCCTACAACATCCAATGAGACCCTGATCAAAAACCTGCTAAACTGGAAATAAACCATCAAAAACCAACAATCATGGCAATGACATTGAACAGAATGGTATCTTGGAGCATTCAGCTTTTGATTGTAGGCTTAACTTGATTAAAGAAAACATTAGAACCCTCAAAAGAACTATGAATGAATTTAAGGTAACTCAAGAAATGGAAGGGCTCAGTAACTGACTGATTCAGCTTAATGAAGACTTGACTAAATGTAAGAATGAATTCCAGGAATCATCAAGAAAATACAACACTACTTCATGATAAAAATGCTGAAAAAGATAGACAAGGAGTGTTAATATCTCAACACAATAAAGGCTATATACAAAACACCTAAAGCCCAAATAAAACTTAGTGGGGAAAGATTCAAGGAATTTCCATTGAGATCAGGACAAGAGATGGTTGCTCACTCTCAGTACTTCTCATCAACATATTACTAGAAGTACTAGCCCAATCAATAAGATAGGAGAAATAAATAAGAGGGATTCAAATTGGAAAGGAAGAAGTCAAGTTAGCTCTATTTGCAGATGACATGATTTTATACCTAAGTGACCCGAAAATATCCATCTCAAAAACTCTAAAGATGATTAGTTCCTTCAGTAAAGTGATGTGATATAAACTCAATGCACAAAAGTCAGTGGCCTTTCTGTATGAAAAAAAAAATACACACAGAAAATGTTCAGTGAAAATAGCCCATTTTCAATAGCAACAACAACAAAAAAATAAACACTAAACAAGGATGTGAAAGACCTGTATAATGAAGACATAAAAGAAATAAAAAACTCTACAAAGAAATAGGAGGACTTGAGAAGATGGAAAGACATCCCATGCTTTTGGATAGACAGAATTAATATTGCGAAAATGGCAATTCTACCAAAAGTGATATACAGATTTAATGCAATAATAAAGTTCCCAGCATTATTCTTTATAGAAATTAAAAAAAAAATCTCAACATTCATATGGAATGGGAACAGGCCCCATATATCCAAACATATCCTCAGCCAAAATAAATAAATAAATAAATAACCATCTCTGGAGTTATCACCATACCTGATCTAAAGCTATATTATGAAGATATAGTAATATAAAGAAAAAACAACCAATGGAATAGAATTGAGGACTCAGACCTTAGGTCAAGTAACTACATGACTTGATCTTGGACAACATTGCCAATAATATAAACTGGAAAAAAGACAACATCTTCAACAAATGATGTTGGACAAATTAGATGATCATATGTAGAAAAATGACCTCTCTATACACGAAATCAAGTCCAAATAGTTTAAAGACCTCAATATAAAACCTGCAAGTCTTCTCCTTCTGGAAGAAAGAAATAGGAGGTAGTCTCCATGATATAGGATTAAGTGAAAAGTTCCTAAACAAAACTCTTGTTCAACATCCCTAACCCTAGGGAAATGAAAATTTAAATGTCCATGAGATTCTACCTTATTCCAGTAAGGATGGAAATCATTAAAAAAACAAACAAACAAAGAAACAAAAAACAACCAACAGTGATGAGAGTGTGAACCTACCTGGAAAAAAAAAAAATCTAACTATGAGAAATGTAGGCATGAATGTGGGGAAAGAGGAACACTTATCCACTGTTGGTGGGAATGTAAACTTGTACAATCCCTATGATACTCAATTTGGAGATTCCTAAAGAGAATGAACACTGAGCTACAAACAGACCCAATTATTCCCTTACTGGGCATTTATCCTAAATGCTCCATGCATCAATACACAGACACTTGCTCAACCATGTTTATAGCTGCTTAATTTGTAATAGCTAAGAACTGGAATCAACCCAGATGCCCATCACTGGGTGAATAGATAATGAAGTTGTGGTACATTTACACAATGCCATGCTACTCAGCAATAACCAAAAAAAAAGAAAGAAAGATACAATGAAATTTGTAGGAAAATGAACAGACTTGGAACAGATAATACTCAGAACTCATACAATTACAGAAAGACAAACTCCATATGATGTCACTTATCTGTGATTCCTAACGTGGGCCTGCTTGAGTTTCTGTCATACCTGATGGGGAACTCAAGGCCCAGAAATAGGGATGGAAGGGTTTGCGGGAAGAGGGGGGAAAGGCGAGGGGACAAAACAAACACAAAATTAAATCCAAAATGAGCTGATACTATAGAAACCTTTCTCCTTGGAGATAGCCTAAAAGAAATAACCCTCAAAAGGAGTAAGAGGGGAGCACCTGAAAAGTAGGGCTCTGATGAAGGTGGGAGGAAGCCTAAGCTGAAAAGAATTTATTTTTTCTGTCTCTGACCTGTAACTCCCAGTACTGGAGATTGGTTACTACTTACATTGAGCTGTTGATTGGAGAGACCTATCAGGTCCTAAAACCAAAACAGCTTTCTGTCAAAGCACTTGATTACTTGCCTGAGGCAAAAGCTAAGACCCTATTGCTAAAGACACCTTATGCTGCTGACACAGAGCAGTGAGAGAACTTGCTAGAACTCAGAAAAAAATCCAGGCCCCAGACAGTTAGCCTATCTACTGCTAGAAGCAGTATATGAGCTACTGGGGGAAAATGGCCAACAATGAGCTGAGCAGCCCGAGGACTAAACTACTCAGAAGTAAACACCCTGAGAGCATATATGCCCCAGGGCAAGAGTGGCACACAGCTTCAGTGGGTAACCAATAGCTTTCTGGTTGGCTGAGAGATTTGCTCAGTGTAAAGGAACCCATATCTGCAATTGTGAACTTGATCAGAATCCCATAACAAAAAAGATTATGTTCTCTTGTGTCAAGTTCCCATTATTCTTTGTTGAAAAGAAGGCTCACATACAACAAATTCTCCTTAAATTGATAACGCTCATTCCTTTTAAACTATGCTGATTTCACTGTCCATTGTAGAATCTGTTCTTCTTTTTCAGAAATTTGTGTGATCAGAGGAGACAAACTATCAGTTAAGCTACAGGTGAATCCAGAAAGGAACTGGTGAGAAAAGCAAGAGTGCTGCTTCCATGCTTTTCCTGACAATCAATGCAAGGAGTGTAGGAGGCAAACTCAACACCTACCAAATTAGAGATCTAGAGGCTCCTAGGAGCCTATCATTGAATTAGACTTAAAACTCACCTACCATGTCTCAGGGAATTTTGCAGAAGAAGGGGTGGAAAGATTGTAAGAGCCACAGGTTGAGACATCATGCCCAGAGGCATACCATTCCTGCAAAAATATCTGACTAATTCTCCCACAATGCATAAACTACAACCTCATGGGGAATACCTGAAACCCTACTGAGGAACATCCCCAATGGAATGGTGGCAGGGGCAAGGGTATTAACACATGTTGTATGCATATGAAAGATCTTGTTAATAATAATAAACATAAAAAATATTTAAACAAACTTCCATGAGCTTAATTTTTTTTTTTTATAAAAGCAGTGGAAAACAATGATTGCATGTTATCACATGAATATTTCCTTGCCATTTGTTTCTTTAGGTAGTAGTAACACCATCTAAATGGATCTAGCCGGTCCAAGCAGATTTCTTTACAAACTGGGTATTGTAGCAGAGATGAATGGCTGCCAACAGTAGTGCTAATTGATCAGAGAAGTCAGAAGCTTTCTATCACTTGGTCTTAATTCCTGTATATTGTAATGGTGAATGCATATAGAAGTCTGCATATAATTCAGAAGTTAGAGAACCTTAGGACAAAAAGAGTGAAAATGTGACATCCTATTTAAAACCCACAAAAATTTTAGATCAACGTGACACTGGGAATACCGTGAATCATGAGAAAACACTATGAAATTACCTAGTTTAGAGTAATGCAAATTTTTAGCTCTCAGCTGACATATAACTACATCCTATCTAAATTTGCATTGACCTTTCATGAATACGACATGAAATGATCAAGCCTTCTTAAACACAAATAAATCTTTATTATCATTTGTGGCACAATATGGAACATGTTGTTGAAGTCTTCAAAATTCACTGATGACCTGGAGACTGGCCCTTTGTCATATGCTTAGAGTCAGTTAGGTCAGAAAGAATACTCCCAGCTCCCTGAACTGCAGGCCAGAAGTTTCCATAGGGTGACATCAGTCATTTACTTCATGTAGATATCCCTATGATCATAAAACCAAAAGGTTGATAAGATTATATTAAATGTTTCTAAAACAAAATATAGCAAGGGGTTTTCAGACATAAGCACATTCTGGATATCAAAACTTAGGGAGGACAATGTGGATCTGAGTTGTCAAAATTGGACTGAATTTCGCAGCAAAGAGCTTTAGGAAGTTGGCAAAATAAAAAAAGAAGTCATAGAACAGGTTCAATAATCATTGGGAAAGGAAGAGTCACTAACTATAAAGTCTTAAAAAAATATTGTGTCAGGCATGGGGGCACATGCCTTTTATCCCAGCACTTGAGAGGCAAAGGTAGGAGAATCACAGTAAGTTCAAGGCCATCCTGAGACTACTGCAGCCCAACGACACCAGGCCTCAAAAAAAAAAAAAGGTATTTTCAAGCCCATTCTCATGGGATAATTGGGGTGACTATGGAAAGAGAAAAAGAGTGATAAACTGATTCAGTTTACAGTTGGGTGTTATAACTGAAATGATTACTATCCTGTACAGTATGTAGACATATTTGACAATATTGTAATAAGTAGAAGACATTCCTTGAGTTCTTAGTGGAGTACAGAAGTGGGAGTTCGATGGATACTTTTCTGCCCTCCCTCAATTTGGAGTTGCAAAGTTAACTACATCTTCCAGGCTCCCCCACAGCCTGGTCTGCGGATTCTAAATAGAACTGACTCTTTGGTAACATATGCATGAGATGTGGGATGCACGATGCCAATGGAAATTCACATTGCCGCTGATAAACAAGGTCACATGTGAGCTCACCAGATCTGGGTATTTTGAAAGTTGGAGATAGTGGCAGCCATTCATGAGCTCTGTTATTTCTCTACCATCTGGCACATATGATTAGTCATGTAACCAGTCTGCAGGGGCTTCCACACTGTCTGGGCCTCAGAATCACACCTCCTGGGCAGTACTCTGTTCTTACTTGCCTAGTGCTGATACCCCAGTACCTACCGCTGCTTCCGACAAGTGATATGGTGGATAGTGATTTGGGGGCATTATATCTTTTTCTGCTTAAAATATCTATATTTTTCCTGAATTAAACTATACCTTCTATAATGAGTCAGATATGAACTAATAATATATATAATATAATATTTTATTGATGTAAGTAGTGATACAGTATACATAAATATTACAGTAGCCCAAAGCACAGTGACAGAACAAACACACCTTACATTTGACTGATCCATGAATGGCAGTACCAACTGCCACCAAAGACTGCTGAAAGTGGCTTCCAGGAAAATTCACATGACAAGGAAGAGTCAACAAGACCAGACAGTAAGACTGAAAGACAACATGCCAGTACCTCTTATGCCATCAAATTTCACTCTAGATATTCTTCCCAAACCATGGGCTTATTTGACTTTGCACTTGTATATATACAAAGTCATGATGTTAACTGAATTTTGAGGTTAACTGAATATATGGGAACAAAGCATTTTCTTATAAGGACATATTTATAAACATGTCACAGTTTCTTAATATATTTTCTTTTCCAACGAATATCACAAGCCTTTACATGGCTCTTACAAGGATAAATGTTAAATCATCTGTCAGAATGGGAGGAGTTCATTTAGCTACTGGAGTTTTGAGGTTCTAGTGTAATTGATGGTTTTTGGTGTGGCGCAATAGTGCATGGGTGTGAGAGAGTTATAGCGTTAGAAAGGGTGGTAAGAGAGAACTGTCTTAACTTTTAATTATGACACATCTTACTATTCTCATCAGGAATTTATTATTTAAGCATGAGAAAATGAGCTCTCAAATTCAGGAACAATTTATATCTTTGTGATGAGATGGAAAGATTTGGAATAAAGAGAAATTTTGCTATTTTTCAGGCTCCATAATTTCTAAGAACTTTTGAAGAGTAGTCAACATGACAGTTATCATAATTCTGCACTTTCTATTATAAATTATTCACAAGTACAGTTTGATATTCAAACCATGTCTCGAAGCACCATAACCCTGAAGCTCCCCAGTATTAACTTCTCTGTGCTAAAAGTAATCATACAAACGAAACACTTTCCCATAAAATAGCTGTTTATGTCACTGAATGAAGCATTTTCATTCTTCACCATCCTGTGCATGTGCAGCAAAATTTCTGAAACAAGTGAATCCTTAGGACAGACAGAAGTAAATTCTCCCCAGTTGCAGAGGAGAATGGCATCTAGGGAATAGAGTATTTGCACAGCAAGCATGGAGCTCTGGGTTCTATCTTCAGCAAATCACTAATGATAGTTCTCTGCAATTAGATTCTTATTAATGAATCACAGACTTCCTTTTGGGAAGTGCAGCAAGTAACATGCATTTCATTTGTCTTTCTTTTACAGAATAGACAGGTTCTGTTTAAAACATTCTCTTTAAAGAAACTAAACTTTCTGTGTATCAGAAACCCTTTCTATCATTCACAGGTTTTTGTTTTGGGGGACTGAATCGTATTGCACACTCCTTTCACATCAGCAGACAGTGAGCTCCTTAGTGCAACTGCATAATGGTTTTAGTGTCTGTCTAAAGCATAGTATAATGTGTGCAATAGCACTAAATTAAATAAATTTTGATTAAAACATCTTGAAATATGCATATATTCAAGTGAAAATTAGGGAGCCTCAGGGTTGGAGAGATGTCTCGGCAGTTAAGGTGCTTGCCTGCAAAGCTTAAAATCCCACATGCACAAAGTGGAACATGCATGTGGAGTCAATTTGCAGCAACTACAGGCCCTGTTACACCCATTCTTTCTCTTTCTCTCTCTCTCTCTCTCCCTTTGCAAATAAATGACTAAACAAACAAACAAAAACAGCGTTGGAGAGATGGCTTATTGGTTAAGGCATTTGCCTGAAAAGCGAGAGGATCCCAGTTTGACTCACTAAGACCCACGAAAGCCAGATGCACAGGGGGCAATGCATCTGAAATTCCTTTGCAGTGGCTGGAGGCCCTGGCATGCCCATTCTCTCTCTCTCTCTTTCAAATAAATAAATAAAGAAATAAAATATTTAAAAAACACAGAAAACTTTTAAAAATGTGTGAACCCTAATAAACTTAAGAAGAAATAAATTCATAACTTTTTCCTTTTTTTTTTTTTTTTGGTAATGTCTGGTTCTAGTACAGGCTGACTTACAATTCACTATGGAATCTCAGGGTGGCCTCCAACTCATGGCAATCCTCCTATCTCTGTCTCCTAAATACTGAGATTAAAGGCATGCACCACCATGCCCAACCTTTTTTTTTTTTTTTTTTTTACTTAGACTTGTTCTTTTTAACATAGGGAGTATCTGAGAACCTAAGGGAGTCTTAGAAAAATAGTACCATTTAGAAAGAAATTTGATTACATATGTAAACAGCTGTACTCACTCTGAATAAAAGGATGAGACCTATAAAACCACCTGGCTTATTAACTGTAAGAAAAAAAGTGACTATGAAATATAATCTAAATGATTTTGTAGTAATGAACTTGTACTTAAGGGCACAGAAAATATTGTAACCTTAACACAAAATTGTAGTCCCAAACACATTACGATAGTTAACTTTGCTTTGAACTTGGATAGATTATTATAATTAGTTATTTGATGGAAAACACATAGAATCCACATTGCTGGAAGATATATATAGATATATAGATATACTAAAACATATGTACATCTGGTGCTGCAAAAGAATTTTAAATACATGATTAACAATTAGTTTTAAAATTAGAATTTAAGTCATCAGATTACTCTCAATAATGTAGGAGTGCTTTGTCTAATTAGTTCCAAGTAGGGTTTCTGCATCCAGATTGAAACACAGAATATCTACCTGAAAATACCACTTTCAAATTCAATACTGCACAAACAATTTTTACCTGAATCTATAGAATGCTAGTTTGTTACACAATTTCAAAGTTATTAATCTCCATAATCATGAGTACCAGTTCTTTACCATCTAGCTATATCTGTATCTATGTGTGCATGCATCCATCTATTAATTTATCTATCTTTCCATCTACCCACACTCTTTTATTATTTATATTTTTTTCTGAAAATCTCCAATAAAGGTAATAGCAGAAATCAGGAACAGAAATATTAGGGGTGGCACAAGCCTAGACACCTTACATGTCTAAAAATCCATCCATTATAAGTGGTTTCCTTGTGATTGATATTGATAAAAAATTAAATTATTTGTAAAATATATATACTTTAAGTTTTGAGGTTAACTTTCTGGAATAGTTTTTGAAAATCAGCAAAATCAAGAGTAAGTTTAAGATTCCCTGAAGAATACTACATTTTCACAATCTCATTGAGTATTAGCTCGCCTAGAGAGTGGTGAAGTTGCTACAATTAATGAGCTACATTGACCTATCAGGACCCTCATTCCTACTCACAGTGAGCTTATTGTCAACAATGTATGCTTTGCATCCCTTTTTTGATTGACAGAAAACCTTGGTCTTTCAACTGATGCATTAAAGCCACTGATGTTCAAAGTTTGTGTTAGGGTAATTTTTAAAAAAAATTTTGTTACTTTTTATTTATTTACTTGAGAGTGACAGCGAGAGAAAGAGGCAGATAGAGAGAAAATTGGCACGTCAGGGCCTCCAGCCACTGCAAACAAACTCCAGATGTGTGCACCCCCTTGTGCATCTGGCTAACATGGGTCCTGGTGAATTAAGCCTGGAACCGGGGTCCTTAGACTTTACAGGCAAGCGCTTAACCACTAAGCCATCTATCGAGCCCTTATTAGGGTAATTTCAATAATAAAAGGGGAAAATTGCAGTAGGCATTTCATAATGATATGATAGAATGATAGGGGAAAATTGTAAATGATAATGTGCCAACAAGATGAGTAATCTAGTGAAAAAACATTAGAAAAATACAACCTAGTAATACCGAGGGCATAAAAATTGGAAAGTGTACACAGTAAAACAATAAAATTAATATAATAATCTAATAATAAAATATCATATAATAATAATAAAAATATCTTCTAATAAATTTGCTGAAGATCAGATCACAAAGTCTCCAAAACATGTCAAGGAGAATCAGTACCAAGTCTACTTTCTCATTTCTGAAAACATACCTTATGAAACCAATATTACCTTGATATCTACACAAGAAAAACTAAAAAAAAAAAAAAATCAATAAAATAAAACTAAAGGCCAATATCTCAGCAGGATCATTATCCCCCTATGAAATATTCACAAACTGAACTCAACAACATATTACTTCTGTAATGGATCTTTAATAATGATATGGTGAGATACAAGAGATAAGGGAGCACCAGTATTTTTTTTTTTCCTTTTTGGTACATGTTTGAAGGGTATGTGTGCTATGTGGTGCAATGTGTGTGAGGTACAATGTACACATATTTGCTAGTGCACATGGAAGCCTGAGGAGACTATTAAATGCCCTCCTCTATCACCTCTCCTTATCTTTTATTGAGACAAAGTTTCTGTCTTTCAATTTGTACCTTCTTTTAGTGAAGGAGCCATCTCTGTGTGAGTCAGGTTATAGGAAACCATAGCTATGCCAAGGTTTGTACTGAGATGTTAAGAATCAAACATGGGCAATCCCAGGCACTCATTTGTAAGTGGCAAGTTTAGTATTTTGGGTAAATATTTTTATCTATTTTATTTTAGAGAAAGAGAGAAAGCATCAGGTAGAGTGAGAGATTGGGCACACCAGAGTCTCTAGCCAATGCAAATAAACTCATCATATGTGTTACCATGTGCATCTGGCTTATGTGCGAACTGAGGAATCAAATCTAGGTCCAAAGGCTTCATAGGCAAGTGTCTTAACAAATAAGAAATCTCTCTAACCCAGTGCTTAGTGTTTTAGTGAAAGCAATTTTTCAGTTTTTCCACTTCAATGTAATAGGATGAGTTGATCAGGCTAGAGTTGGTTATTTTCCTTCCCTCATCTGAAGGTTGAATTATGAGTTGAGCATTCTTCTCCCACCATGTGAGAGGTGAAGCCGGCTGGAGTTGGGTACTCTTGCTTCTCTAGTTCAGTTAGATTCATCAGTTTAGGTTCTGGTAAACTCGTTTGTTCTAAGGGTAAAAAGAGACCTCTGTGTCATTTAAAAAATTAAATTCAAAATTCAAAAAAAAAAAAACTTTTTGCTCCCTCCTTGTGCTCAAATAACAAAATATCTGCAATTGAAAATTATCCTGAGAGATGGTTTGAATTCCTAGAGGTGAAACTCTCAATGCTTGAGGTATGCCTATTTTTGGATGCCCCTTCTGGTTTGAACCATCAGACTTATCAACACTGAGCCTCCAGTATTTTGCCAATTACAAGTTCAGTTTTCTTATCCAATGATTGGTTCCCACAGCAGTTTCTACCCGAGTCTGCTCTATAAGCAAAAATTCCTTGCTACCACCTCACTGTCTCTCTAATTTTGAAAGCAATAATTTATGCTATGTTCTCACCTTTCTTAACTGATACAATAAAAGCTCTCTCTTTTTTTCCTTCACTCTATTTAGATTTTTACTAGTTAGGACTTCTAATCTCTTCAGAAGTTAAAGACACACTAGCCTGAAATATGCTGGCTTGGTATGTTATTTTGAGTGGAAAACACCTCCGAATCTATCTTTGCAGAAGTGATTTGACCAGATTTTCAAAAAATGTAAAAGGCCACAAAGATTCAATTGTAAAATCTGCCTCATCTACACTATGAAAAGATAAATGAACTTACTGCCTGAGACTGGGGTTCAGTGTTCAATGGAAACAACCAAACAACTCATTCTAATAACCTTTATCATCTGCTAGCTTCATATCCCATTTATATCTCCTAATGGCTCTCCAACATATAACCCTTATCTTATAATTAATTACTTTGCAAATGTAATTTCATCCTCACTTTCTTATAAGGGTACACATGTACCTATAAAATGAGTAAAAGTAATGTTTTTCTCTTATAAACATTATATATATATATATATATATATATACACACACACATATATATATATTTCAATTTCTATTAAGTGGTTGGCAATTGCAGTTAACATATAAGAAGATTGAAGCATTTATGTACACCATGGCACTCTTCACAATGAAGTCCCACAATCAGGTATTATGTTGGTTTTTATTAATTAATGAATAACTTGATTATTTTAAAATTATAAGTTTATATTTTCTTTTTATATTTATTTTTATTTATTTGTTTGAGAGATAGGAAGAGGAAGGGAGAGGGAGAAAGATGAGGAGAGAGACAGAGAATTGGTGTGCTAGGACACCCAAGCACTCCAAACAAATTCTAGATGCATGAACTACCTTGTGCATCTGGCTTATGTGGGTCCTGGGGAATCAAACCTGGGTCCTCTGGTTTTACAGGCAAGCACCTTAACTGCTAAGCCATCTATCAAGCCCTTAATAATTATTTTTATTTTGTGATAAGGTTCACTATGTTGCCTAAACTGGTCCTACCTGCATGGAATGAAGTGATTCCCCTGCCTTGGTCTCCTGAAGAGGTTCACGTTTAGAAGTAGTTTTTCAGAGATGGAACATACACATTATTTTCCTGTATTATCAAAATACCAGCTAGTTTTAGCTTATAGACAGTTACAGTTACAGTTACACCATCTTGTCCATTTCTACTGATAGTTCTTGGAATAGATATATCATTCTTTCACTAAAGTTATGAAGTTTTCTGACCTATTCTTCAAGTCACAACCCCTCTCAGGCTGATCTTTCTGAAAAAAAGAAAGATTTTATTTATATCTTCCTGCATACATTAGTGATCTCCCATTCTTTCAGGAAGAAAGTAAAATTCCTATAATAGAATAGCTATGGTCCACTCAAATCAGGAATTCTGTCTGTAGTTTCATCTACTGCTACTCCCCTATCTTTCCCCTGATCAGGCAACTAAGTCCTCTCTTGTTCCTACCCTTCTTTATCACTGTTCTGTGTCTTTGATTCTAGAACATTCTAGCTTACATACTGTTGAGCATCACATGATTAATGTTCAAATGAAGAACTCCCCACAAGGTGAATCCTTAACTACCAGGTAGGAGTACACTGATCTTTTTGTATGGACTCTCCTTTATTTCAGAAGTATGTTGACTGTAATATGTAATTGTCAAAATTAAAGAGCATTAGTTTCTTTTTCCTTCTTTGAGATGCAATACCCATGGTCTCTACTTATACGTGAAATGCATGTCCCAGGGCACGACACATCAGTGACACTCCTTGAATACTTGCTGTGAGAATAAATATACGGTTTTAAAATCATTTCACTAAGAACTGTCTTTAGCTTCTTTCAGAGTTTTACTTGTTAGGAATCATTTTCACAGGCCATGTTCATTTCCTTTATTTCCATCTTACAATATGAACTGTGAAAAGCTAACAGCAAGTTTTCTTTTCAACAGTGGAATTACATCAGTTTGGCAAACTTGTAATGTTGTTTTTTTTTCATCACCTTGTTTTATTCAGCATCTTCCCTTGTAAATTCTTTTCATGGGGTGTCTATGGCTTAATGATAACCAGAAATGACTCAAGCAGTTAAAGAATTCGCTTCATTAGTGCAGAGTGTGCTAATTTGCATCACAAAACAATTCATTTAAATACAGAAATCTGCTCTGCATGTCTCTTCTTCATACCTAGTATAATTGTGCCTTTATTAATGCAGGCTCTCAAGGTATCCATCTTACCTTGCTTGCTCTCCATCTGTCAAGGATGGGGAAGACCAATATATTCTTTGATGTTTTATTGCAAAGGGAACAAAGCTATGAAGTAAAAAGTGTTTCTAATTATACAGCATTTGTTTTTGCAATAAAGTAAAAGTTTAACCTCATGACCCCTGTATAACAGTGACAGTACCCAGGAAAGACTTGAGTTGAAATCCTTTTCCCATAACTGTATTTTACAACTACACATAGATTATCCTAATCATTACTCTGCTTTTCCATTTATTCAAGTTTTATTTTTTTTAAATGAAGAGTGTTGCAAAAGTGTAAGAGATGGCTATTGTGGTGGCACACTATAGTTTTATGGATAAAACCTAAGCCTTAAAATGAGCAGACCTGGAAGCAAAGTTCTTCCCTGCCACACTATCTGCCTAGTTTAAACTCATGTCTTATTCATTTGGAAAGTATTAGAATCTGAGGCTTTGGGGAGGTAATTAAATCATGAAGGATGAACTCCCATGAATTATATTAGTGATCTAACAGTAAGATGAGATAGAGCTGGCTTTCTCTGTCTGCTTTCCACTATGTAAGGATGTGATGGGAAGTTGGCCATCTGCAAACTAACAAACATTTCACAATAATTGGCTTCCATGTGAAGGACCCAACAACAGATATGTTGGCATATTAATATTATACTTGTCCTCCTTCAGAAAAATGAGAAAATGTAAATTTCTTATGAGCTATACTGTATGAAGTTTGAGTACAATGCATTTTTATAGAACCCAAACAGGTTAGACACCTGTTAAAGGGAGCTAATATCAAAACTATACAGCAACCCATCTTATTTCTGGCATCGTCTCCTTATTTTATTTTTTTATAGAATAAGTTGATGTATTTTCTGATATACAAATCTATTCTCTCTGAAGAGAAAATTACCTGCTATAGTCAATTATGTATTGATTGATATTCGTTCATAGTATACTTCCCTGTACCCTGAGTGCTGCTGGGAAAGGCATGTGATAGAGTCAATGCTGCGAAGAACATGGAGACCAAAGACCATGAAATTCTTTTCATGGGGTGTCTATGGCTTAATCATAACCAGAAATGACTTCAAGCAGTTAAAGAATTCACTTCATTAGTGCAGTGTGCTAATTTGCATCATAAAACAATTCATTCAAGTACAGAAATAAAAAGAAAAAAGCCAAAGACCTTCTTGAATGCCCACAATGCAGCATGCCCTAGGATGCTCCTTTCAGGGAGGGATTTCTGTGTTCCATGATGACATGGAGGCAGATGTCAATGTATGCAATTCTGACAACAAGAAACTAAGAGTCAAAGAAACAAGTAGCTTGGTAAAACAACAAATTTCATGTTTCTCATCCTCAAGCGAGCATGTTTCCTTTTTTTTTTTTCTTTTCCTAACAATCATCTTTGTCCACTATCCTCAAATATTCTATAATGAGCAGAGGATCTAACCACTGAACACAAAGAAAGGCTTCTGACTGGACCTGAACATTCATTTATTTTAGAGTTTCCATTCTATAACATCACTGGCTACATGTGTAAGTTTTTTTCTTCTTCTTTAATATCTATTGAATCTCTGACTAGACCTGACATAAGCTACTAATTTCTAAATACTTTAAAAGTAGGAAAATTCATCTGTGACATGCTAGCCATAGTCTCTGTTCTAGCCAAAAACTTAGGTTTCAACACAGAACTGTTGTATAGCTTCAGATTCTCAGCTGAATGTGATATTGAGAGGAGATCTTGCTCCAAAACTCTAAACTGCAGGATCAAGTCAATAGCCCCGTTTTTCCCTCCACTACTTGCTACACTACTGCTAAAGTGAGGGGCCAGGGCTTTGGGGACTCTTTTCCTACATATTCAAGTTCCATGACACTTGGGTATACAATGCTGCCAACACAGGTATTATATTTTCAGGGTAAAAGCTGGGGAAATTCACTGGGATGTAAGCAATGGACACTAAGGTCTTACGTACCCATCATGTACATCTCAACTCGTGGTGGCTTCCAAGTAGACTTATTTCCTTTGTGCAGTGGGACCTATCTTAATCATAAGGGTGTGTGTGTGTGTGTGTGTGTGTGTGTGTGTGTGTGTGTGTGTGTTGAAAGCAGGGCAAATACACAGGACAGGGACTTAGTAGTCAAAGTATAAAATTGGTTCAATGTTCTGCCTTCAGATACTAAACATTCACAGCCATTTGTCAATGAGGTCTCTATATTTTGTGATTTAGATGCAAAATGTATTTGCACATGTGGGTCATGTGTCTGTTAATTTGGACTCTAGGTGGTGGTGCTATATGGGAAGATAGTAGAACTTTTAGGCGATTGAGCCTTACTGTAGGAAGTAGGTAACTGGGGACAAGTATTACTGTTGCATAGCCTGGCTCCACTTCCTATTCATCTCTTGCTTCCTGAGTCTGGTAGCAATGTGACCACCTTTGTTTTATGCTCCTATTGTTGCCTTCTCCTCCTCCCAAGGTTTAAAGTTTCTACTCAAACCAATGAGCCAATATAAACCCTTTTCTTTCTTGAGTTGTGTCTTATCAGGCATTTGTACATAGTAAAGAGAATGTAATCAATACACCACAATTACTGTAGAAAATTTTCTCTCCTATGATAACTTGAGAATTATGCTAGTTTTGTCCTGACTCCATTTTTATCTCCCACTTTGCCTTTTCCAATTTCCTAATGTCTTCTTCTCTTTTTCTTTTTTTTTTTTTTTTAACCCTGTCCTTTCCTTCCTTGGCCCGCCATTCCCCGTCTTGTCTCTCCCTAGTAAAGCATGTCCTTTTGAATATGAGCTCCTAAGTCCAATCACTGGCCCTCCTCACTTGTTACTCACATAGTTGCAATCTGTGTGCTGCATCTTCTTAATGGCCAAAGCCCAGTAATGATAGCTCTGAAATGACTTGTCTGTGGTGGGAATTACAGAGGGAAGACCATGCCAATCATTTGTCCAATGGCTTCTACATGAACATTAGAGTCCTCTTGTTTCATCTATCTCTATTTCATCTCTTCTCTCTCATTTGTACTTGTTCTTTTATTCTCTCTCTCTCTCTCTTTTTTTTTTTAATTGTCTGACCTTTATGTCATTGACTAATTTATGACTGCCACAGTTCTATGCATTGTGGTTGTCTCTCACCTAAAGATGATTTTCATCAAAAGGGGAGGATGTTTAGTAATATCTACAGGAAATTATTATTTTTTAAACATTTTTTAAAATTTATTTATTTATTTATTTGAGAGCGACAGACACAGAAAGAATGACAGATAGAGGGAGAGAGAGAGAATGGGTGCGCCAGGGCTTCCAGCCTCTGCAAACGAATTACAGACGCGTGTGCCCCCTTGTGCATCTGGCTAACGTGGGACCTGGGGAACCGAGCCTCGAACCGGGGTCCTTAGGCTTCACAGGCAAGCACTTAGCTGCTAAGCCATCTCTCCAGCCCAGGAAATTATTTTTGACATTACTAAAAAGATATAAAGGAAACCTGCTGGGAAGGTGCTACTAAGTACCTTATAATGCACAGGACAGTCTCTCGCAATAAAATGTTATGTTTTTGTAAGTGAAGATGGTGGTAGGATTGAGACGCCTGCTCTGTGCCTTAATGAGAGTCATCAGGTCTGGCAGGAAATACAGATGGAAAGTTAACAAAATCATGGGCTGTATAGCAGGAACAAGCTATTCTAGAAGTAAAGTGTAGGTGTCCCCTAACCCTGCATATTATAAGATATGATAGCCTTACTAAACAAATAATTTCAATGTATCTTAGTATATTATAAATATATAATAAATGTTTCTTCTTAATGAATGGTTTCCAGACAACAGCCATTGAGCTAATCCCTCTCTGGGCATAGAAATAATGTGATATTTATGAGCTTGTTATGAGAAAGAACAAAATAAGTCTGTTCATCGACTCTGCTACTGCAAAGTTTATATAAAACACTCATTCATGTGTACTGCATGCATAGATCCATGTACACATCTTAGTTCTAAACATTTGGAATTAATATGCTCAGTAAATATACATATGTGTGTGTGTGTGTGTTTATGTATGTTTCCTTAATTTAGTAGGTCACACACTATTAAATGTTTCATTAGTCTTTCTAGGTCATATATTATTAAATTAAAATTTGCATTCTGACTTCAAGCTTCATGGTTTTAATAACTGAGCCTCCAAAAAAGTATAAGAAAACAAGGAAGGATTAGGTGGGAGATATAATGTTACAAATTGAGATAAATGTTTCTGCCAAATTGTGGAGATCAGGTGAGTTATAGTAATTAGATTGTGCTAAATGCAGAGCAGAAGGGAAGAGTGGCAGCAATAAGACAGAATAGTAACCAGGAGTAGTAACACAGGCCTTTAATCCCAGCACTCAGGAGGCAGAGGAAGGAGGATCACTGTGAGTCCAAGGACAGCCTGAGACTACATAGTGAACGGCAAGTCAGCCTGGGCTAGAGTCGGACCCTACTTCAGAATACCAAAAGATGGAATTATAAGATTCACTGAAATTACAGAGCCCCATATGCAAGTTTCTGTGGTGTACCAGTATCTATACTATGGCATGCTTCACATGAAACTGGTTCTGCATTTAGCACTTCAGAAAGTATGCAGTGTAAGGGGTATCACCACCCTTTCTTGAGGCCATTGAGCAAGTGGCCAAAGGAGGGTAGCTGGAAAGGAAAGGAACATAAAAAGAAATGTTTGGGAGAAGTGACAGAATGACATATATTCTAAGGGAGAAAAGCCAGTACAATATAACCACAAAACAAATTAAACAAAGAAAAACTTACTCAATAACCTGATTTTGACAAATATCTAAACTATCCAATGTCAGTTTCATTGCCTGACCCATTTTGCAATCAAGAAATCAGTGCTGAGACTTTTCTACCCTTCCTGTCATTATAACCCTTTGTGCTGTTTTTTTTTATTATTATTTTTAATCCATGACAGGTGCTACAGGTGCAGGTGTTTTGGCAACAGGCAGTTAAGATGGTTGCCAGAAAGTCTTACTGCACAGCAAGACTTTCATCTCGATCAAGATCCAGTCTTGATTCTTAACAAGTCTCTTCTTTGTGAGACTTCTCAACTCATCACCAGAGTGGTAACCCTAAAACAAATGACTCCAGATTCCCTGAATAGAGCCAGTGACTAAAGAATCTTAGTCAGACAGTCTCTCGGATTCCTTTGTCTCATTTTTACTTAATATTCTAAGACCATGTTTGAATATGAAATGCTGTGTGTTTTATGCAATTATTATGGAACAGGAACTCAATAAGTGATATAATTATATCTGTTATAGTTTCCCAAACAACTATACACCTAGGTAATCTTCATCTTGCAGTTTATTTTAGAGAATAAAGTAAGTCTTAGATATCCAGTAATGACTGTTGCTTACTGAGCAGGAAGCACAGGATAATGAACAAACTGATTTCACTTTAGTTTCATTAGAGTTTTCTATGCACTGATCTCAAACTGATAATACCAATTCTGGAGTCATTCCCAGGACCTTTCACCTTCCATATCTAATAATGGCCTTGCTTCCTTCTTTGGGCCTCAAAGAATGAAAGAAATGAAAACAAAGAAAGAATAGAAACACAGAGGTAATAGGCATGGTAATCAGTTTTCTATCACTGTGACAGTATACTTAAGATATAATATACCTAAAATGGACAATTTAAAGAATTTAAGATATTTTTGTTTCAGTCCATAGTCATTTGTTTCTCTTGCTTTGGTCCTAGAGTTGTGCACTGAATCATGGTGGTAGGTCATGCAAGAGGAGCTCTGTTCAGCTTATGACATCCAGTGAGTAAAGAGAAAATAAAAGAAGGCAGGATGCCAATATATCATTCAAGGTCACACCCTGAATGATCTAGCTAATGACTATCTCCTGAAAGTCTAACCACTTGTCAATCGCATCACAGATAGTGTTCAAGCCATTGTCATCTGATTGTTTAGGAGATATTTAAGAGTCAAATACCTATAAGTAAAAAAAAAAAAAGAAAAGGATAGGAGGCAGAAGCTAATGAAAGGTGTGGCAAAGAAAATTGAGTAAAATAGCATGTTAAGCTCATTGCGGTCAGTTCAACAGTGGGAGAAAACACAAGGTTAAGTAGCAGAGCAAACATTTCAGGGACGTTTCCATTGGCTTGGAAATGTCTGTAACTTGCAATGACTTTTTGTCTCAGTGAAATCCTGTAAGGTAAAGAATAGCTGCCATTAGGTAATAATGAAAGATGAAATCATAATCATGCCCCACATAGTTGCAGGAGTTAACATAAGAAAGATCTAAGTCTTATAGAATTGTAATAACCATTTCTTCACTTGATTTGAATATATCATTTATATATGCCATGAAACCTTCCATAACACTGTAGGCTAATCACTAACACTAAATTTGAGACACTTTCCACAAAGGAATTTGGATGAAGACACACACACACACACACACACACACAACACCATAAAAGCTCATAAAAACATACAGTTTCTCCCAGAGGTAAGTCCTTTAACATTTGCTCCCATTACATTTTTCTCATCTCTACTTCCAGCCTGCAATGTTTATTGTTGCAACACCATGGTTTCTTCTACAGATCTTCCCAAGGGGTTTTATTCACAGAATTGTTGGAATAGACATGTTTATGGAGGCATTGCTTAAACTCATCAGAAAATGAACAAAAAATTGTCCTCTTACTAATAACCTATATTTACTTACTGATTGGGGCCTTATGGATACATGCTAAGTTGTCAGTAAAACATGAACATCCTAAAAGGTTATGCTCTCTGTGGCATGCAATTCAGTGCAAATCCTTAGTAAAATGTCAGTGAATATATGTTCATCATTATCAAAGATGAGTGAGGCTATTTCTGCTCTCTACAAATAACAGTTTTATAGAATGGTGAAGTTTGTGTCCTAGTGACTGACTACAATAATTAGGAGATTGGACCAACAAAAATCAACTTGAAAGAAATGGTTTATGGTAAAAGCATAAAACCATTGATCAGAGAATCAGAAAAGTGGTGGTAGAAATAAGATTTTGATGGAATGTGCAATGATACAAATCGATACAAGCAGACCAAGAAATGGAACACAAATCCCCTCCAAACTCAGAAGGAAGAAGAAGAAAAGCAAACCTGTAGGAGTCAGCAAAAGATTATGCAAATAAGTGGATATTGAACTATTTATTCAAGGAGTCACTGTTTCATATTCATGTTCTAGACATATTATACACTTAGGAAAAAATGAGAGACAACAGACCCACAGGAGACTAAAGGAAAATGCAATGGATCAAAATTAAACATTTCAGTACATGTTTATTATATATCTACTCTGCAACAAGGAGTGTGCAAGGCTGTAACATTACAAAGATGAATGGGACAGAGACAAATGAGTTCACAGTTCACTGAGGTTAAATGGCATGCACTAAATCTCTTTGTTAACAAACACTGTAATTATAGAAGGACATGTGCCGTATTTTGGAAGCAAAGGACTGTTTAATCTGTTAGAGGAAACCTATGGTGGTAGCAGAAAACAGAATGTATAAAATAGCAAC
The DNA here is from genome assembly GCF_020740685.1 of Jaculus jaculus. Taxonomy (NCBI): domain Eukaryota; kingdom Metazoa; phylum Chordata; class Mammalia; order Rodentia; family Dipodidae; genus Jaculus; species Jaculus jaculus. The sequence continues at coordinate 161,963,074 of NC_059104.1, read as the reverse complement.
AGTTTTGTACTGAATCTGTGAGGCTAAGATAAAAACAAATTCCCAAACTGGACAATGCTTAGTAAGGAAAATATGTAGGTAAAGTTAAGATCAAGAAAAAAATATCAGAGAATATATATATATATATATATATATATATATATATATATATATATATATATATACACACACACACACATTTTGGTTTGTTGGAAAAGCCTCTTGTAATCTTAGCAGTGTGCAACTTGAGCATTGGCTGCTCATAGTTTAAGGATGGAAAGGACGAAGTAGACAAAGGGAGAGGAAACTTTTATCTCTCACCCAAATATTAATGTTAGGATGAGAAGACATGATCAAAATTTGCTTTAGAAAACTCACTGGAATGTCATGATGAAAATAAAATAAAATTGATGGGGTTATAATGAAATTGAAAAAGACAGGCAGGTTGCAGTGTTCTTTTACTATATTCAAACTGAGAATCTAATTAAAGTGAATGAAAACATCCACAGAAATATCTGTGGCAGAATTTCTTGCTAGTACCATTTCAGAAAGAATCTCGATATTTAATAGTGCAAATATTTGTGGAGCATAGTAAAAACACTTACATAAAACACATATAATTTAAATTTATATGATTATTTCTCATAATATTATTGTACATGGCATATAAATCTCCAATAAATATATGTTGGGTGAATGAATCAAAAAAATCTATGTGCAATTATGCTTAAACACTTATATTTATGTTAGAGCATCTGGCAGATGGAGATATGGGATACCTGCAACAATTTAAGGGTAGTAGTTAGTTAATAAAAATACTTTTTGAAGAGAATATTTATTTTCAAAAATGTATAAAATGCTAGGTGAGCAGAGATCCTAGAATATCTTTAAAGTTAACAACTCGGTAAGCTATTTCTGTGTCAACATGCCCAGGATCATGAGTAGTTCTGGTATAAATGAAAAATATGTAAGATTCGAATTCCCACATTTGATCCAATTGAGCCTAATACTATGCCACATATTCTTTCTTGTATACTAATACCATAAAGTGCTTGAGAAGATACATCGGTTTTGAACAGCTCTGGGGGTTAGGAAGTCCAAGAGGACAGTTACCAGCATAGGGTGGAGGACTTCCGGATGTGACTGAGTTGACAGAAGCATCATATAGCAAGGCATCGGAAGCATGCAAGCTCAGGTCACCCTTCTGAATTTTTTATAAACCTTTCATGGCATCATAAGTGGCCCACTTTCATGATTTGATCTAGCTCTAACTACCTCCCAAAAGTTCCACTTCCAAATACCACCAATGTTATGAATTGAATTAAGTTTCCAGCATAACCTGGAAAACACATTAGAACCAGGACACATTAGAAGTATAACACATCCTCATTTAAATAAGATGAAGAAAACACTCATGGATTTTCATGTTAATGCAGAAATTACTACATTCTTTTCAATTAAACTGTTTTAAGAAGTATTACTTGGTATAATGTTTCCATTAGTGTCAGAAGAACCTTTTTATTTCAAGCTAGACAGAGCTGGTTTAAAGTCCTAGTATGTGTCCTCAACAGCAGTGTGAACTGGAAAGTTATTTCTTTTACACTTGGGTTTTATCAGTACAGGGTACATTATTCCAGGTATTCAGGTTTGAAAATAGCAAATTGGGTAACGCCTGGGCATATTTGAAGGTTTACATCTCTGCCTCATTCTGTCTGCTTTCCATGGCTTTTGTGTTCTTCCCTATTTTCCCACATGCATGTCTTCTGTAAGGCATAGGTAGTAGCTGCAAGGCAAAATTGGTAGGAATTTCAGAGAAAGTTCAAGTAATAAGGTTTGTTAGTATTTGATCTCAAATTAAAACCCAAATTCTGAGTGATGCTGGACATTGGGAAGCAATTCAGTCATCCAAAACAGATGCTGGACAAGTAATACCCTTCACAAACACCTGTGAAAACCAAATGCTAAGTTTCTTCATGTGTGTGCCCAAGTAAAGTAGTGGTGTAGTGATGTTAGGAGTTTGTGTCTGAGGATTAAATAAACTTGCAAAGTTTCAACATTCCTAAACTGTTCATTGATCAACAAATTTGTTTTGCCTGGTGCTATAAAAGAGAACAAATATGCTTATGTTGGATTTTCTTCAGACCTGTGATATTTTTAAGGTTTATTTATTTATTTATTTATTTATTTATTTATTTATTTATTTGAGATAGGGAAAAAGAGAGAGAGAGACAGAGAGAGAGAGAGAGAGAGGGCGTGCCAGGGCCTCTAGCCTCTAGCAAAAGAAGTCCAGATGCATGTGCCACCATGTGCATCTGGCTTATATGGGACCTAGAGAATCAAAACTGGGTCCGTAGGCTTTGTGGGCAAGTGCCTTAACTACTAAGCCATCTCTCCAGCCCAGATCTGTGATTTAACCATAATCTTTGTTTACACCATGCCCTCCAATAATGTTTGCTTGTCAAACTTCTTCCATTCCCACATTCTTGATGCCATAGCTGAACTATCAATCACTCCGGGAACATTCTTGTCCCCACTAAACTTAGTCACCATTCCATGATGTTCTGATGCCAGCCTTTACTTTAATTGGCATAGAAATTGTAAAAGTTAACTTGATGTGAAGCTTATTTATTATATCTCCAATTTACTATGTGAGCCTGTTCATATGTATCCTTTACTGATTCATTAAATTTTCAATAAAAGAAAAATAAAAAAGATACCAGTCCTATTTGCTGTTATATCTCAATAACAATCAATGCTTGGCCCTCAGTTAAAGCTCAATTGTAAGTGGAATAAAGGACTTAGAAATTCTTACTCATGGTATAAGAAAATATGTTTCAATTAATATGACAATCCCTATGACTTCCATGGCAATATTAGAAATAAGAAAATAAAATTATTGTCTTACATATTTGAGCTTGTATGCAGTGCTGACAACCTGTCCCTATAAGTGGGTCCATGTTCACAAAACATTCTTCCTTGGTCTTTAGATATATCAATTGTTCTTTTTTCCTGCTAAAAATATTCTGATATGATTACTTCCCTTGGATATTAATCTATCACTTGGCTAACTATATATCTTCACCCTATGACACATTAAGAAGTAATATACTATACACTCAATTTTCAAACTACTTGGACAACTTAGGGGCAGTACTTACTGGGATCCCAACATCTATTCTGGTAAGTGAACAAAGATCATATCCAAGGCATTATGGTACATAGATAAAAGAAGGATGTGTGACTGGAGTTCATGAGAAGATGCATTAAATATGACATAAATCATGTCTATATGAATTAAAAAAAAGATAGTAAACACTTGAGTTTGGAGCCTAAGTCTAAATTATTAAGGTTAGATAAACAATAATTTTCTGTTGAGTAAGACACTAACTTTTGCTTAACTTCTTCTGTAAGATAGGACTGCCTGCTTCAGCTCTCCTAACATGAATAGCTAAGCTAAGCAGAATATACTTTCAGGGAGAACAAAATGGAGCCACTGTGCATAGGCAGGCACTCTATTACAGCCTCTATTTGAGATTTTTAATATTGTGCTCCATTTGAGCATGGATTTGGAAAAGAAATGGAATGAAGTAACCAAGACTCAGAATGTGAAAAGAACTTTGTCACAGTAAATAAGTGATTAGAACAAGATATGAAAGCTCAATTGACTGTCTCAAATTTACTATTCCAAATTTTAAAATCTAAATTTCTATTAATAGTAGAGATAGGAATCTATGAATATATGATTTGTTTGCCTAACTTTCTCTTAATGATTTTGTACCTGCTGACATTTCAACAAAAAAGCAGATATTCTAATATTTCTCTAAAGCTAAGGAACAACTTAATTACTATCCAAAAGCTAAAACAAACAAACAAAAACAGGGAATCACAGTGGTCAGAAATCAGAGGATAAATTGAGTTCATTGCTGCTACACATTTCCCTGATGCAAATACAATGTCAATCAATCTCTCTCTTGATGACTCAGTGGGGAAAAACAGCAGGAACATCTTCAACACCCAATAGGAAGACTGCTCTGCAGACTGCTTCAAGAAGTTTGCAGGAGGGTAGAGGCGAGTCCTCTCCACTCGATGCTCACAAACCAGCTGGGTTGATACTGAACTTCTACAACTTATTCAGACCCCTTTTACTCCCACATCAACAAAACCAACTCAGCCTAATCCTTCCCAAACACAAGAATGTACATGTCCCATATCCACCTACTAGATATAGAGGATTCATTATTTGAAGGAATATTTGCTGTGTGCTTGAGTAGAAAAAGGTAAAACGATGTTAAGCTCCATTCTTTTGAATGATAATTCGCAATTAGTCCTAATGTCGATTGCATGAAGGAGCTCACTGATTGAGGTGAAGCTCATTGTTTCTCCTCTTGGGTCTCTCACCATACTCAGCACTGGGAGGAGATTTGCAAGGATATTTGCCCAGTGAATTTTGCCTCTATTCCCAAATCAGTTACATCTTTATTGGAAAACATTGGGTGTCACCTTATAATAACCACAAAAATAAGAAGAGTCTGGGGAGATAGCTCAGAATGTAAGTGTTCTCACTGCACAATCATGAGGATGTGAATTTAATCACTAGTACCCTCATAACAGGCCAAGTATGGTCGTGTGCACCTGTAACCCAAATGCGGAGAGGGGCAGAAACAGGTGGAATGCAGGGGCTCCCTGGTTAGCCAATTTAATGGAAAAACAAGGAGCTTAATTGTCGCTATAAGTACTACTTCATAGAAATCAGGCAAAAGAGCGATAGAGGGGAACACCACCATTTTCCTCTGCCATCTGCATGTGTGCACTGGGTACATCCATCCATATGCATATGTGCATATGCAACCCATACGATTACATCACATATAATGCATACACGGCACACAAGATCCTAGACAATCATATAATGTACCTGCATGATTTTGTACATTCATGTCACCTCTTCTCATCCTTAAAGATGCAACATTAATTTTGCATACATTATGAATATATATTCTATGTTCAGTGGAGAATTATTGCCTGTAGCCCATTTGTCACAGGATTAGACTCAACTCATATCAGGTGTTTAATAAATATTTCTTGAATAGCTTAATAGGAAATAATCTATGACAATGTAAATTCAAAAATTATTCTGTGTCTTCCTCATTCTAATTTATTTGTCCCCTATTATTGCAATACATGTGTTTATCTATATATTTACAGTTATATAGTATCATGTTGTCTTTGTACCTCAAGATACTATAACTCTATGTGAGCAGTTGGATAGATTGCTTAGTGGTTAAATGTGCTTGCTTGCAAAGCCTGCCAGCCAGGGTTTAATTCCAAAGCTACTCATGCAAGTCCAACACAAAAAGTAGAACTCTGTGTGGATGTATTTTAATAAATATAATCCTATGGATTGCAATATTTTGTTGTAAAGCAATTTCATTTATTCTTTGTCAACTTCCATAATTATAGACAATAAACCATGGCAATTCCCTCCCCCTACACACTTTCCTTTGCAATTCTACTTTCCATAATATCCCCTCTCCTCTCTCTCTTTTATTTTTGATGTCATCATCATGCCCTCTTATTATAAAAGTCATGTATATTCAGGCAATTTTGTGTATGGAAGAGAGCATTGTAAGAAGTCATACCCCCTTTTTTTTTTTGGCTCTTACACCCTTTCTTTCACCTCTTCTGCAATTGAACCTGAGCCTTGGAAGGTGTGATAGAGATATTCAGTGCTAAGCATGCCTCGGTCACTTCCTCTCAGCACCATGGTGCCTTCTGAGTCATCTGAAGGTCACTATCTAAAAAGAGAAGCTTCTCTAACCAAAAGTGAGAGTGGCATTAATATATATATTAATATTATTAATATTAATTATATTAATATTAATATATGGGTATTATGAGAAGTGCTTAATGGGCAGTTTGGTGAGTATGATATGTACATTTAGGCAGATACCAGCAGAAGTTTTACCCATAGGGCTCTTGACTTCCTCTGCCAGTCCAATTAGAGAGTGGTTGGTTTCCCCCATAACAGACATGCTACTGTTGCACCAGTTGGCTCATTTGTCCTGACTGACTAAAATTATGGCTTACAGTATCCACTGTCATTTATCTCCATGGGTAAATTCTCTCTTTCTCTCATGGAACTGCATGTGACATAGTTTTTCCAGTTTTCTCTCAGCTAGTCTACATGGAGGAAGTTTCCACCTCAGCTCCACAGGATTTCTCAGTGACCTTGCAGCCCAAGCATGTGGTCTTCAGCAATACAGTCTTACCATCTATTCCTGGTGGGAAACAAAAAGCCTTGGCAATGGCCTGCAATGTTTTGGGGGCATCAGGGATCTCCCTGGCTAACAACTCATTGGAAGTATCCCATCCCTGACACTAAATATTTTCTAGTAACAATCTATGGCTTCTGGATGTACCATTGTCTAAAACAGCAGTTTCCCTATGACTTACTTTTACCCTCTTAGATTTTTGATTAATACTCCCCCTCATTTCTTTTATTCAATCTCTCCCACTGACTCACTTAGGCCTTTCCATCCCCAGTATTTATATATATTACCATCTCCACAATACCCCACTTCCCTCCCTTATAGCCACTTTTAGCTTACTGGCCTCTTCTACCATGTTTTATTCCAACTCACATACAAGTCCAAACATTTGTAGCTAGGATCCACATATTAGAGAAAACATGCAGTACTTGGCTTTTGAAAGTCTTCACTTTATACTCCATCATAAATTAGCTTTCATTCCTCTCATGACTTAGTTAATAGTACCTAGTCACAAATACTATGTGAAACTCTAATATGACAGACATGATAACCAACTCCTATATGGTAAGTACATTGTGCAATATGACTCCCATCTTATCTTCCTCCCATCCGCTCTGTTTCTGTGGGCATTTGAGTAAGAGATGTACCTGGTAAAACATCTCAAGGGGTTTGTGAGGATGCTTTTTAAAGAGATCACCATTTCAGCCATTGTAACAGTAAACAATGATGGCTCTCACCAGCACAATGTGGGGAATCCAATTAACATAAGGCCTAACAATAATGGAAAAAGCAGAGGAAGTTCAAATTTTGTACCTTTCCTTGATCTAGAAAATCTTTCTCTTATCCTAAAACATCATGATCTGAGTTTAATCCTTTGCTTCAGATTGAGACTTAAACTGACAATTGCTTTGGTTCTAACTGAATTTAGGGAATTCCACATTAAATTTCACTTTTGGAATTTATCCTAGATCAAAATTTGTCTGAATAAAATTTATAAATACACACCCAAGACCCTTTACATGCCTAGAATTTAGTTATTAACCATTTATTTTATATCATTACATCTTCTTCAAACACAACTTTAAATATCCTGTAAAAATTATACATATAATGTTAGTATCCCTTCTTCAACATTGATCATAATCACATGCATACAACAATTGACATTTATTATGGTTCTCTGAGGTAGTGAAGTCTGTGAAAGTAGTCATGCCCCTGTGTATGTCAAAGAGCTGGGATAATAGCAAAATACAGAGATGAACATATGGTCTATGCCAAGAGAATTTTAAACACAATGTAGCTAGAGGTTTAAAGAAAATTTATGGCTTTGGGTTATTATTCACACAGCATGAAATTGAGAAGTAATTTGGTCTTGTGGGTAAAACAGAGGAAAGTCAAAAATTGGTGGCTCTTTGCCTTAAATACTATTTTATGTGACTGTCTTCACATAGCCTCTCAGTGTATGAAATGTGGTTCATTTAAATGTTGTCAAAAAGAGGAATCATATTGTCAATTGAACAACTGATACAAAAATAATAGATAAATATATATTACTCAGGAAAACTTGAAGCCATCTAATGCTTCATTATTCATAGTGTAACCATAGATCAGCAGCCTTAGAATTGTCCTAGAACTTGTTACAGATACAGGCTCCCTGGCTGTATCCCAGACTTAGGAATTCAGAATCAATCATCTGGATAAAATTCCCATGTGTTTAGCAGATGTATTAACATTTGAGAAGTATCAGTCTGACTGAAATACAGGATCAAATCTCATTAAATTTAAATTTTTCATGATTTTGTCTGTTATATTTAACTATAGTAAGAGCACTCAACATGAATATCCTGAAGCCAAGACTTTGTAGGTTTTTAAAATTATTATTTTATATTCCTCTAATAATATCCAAATACAAAGTTTATAAACTAATTTATATTTAAACTCATTAATTCACTATATGTTATTGGTTATTATAATTCATTTATCTTAAACTCAATATGAAAAGTCAATAAGGATAGTTTGGTATGTGATTTATGTGGTCTCTTTTGGTCTATAATTATATGATAATATTTCCTATAACGAAAACTTGGGGGCTGGAGAGATGGCTTAGCAGTTAAGCGCTTGCCCGTGAAGCCTAAGTACCCCGGCTCGAGGCTCAGTTCCCCAGGTCCCACGTTAGCCAGATGCACAAGGGGGCGCACACGTCTGGAGTTCCTTTGCAGAGGCTGGAAGCCCTGGCGTGCCCATTCTCTCTCTCTCTCCCTCTATCTGTCTTTCTCTCTGTGTCTGTCGCTCTCAAATAAATAAATAAATAAAAATTTAAAAAAGAAAACTTGGAATAACTACAGGCAAATGTGACTATAATAGGTGTATTAGTTATTTTTCTCACCACTGTGTCTTAATATGTGGCAAATGTTTTTTTTGTCTCTGTGGAATATACTTGGGCAAGAGTAATGTCCAAGGTCTTTACAGATATTTCCAATTCTAACTTAATGAAAGAAATTAGGTTAGTCTTCACTTAAAAAATTATACTTAAGCCATGTGTGGTGGCGCACACCTTTAATCCCAGCACTCGGGAGGCTAAGGTAGGAGAATTGCTGTGAGTTGGAGGTCACTCTGAGACTCCATAGTGAATCCCAGGTCAGCCTGAGCTAGTAAGACCCTACCACGAAAAATTGAAAAAAAAATTATACTTAAAAGCTTTAGAATCATTGAAATATTAAACTTAATACTAAACTTATGTTTAAGTTAATAAGCTTGATTACGTGTTTAATATAATTCTCACACAGTCATAGGTTTTCTATGAGCAGCAGTACCCAATGCAATCTGAAACCCATATCCATAAACTGTATCTTATTCAGGGTCCCATGGCTAGAACTTTATTTCTTGTGCTCGTCAATGGCAATTACGAAAGTGCCTACCTATCTTACAAAGTCATGGTCATGAAGTCACAAAATAACAGGAAAATAACTAACCACTTCTACCTTTGCATTTCTTTTATGTTTTATTTCTTAGATAACAATTTTATGTTATATCAAAAAAATAAAATAAAACATTACCCTGAGTATATAGAGGTAAGAACTGAGAAAGACCTGGCATCTAGCTGGCAATGTGACCTTGTGAGGGAAAGCTACACACACTTGTGAGTTGACCCTGTCTCTTCACAGCTGTTATTCGTTTCTTGGAGAGCTGTGATGGCTGTTGCCATGCCTAGCAGATTCTATAACATGTTATTTTTTCATTGAAATAAACTATACTTTCTGTAAACAAAACGAGATTTAAAATAATCTTTAGATAGCTCAATCTTCATCATATCCTCAAGCTCAAGGTGGCCACTTGTAACATGGGAAGGACATCTTAGAACTAACAATGTCAGAAGATGCCAAATGCTTATAGAAATACAATTGTATCTATACCATGACCATGATCATATAAACATATATATGCAAGAAAAAGAAATAAATAATCATTGTTTAGATTATACCAGAAAATATTGTACATTCTTGTTTTAAAAGTTTTAGATTAAAAGAGAGAGAGAGAGAGAAAGAAGTGAGTAGGGCAACACAATGAGGTGAGTGAGATAAAAGGCCTGAGAAGCAGTCTGTATAATTTTACACTTGGAAAATGGGTTTGCAACTTAGATCCAAATGTCACTAGTTGTGTTACATCTCAAAATTACTTGCTACCACTTGACCTGAGTTAGGTCTCTTATCTTTTAGCCAGCAGTATAGTATATGTTAGAGATGCATGGCAAGTGGGCCATATTGTCCCCACTGTCATAATTGCCATTGCTGCTACCCATGGTGCTATCCCCAGGTGGCTACAGAAGCAACCAACATTACTGGATAAAGATGTAAAGAAAGGTTTATGCACATATACCTGCAATTTAATTAAAGCCAACGTGCTCTGACATCAGTTCCCAAACAGTCCTAACTTAAGAGTATCACAAACTTCTCAATTTAATCATAAAACATATATTTCCACACCTAGAAGTATTTGGATAAAGAAGTATTTACAGGAGTAAGTTAAATCAACAAAGATAGAATATTCTTTTATGTAAGCTTTTTTTGAATTTTTATGATTACATTGGAAAAAAAGATATTTGTACTTTGTAACATGAATGTTTTTGGTTTCTAAATTGACAACACACAATTTCTTTGGCTATAGCCAGCATAGACACACTGACTGAACTTCAAGGTAAAGACTAACAAGTAATTCCCTAGTTTCCTACTGAGGTGGTGACAAGTTACTATAAGCTTAGCAGCAAAAACATAACATTCATTGGCAAGTAGTTCCAGATGCAGAGATCTAATTGCAGATTTTAGGTGAGAAACCGCCCCCCCCCCATTTGGCTCCTGCTTCAAGGAGTATCTGCTTTCCAGCCATATGAACCCTGCCTCCAAGTCTCTGCTTGGATTGATTGACCTCTGTCCTATTCCATTTGAATTTCTTGCATCCCAGTTGCAATGACCTATGCGATAACTTTGGGCCTATGTGAGCCAATTAGGACATTCCTAACCCAAGGTTCTTAATTACATCAGTATAGTTCCTCTTGCCTTGTGAGATAACATATTCACCAGTTCAAGGGATTAAGACATGGATCATCATTTCATTATCCTTTCATACACACACACACACACACAAATGATATCAAAGAATTACAGTAGAAGAAAAAACCAGAAGTGGTCTTAGTTCAGTTTTCTCAGATATGAGACTCTAAGGCTTGAGGACTGAGAAATATTCTTCAGAATAATACTTATGTGGGATAGTGCATAGCAGGGCCAACAAAATCTATGCTAAACAGGAACATATTTGGGATAGAGGCTTCTGCTGACCCGATAAGACTGGGAGTGGAGTGCCTGGGGTCTTCAGATGGCCCTGAATCAGAACAAAGAAGCTAGGTCTTTGCATACCATGCATAGGAATGACTTTGGAAAGGATGGAGAGAAACATAGTTTTCAGTCACCAGGCAACAGCAATCCAAGCAGATGCAGTATTAAAGGGGATTATGCTCAGTGAGCAATTTTGTACACTCTAAACTCCTCGTTTTCCTGCTTGGATCACCGTTCTTTACATGATAAACTCATTCTGTTCATAAATAGCTCCTCACAGTATTATTTAGTCTAGCTTTAATTTATTTTTTTTTAGGTGGACCCTTCTTCTTAAACAATTTATCAAACCATTTTTAGCTGTTCAATATTTCTTACATCCCTTTATCTTGGATTATAAATTTCATTAAATAATGTGACCAGTTGCACATCGATATCAGCTTTACTAATAGAGGCACTTACTGGTATCTTTGAGGATCACTCTTGACTGGAGTCTAGTGCAGCAGCAGACATTTTCTGTCCTGTGCTCTCAGAGGAGATGCCCTCGCTGTGCAAGATCTCAGAATGTTTTCTTTATCAGATAGTCACAAAATAATGCTGTCAATGTGTAGCTACTAGCTTAACAGTGCATCTTCCTGCAATTGATTAGTAAATGTCTTTACATGGCCTTTATTATTTAAGTATAATATTTTCTCCTATCAATAGAAGAGCCTTGTACCTGCCACAGAATATCCCACCATTTTCTCTGGCTTATAAAGGTAGTGGTGCACCTCACAGTAAGGATCTCACTGGTGTTATTCCTGATTTACCTAAAGCATTGCTCATTGCTTAGTAAGTTGGTGAGAGGACTCTCCTGTATATCCTCTCATGCCATCTTCTGGCATTGTGTTCTCCATTCTCTCTATCATGTCAATAGAGCTGAGCTATTCGATGATGTTGATATCTTCTGTGACATTTATGACATCTACATTCTAACTTCAAAAGGGTACTCATATATTCCTAGACCTGTAACTATCTCTCAGATATCTTGCTGAGTATTAAGTCTTTCATCATGGGAGGATAATTCCATGTTAATAAATATTTATAGATAAGTTATTTTGCAAAATTAATAATATATAACTTCTTTCAATATGGCATCCTCAAGAATCTACTCAGACTCCTGGCTCCATTAGTACTATTAAGCTAGAAGTTTTGGTCTTGTAATTGAGTAAATCACCTTATAATACACAGAGAACCCCAGTTACCAGGTTATATTCTTATTTGATGTTTTGGTTTTGTAGCCAGGGAAGAAGGTAGGAATACATGCTGAAATGGATGCTTGGTGCCTACAAGGTAACAATTTCTACATAATCTTTAGAAAAATATAAGACCACCATTATTTATGGGCTGACCCTTTCTTCTGTCCCAGGAATCCCATTGGAATATGATGGTCAAATGTTTATAGATGTATCAGATATTCTTTTCCCAAGATTCATTATCTCTCATTTCTTTCTATTCAAGGTCCTGACCTTGGCATAGCTAAGTTGCCAAGGTTTGAGAATTTAATCAATTTTTTTTTGGAGCTTCATGACTTATTTAATTAATCCTGGACCTGATATTCAATTATTTTTGCCCTCCAGGTACAAGAGATGAGACTCTGTATGCTGTCAAGGAAGCCCTCTGGCTTTAACAGTTTGCCTTTAATTGGTGATTAAAAGTCCCCAGTCTTTCATTATCATTTCTGATCATTCAACAGGATCTAGAAAGAGTAGTTCAATTGCATGAACCTTATAATTGGTACTCTCTCAAACATCTTCAGTGCTTGAGTGTTACCTACACTGGAACCCATCAAAATTCACACATAGAAGATTTGATATTGCCCACATGGCCATCAGCACTCCATCTATAAGTCTTCTGTCAAAACAAAGAGACTAGCTCCAGACCTCATTTGAAAGTCTGATTCCTAGAACTACTTCATAGAATAATCACTGTGAGAAATAGACTCTTAAGGTATGAGTAGGAAATATGAGTGAGTTCTAGAAGCAAGAAGGGTAGGGGAAAGAATTAAAATGATACTTAATTTCAATAGAGGCCTGAGCATATCCCAGGAGGAGCTCTCCAGCTAACACATTTACAGTTATGTGGGATTAAAGCAAGTACATTAGAACTTTGAATTTCCCCTCTTAATTAATCATTGGATATGGTCTTTCCCAAAGTGGAGGAAAACTTAATTGATATAAGTTACTACAGATGCACAAGGTAATTAGAAGCCTATTTCTTTCATCAGTGAGTTACTGATTCTATACTTTGCAAATAAGTTAAAATATTTAAATAAATTCAATGTACTTAAATTATGTTGTTTTCAATTTCTTAATCAAGTCTATAATGAGCATCTACTCAGAATCTGCTAGATCAATATTCACATAACTAGTTCATAAATTTTGTTCTGTAAGGACTTATAGTTCCTTACATAATTACTAGGTATAGTCTACAAGTAAATGTCACATCCTCTATTCAAAACCTTAAAACTTATTTTGGACTTTGTAAGCATATACCATTTGTTTTTCAGAAGACATAACATTTTTACCATTTGTTTTGAATAAATAGCAAACTCACCCTTTAAAAATTATTGTATTTAAAATTGAACAATATTAAAACTAAAATGCAGGATAAGAAGTAAATAAATGATATCTTATATGTCAAGTTCAGAGTAATAAGTTAAGCCAGGTGTGATGTCTGTTTTGCCCAGCACTTAGGACTCAGAAAGACAAGGTCATTCTGGACTATGTAGTAACTTCCAGTCCAGCCTGAAGTGCTTAGTGAGACCTTATCACAAAAAATAAATAACAGATAAAAGTAAAATAGGTAAACTAACGGTTTAAAAGATGATGACAATACACAATAAAATACCCACATACTTCTGGTCATGGTGTGTACATATTCTCTATAAAATTTTTAAGATACCAAAATAAGTAGAGGAATTATAGTTTATGAGGACTGGTATGGTTTATATTGATTTTCAACTTGACAGGAATTAGAATCACCTGTGAAGAATTTTCTTGATGAGGTTAATTGAAGTGGGAAGACACATTTAACTATGAGCAGTATCATTCGATGGGTTGGAATTCAGGACTGTATAAAAAGGAGAGCAATTGGGCTGGAGAGATGGCTTAGTGGTTAAGCTCTTGCCTGTGAAGCCTAAGGACCCCGGTTCGAGGCTTGATTCCCTAGGACCCATGTTAGCCAGATGCACAAGGGAGCGCATGCGTCTGGAGTTCCTTTGCAATGGCTGGAGGCCCTGGAGCGCCCATTTTCTCTCTCTATATATATATCTCCCTCTCTGCCTCTTTCTCTACCTGTCTGTCACTTTCAAATAAATAAAAATAAATAAATAAATAAATAAATAAATAAATAAATAAATATTAAAAAGGAGAGAAATGGGATGCAATAGCATTCAGCATGCTGTAATTCCTGAATATGGGCTGATCGTGACAATTAATGCTTCTGTCAACATGCCTTCCCGGCCATGGTGGATTCTAATCTCACTCAGGCTGTCAGCTGAAATAAACACTTTCTCCTTTAATCATTTTGCTTTTCTAGCCTATTTTGCTTATTGATAACTTATACTCACCCTTAACTAGGTGCAAACTCTACTAGGTCAAGTTTTTCTCAGTTACATTGTCCCAGCATTGAGAAGGAAATGAATATAAGATCACTATTCAAAGAGGGCCATACTCATTTACTGCTAGGTTTTCCCTTCATTAGGGCTGAGATCAGTCTTTTGTAATTCATTACGTTGTTTCAAACATAGAACCTGTCTCCTAGGGTGACCTGTCATCTGGTGGGTGTTTATTGTACTCTTAAATAATTTATGGTATAATAACTTCAAAGAGAAGAATGCATTTTATCTGTAGTATGAACCCTTTATGATATCATTATAAAATTCATGTTATCACAAGTGCAGGTAAAACATTTCAAACATTTTTACATATGTTCATTACCTTTCTAAGACAGTTTAGATTAAAAATTCAGGTAAAGTATGTAACTTTTTTTCAGGCTGACAAAAATAATATGCCTTTGTTATCCAACTCATATAGAACTTGTACTTTGAAATCTGCTTCATATAGATAAAAGACACAAAAGCAATTAAGATAAAAACAGAATGCAATGGCCAGAGCTAATGGAAAGGAAATCAATATCCAGATCCACAAGAATATGTATATTTTCTTCCTGTGTCACAGATGTTAAGTCTAGAGAAGAGATTTTTGGGCAAGATCATATGTCAGAAATGGGGGCATATATTTTTCTATGACAAAAAAAAGGTAAGTAGGTTGAAGTGAATTGAACCAAGTAGTTTAAGGGACAGTCTGCAAAAACTCATTCCCTTTATAAAACAATAATATTCTCATAGCATTTTCACATAAACTTTATTAAATAGTTGCAGAAAACCATAACCAAATCACTCTATAAATACCACCAGCCTGAACCCAGAGTAGTAACTCTAACAAGGTACAGATTACTAAAAGAATAGGAAGGCAAAAGACCTAAAGTGTGGCATTTTTGCTGGCTGGTTTGTAATTTGAGGCAAAAACAAATAGGTCTATCTGTTTTTTTCACACATCTCATCTACAAACTTGAATGAAGCATAGGTACATCCAGGGAAACTGACTGTCTCAAAGATCCAAAGAGACAATGGATGCCAAAGTGCTTTGAAAATCACAACCCCACCAACACCAGACATTTATAACTAGTGTCATAGTGGGGATTTCAAAGGTGCTGTGGATTGGTAGAGTCACAACACTAGTGGAAGCAGGTCCAGCCTGAAGTTAGCCTGGAAAATAAAATACAAGAATTTCAAGAGGAAAGATATCTATCTTACAACCTAAGGCAGAGAAAAAAAAAATGTACTCAACTATTGTTTTTTTTTTTTAATCTACCATGCACTCTATAAATTCATTCTGCATTGCATTTTCTCTGTATTTTTACATTCCTTATAATTTCAAACGAGCTGATAATAATTACATAGCCTTGTGTAAAGAAGAGCTACTTTGTTCCATTTTATTGCAGTAGATCTGTTTAAGACCAAAGTACTTGAAAGCATTATTGTAATAAAATTCAATTATGCAGCTGAATTATCCCTTTAATTATTGATGCAATATTGACTAATTTAGTATCTCTTATAACATATGGGCAGACAATACACACACAGGTTATTATGCCCTACCAGAGTAGAAATGCACAGCAAGTAAATCCATAAATTCAGTAATTTTACCACTTTATGTTTTATTAAAATCTACCATATTTTTTTCAGAGGCAAAAGTTCAAAAAAATAACAGAAATAAATGTTGTTCAACATTGGTTTAAGCAAGTTTACATAGATATAAAACAGTGCCTATTTTGTAATGTATTTCATTTAATTAGCAACATCCATTTTCTGTTAATTCCCCTTAATGCAGTGATGTGGTTAAATTGCTAAAAGCTCATGGACTTGTTGGCCTCAATTATCTATCTCCACATGAATTGTCTGGTTTTGCCAAAAAATGTGGTATTTACTATATTTGTGAGACATGTTAGCAATCAAGACACACATCTAACTACCAGTGACTGCAAAGGTACTGCTCTATATACAAAAAATAATTTTAATATTATACTTCTATTTATTTATTTATTTATTTATTTGGCAGAGATGGGGAATGGGGAGGGAGGAAGAGAGAGAGAGAGAGAGAGAAGAAGAGAGAGGGAAAGAATGGGCATGCCAGAGTCTCTAGCCACTGCAAACCAACTCCAGATACATGCATCCCCTGTGCATCTGGCTTATGTAGGTCCTTTGGAAGTGCATGCAAGTACCTTAACAGCTAAGCCTTTTCTCCAGCCATGTAACAAATAATTCTTATTATAGAAACTCAGTTTTTTTTTTACTTTCAACATTAAAAATGATATTTATGCTCACTTATTATCTATGTTTAATTTTTTTCTTTCTTCCTAGCTAGTTAGCACTTAACATAGAAACTATGTCTTAATCTTTTCAGAAATGACCTTAATTTTCCAAAAATGTATTGCATTATGAAATTAATATATACAAAATTATCTTCAATACATCCCATCATCAGTTGAAAATGAAGGTAAAATATTACTGCTTTCTTTTTATCAGTAGACTAAATATCATGCTAAACACAATTTTACATACAATATAATAAACTGTGTGATAGTTTGTATCGATTGCCAGCATGAGGAAACTCAGAATCATCTGTTAGTAATAGTCTAGGTTAGATTATCTCCTGTAGGCAGGATTTAAACAAGGGTAATTGAAATATGATAACACACTGTAACTGCGGATAAGGTCTTGCACTATACAAAAAGGTGAATACTGGCTGATCACAAATATTTATATCTATACTGTCTTTCTTCACTGCTGCACAGAAAATAACCAGTTCCTGCTACCATGTCTTCCCTACAACAACGGGACTGGTTACATAAGCTGAATTAAATCCTTCCTCCCTTAAACTGATGCTGGTTAGGTATTTTATCTCAGTAATAATAAGGTAAGTGATGCATATTATTTGAAAAAAAATATGAGAAATGAGATTGGGAGTGTGAGAAGCTTCCCACTAAAATGTTGAACTTTACGGAGTTATGAAGGTAATCATTTCAGGTAAATAGCGGCCTTCCGAAAAGTGCTGGTGATTCTAACATTTCATGTGAATGTGGATATTTCAAAATTTCACTGTATTTTTAGTTGTTTTTGTCAGTTTCTGTTTTAAAAGGAATCAAACTTTGACAGGATATAACTGACTTAAAAAGTATATAAAGAGAGGCACTAACACTGTTTCTTTCCTCCTTTTCCATTCAGGTTAAATTTTCTATGATTCACTGAATAGCACAATGGAGGCGCTCTGGGATTTGGGGTTGCCTTTGATATCAGTGGAGATTTTCTTGGCTCTGGGTTGGGGCTGTTAATTTAGGGATTAGGATGTTGGATATTCACAGTCACACACAACTTTCACATAGTCAATGGCCCCCTTGTTCTTGGTTGTGAATTCAAAGAATGAAATCCACAGACCATAAAGGGTAAAGTTTAGACAGATTGTATTACAGAGCTTAAAAGAAAGAAAAAATAATACAGAGCTTCAATATAGCAGGTATATAATAAGTAGGCATTCTGAATGGTGATTCTGGGATTTGTTTTTGTTTTTGTTTTTGAGTATCTACTGGATGGAGGTTTTTGTGGATGGGGTATGACTCAGTCATTCCAGTTCCCATTCTAGATCTTCCTGGGTACCTTATAGTAGTATTCCTTATGCTTAGTTTCTAGGGAAGAAGAACTCTTTTTCTGTGGCTCCATTCCTCTCAACTGCCCGGCCATTTTCTATCTCCTACTCCAAATATATAGATTTATTGAAGAAGGAAACATCTATCTTTGCCTTAGTAATTTCAGTTTAACACAGTAAGTCTCTTCTCCTATACAAATGGCTCTTCAAAACTTCCTGTTAGGATTCCCTAAAACTCTGCAATGAGGATATGGTATACAGTATGATAGAAGAAAACTCTGGCTTCTTTCACCTGGGGATACGCTAGGGAATATGAGAACAAGTTGAGAGTATAGATAATAATCATTTCATAGTCTACAAATACCTGCTTTTCATCTGTTGGATGGGAAGCAGTTAATCAGCAAGTAGGTGATTAAAGCTCTCTTTCCAAGTTGTGAAAATTCCCTTTCCCACAACAAGTCTTTAATCTCCATCATCCTTCTGCTATGCCTCAGACACAGGTTCTTTTCATGTCTATAGACACCACACTGTCCCTGCAGTTGAAATTGCCTCTTCATCCCTGCTTCCTGTGTCAAGTGCCCAGTTCCACATGGACTCTTTTCACACATTGCTTGTCTTTATAACTTCTGAAGACAGGTAATTGTCATATGCATTTTGGTATTTCTATCATGAAGCGTGATGTTTGGTGTACAGTGTATGTTTTGATTAATGTTTTCTAATTACCTTATAAAGTATCAGGTTTACTTATGACATTTTCAAAAATGCTAATTTTGGTTGTCCCTAAACCTCCTCCTCCTTTCTCCCATCCTCCTGTCCCAACCCCTCAGGTCCACTGTTGCATGATGATTTCTTCTAAGAAATCATGATACTATATTGAAGTCAAGAATTCTTTGGCCTAGAAACCATGACAACTTCAGAGCAGAATAATACAATGAAAGCCATATCTATGGCCATGGGAATAAATAGTTCCTAGTTGATGGAGGAAGAGAACTTAACAAGTCCCCTACCTGGGATTCCAGTTATCATTCCCCCTCTGACATCCTCAAAGCTTCAAGTGATTTTAGGAGAAACTAGCAAATACAGGTATTGGAAGCTTAACTGGAAGAAGGACTCTGTGATCAGCTTCCATGAGGTCACTACACAAGATGGGGTGGCCTCTGCAATGTGAAGCTATGCTTTGGTACCCATGCTCTTGTGGGTAACCTCTCACCCATGCTGTGTAAATAACCCCAATAAACCTACAAATTCACCAAAATTAGATTTTAGAGTAATTATTACTTTAATCTGTTGGTGTACCCTACCTGGGGTGAATAGACATTAGTTCTCATCTCACTAGAGAAAAAGTATTTCGAAGAACAACCACTTAGATAATTCTACTCACATCAAATATGTTCTTTGACCCACCCTCACCTTCTCCCCTAAAGTCTTTTATAGCCCCTTGCTGGTTTCCTGGCTTCTATTCACACCCCTTCCCATATATAATAATTTATCATTGTTATTAAAGGGTCATTAAATCTTAGCTGAAAAATAAATCTTGCTATTTTTTTAAACTCTGCTAAAAAGTCAATATCCATATATATAGAAGTATGACTAAAATATCTAACTAGTGTTATTGTCTGTCTCCAATATGGGAGAAATGGTAACCATGGGTATGGTATTGGTGAAAAGAAAAAAACGAAATAAAGAATTTCACCTTGGGAACGCTGGACTGGAAAATCCCTCTGCTCTGTCTTCCCTCTGAGCCAAGCATATCTGGATGTATTTTCTCATTTATATCTCAGTGTATCTATTATGCACACAGTGTAATCACTTTGCCATCAGCTTAACATGTCTTCCTATTCTAATTCTCTGAATGGTATTAATCATAGTCTCCATGCTGTTTGTATTACTTATCCCTTGTTTAAAGAAGTGTTTATGCAGTTCCTGTCTATTCTCCCTGTGTAACAGTAAGATCCATAAAATAAAGCTGATGCTGTCACGTGCTCACATCCTCCACTTCTGGAGCATGCTTAACAAAAATGTACCAAATCATGAGTTGGTTTTCAAAGTTAATGATTATAAAACATGGCAATTTTACTGTCAATACAAAACACCTCAAAGGGAATAAATGATAGTGATAGTGAAGGAAGATAGGAGAAAACTAGCTTTTTTAAAAAGGCAGTTTTAGTTAAAGATTGAGGCCCAAAATAAGAATTAGGAGATGCCACTGCACATGACAACTCGACCTAGCAAAAGAATGGAACTCTTGGCAGAAATGGAACTCATAATGATGGGGACTATTTTATAGTGCTCCCTGCTGCCCACAGCATAGCACACTACTTGAATAGATGGCCCAGATGAGATGGTTCTAGGATCCACCTTTCTTTATAAACTAGTTGGATATTTCCCTCGCCTATAAAATACCTTGCCTTATTGCCTTCTTCCTGTCCTTGACTTCCCCTCCACTCCACCTAGCTCCTCTCAGCTCAGCTTTTCTAGATTTGGTTGGCTGGAACCACAGGGATACGCATGAGTCCAGCTTGCCCCTCTCAGCCTGACTGAGTGGTGGTGGGGGAACAATTTATGCTCTGTTTCTTGGTTGGAAGGAACTTTACTACTTGCCTTTGCTTTATAGTTCGGGGTAACTTCTCACTTTATTAGTAAGTATAATTTTCCTCTTTTTAAAATTTATTTTGAGAGGGAAATAAGTAGAAACAGAGAAAGAGAGAGAGAGAGAGAGAGAGAGAGGGAGGGAGAATAGGCATGCTAGGGCATTCAGCCACTGCAAACAAACTCCAAATTTGTGTGCCCTCTTCTGCAAGTGTGTGACATTGTATGCTTACATCATTGTGTGCCTGGCTATGTGGGACCTGGAGATTCAAACATGAATTCTTAGGCTTCACAGTTTAAGCACATTAATTGCTAAGCCATCTATCTACCTAGCCCTCCTCTGTTTTTTTGTTGTTGTTTTTGTTGTTTATTTTGATTTATGTATTTGAGAGTGACAGAGAACGAGAGAGAAAGAGAGAGAGGGAGAGACAGAGAGGAGAGTGGGCACGCCAGGGCTGCTTAGCCACTGCAAACAAACTCCAGATGCATGTGCCCCCTTGTGCATCTGGCTAACATGGGTCCTGGGGAATTGAGCCTTGAACCGGGGTCCTCAAGCTTCACAGGCAAGCGCTTAACCACTAAGCCATCTCTCCAGCCCTTCTCCTCTGTTTCTTTAAAGTACCAAGTTTGTGTATCCCATACACTCAAGATCTACCATGTGGGTGTTAGGCTTACTACTTGTGTAATTTCTTTAAATTTGGGGTAATCATGAGTGTAACTTGAAACATTCTAATCTCTCTACATTGAATTTCAAATCAGACAGTAGTCTTGAAGGATAGTTGAGGTAGGTTCAACTGTGTTCTGCAAAATTTAGTATATATTATGGATAATAAATTCTTTATAAAATTTTTAAACCTAGGCAACTTTTACCTACTTTATTTATTTATTTTTCAAGAAGAGATGAAAGAGAGAGAGAGGAAAAAATAAAGAGAGAAAATTGTTGCATGGGTATACCAGGGCTTCCAGTAGCTGCAAACAAATTCCAGATGCATGTGTTACTCTGTGCATCTTGCTTTAGGTGGGTACTGGGTATCAAATACAGGTAGTTAGGCTTTTTAGGAAAGCACCTTAACTGCTGCTGAGCCATCTTTCCAGCCCTTTAATTTCTTTTTAAGGTTTATTCTCTCTCTTTAATGTATATATTTGACCTATACAACAACCACTTATATTTATACACTTCTATTAAGAACTTTAATACATGAACATCCTTTGCATACTATAATTTGATTGTGATGCAGGAGACTTCAGCAGAAGCCTCCCTGAATTTATAAACATGAACTTTTGGGTACTGTCTCACCTTTAATGAAGGATTAACGAAGACATATTCAAGAAGGATGAATTATGAATCATTAAGCTTATTTAGAGGGTCATCACAAGTTGTGGGGTCAATTTAGGGGAGAAATCACAAATTGTGGGATATAGAAAACACACTCTCATGTGGAAACACTGTACAATTTATAAGATCCACTTAACAGAAATTGAGGCTTTTGAAGAGGAATTCAAGCAGACCCAGAAACCTATGGAAAGTAGAATCTAGGACTTTGTGTAGGGAGACTTAGGAAAAACCCACATGGCATCTGTCATGTGTTTGTTCTGTGCAAGGAGGTGAAGAGGGTAAATGGTGAGGCCAAGGAAGAATAAGAGAGCAGATACCAAAGCAGAGACCAAAGATCAGAGGAGAAATAAGGAATGAACACAGTTGCACTTATGGTTACCTTGAGTTTAAATATCTTACACAGGTAAGTGACCTACAGTTAGAAAAAGGTCCCACATGTTTGATCTGGAGTGTATGGATATATGAACTTGGTAGATTCAGAAACCAGATGGCAAATATACAATTATACATGCTAAGATGGTTAGAAATTACTCCAAACTATAAAGCAGAAGCAAGCAGTAAAGTTCCCCCCAGGCCATGCTGGGTGAGGGGATAGCCAGTTTACCAGTATCTCTGTAGCCTGAATAAAGAGATAAGCTAGCCAAGCACAGCTTGAAAAGCAGAGAAGAGCAGAGCTGAGGTCAGCTGAGCAAACTGAGCAGGCCCCAGTGGGGTGACGTCTAAACCAGAAAAAATACAGGAGCCTTTATATGCAAGGAGAAGACCAAATGGTTTTGTAGAGAAGGTAGATGTATTCCAGAGTCAGTCCATTTGGGCCATGTGGATAGTAGTAGTGTGCTACACTGTGGACAACAAGGGGCACTGTAGATCAGTCCACATCAGACACAAGTTCCATTTCTGTCAAGAGTTCCATTCTCAACCATGTTTATTGCCACTCAATTCACAATAGCTGGGAAATGGAACCAGCCTAGATGTCTCTCTACTGATGAGTAGATAATGAAAATATGGCAATTTATACAATGGAGTTCTAACCAGCGATAAAGAAAAATGAAGTTATGAAATTTGCAGGAAAATGGATGGATCTGGAAAGGACTACACTAAATAAGGTAGCCCAGGCCCAGAAAGCCAAATGTTGCATGTTCTCTCTCATATGTGGATCCTAGCTACTGATGATTGGACTTCTGTGTGAGTAGGAAGAAAACTCAGTAGCAAAGGCCAGTAAGCTAGAAAAGAGATATAAAGGGAATAAAAAGGAAGGGAGAGGAGTACTTAATAGGATGGTATTGTATATATGTAAGTAGAAGAATAGATTAATGAGGGTGAAATGCCTAAGTGAGGTCAGGGGAAGCAATTGAGTAAAGGAAAGGTGGAGTGAATGCTAATTGAAATCTAAGAGTATATAAATAAATCATATGGAAACCTACTGTTTTGGAGAATGGAACACTCAGGAGCCATAAATTGTTACTAGAAAATTTTCAGTGTCAGGGATTGGATACTTTCCAGTGAGATATTGGCCACGGAAGTCCCGGATGCACCCAAAACATTATAGGCCATTGCCAAGGCCCTATGTTTCCCACCAGGAATAGATGGTAAGACCCTACTGCTGAAGACTCCACATAGTTGGGATGCAAGGCCACTGAGAAATCCTTCTGGAACTGAGCCTATAACCTCCTCCATGTAGACCAGCTAACAAAAAGCTGGAAAAAGCCATGCTGCATCCAATTCAATGGGAGAGAGAGAGAAATCATCAGTGAAGATTCTCAACAGTAGACACTGCAAGACTTATATTTGGCCAGCCAGGCCAAATGAGCCAATGGGTACAATAGTGGCACATCTGTCATGATGGAAACCAACTGTCCTCAAATTGGACTGGAGGCCTGATCCATGAGAGGGAAAACATTCCTGATACTGAAAACCTATTGCAGGGGTAGTCATGAGGCCTAGGGATGTAACGTCTGCTGCTGTCTGGCTAAATGTATGTACTATGCTCATCATACTGCCCAATAAGCACTTCTTTTAGTGTGCATACTCTTATCTTAATGCTACTGTCACTTTTGGGAGAGAACCTTCTCTTTAGAGACGGCAGGGACCTTGGGATGACTCAGAAGACATCATGGTGCTGGGAAGAAGTGACAGAGGAATGCTCAGCACTGCAATATCTCTATCACACCTTCCAAGACTCAGGGTCCATTGCATCTGAATGTTGGTGTCATGCATTTCGGTGCTCCATCTAAATTCCAGCTTTTTCACAAATTTCAGATGTATCTCATTATTCCACCATTTTTTGCCTGAAATGTTTGGATTTATTGCTTTAAAAACACATAACATGTTGAAGCCAAATAGGGCTACATTTCCAACAAATATCATTAAAAATGCATTGACCAAACCATGTAGACAATATTCTTTATTATTATCCTAAATAAATTTGGGTCACAAAGCACCATGCCCAATTATGGCATGCAGTTTCCTAAATAAAAGAGAGAAGGATACATTTGTTATAGAACAGGAAAAAGCATGGGGGACCAACTACACCTTATCAAATACTTGGACTAGGCTAGGACAGTATGTCCCAGACCAATGTATACATGAAACACCAAGGATTTATGAAAATGTAGAGTCTGGTGCTAGAGAGATGGCATAGCAGTTAAGTGCTTGCCTGCGAAGCCTAAGGACCCCTGTTCGAAGCTCAATTCCTCAGGATCCATGTTAGCCAGATGCACAAGGGGGCAGAAGCACCTGGAGTTCATTTTCAGTGGCTGGAGGCCCTGGGGTGCCTATTCTCTCTCTCTGCCTTTTTCTCTCCCTGTCTGTCACTCTTAAATAAATAAATAAATACATAAATAAATAAAACGTGGAGTCTGGATTTAGGTTTCAGCTAAAGCTTGGAATTCTATTTGTGTAATGCACTTAGATGAGGCCATTACTGGTTTGCTAGCACACTTTGAGTGGCAAGGTTCTCTCGTCATTGTGCCATCTCTGTGAGAACACTTCCATATCGTGCCTCAAAAACTCTAGTGGGAGGTACTTTGTGGTACTTGAACTAGCAGTTTTGGTATCACTTAGAATCTTGTTAGGCATGAAAATTAAGGAGGTTTGTCTCATACTGTTGAACCAGAAAAATCTAAGTATTAGGACCTGCAAATTGTGTTTAAAAATAAAAGTTAATAACCCTATTTCAAGAAACTATGGGTAACATTGAAAAAGTATGATTAAGTATCATTTTTGCTGGCTTCTGAGATATGTTAAGATGAAGAAAAAGGACAAATGAAAAACAGAAAACCTGGCCACCTGGAATTACATTTTAACTATTTATATGTGTTTACTTCCTAATCCAGGTAGGTGTGTGTGTGTGCGTGCGTGCGTGTGCGTTGGTGGTGGTGGTGGTGGCTCAGGACAACAGGTAGGCTGGATTGAGAGTTGTGTCATAGATGAGCTTATTTCTGTCTTAGCTCCACGTGTAAGACACAACTTCCCAGAACAGCCATTTCTTGATACACGATGGAGTTTATTTTTTCTACCTAAATTTCAGAGAAATGAAGAACAATAAATTGGATGGTGTGTATATTGTACTTTCAAAATGGTTTCACTTCTAAAAATTTTTTTAACACTTGCTATTTATATATAAAAATAGTTTAGTCATGTCTAAGATGTACTAGAAACGAAGGGTCACATCTCATATGAAAGTGAAATAGAAATAAAGAGCAAACACTAATTCAGATCAAGAATGTAAGGTAGACAAAAGTGACTTCAAGAGAGGTTTTATGCTACGGACAGAAAGGAGCTGAGCAAGAATGAATTTGCACAGTTGTCAATCATGGCCTTCCTGCACCCCATCCACCAGCAATGCATAAGTAGCATTAATATGTATCTGTTAATGACTGGGGCTGAGTGAGAACAAATATTGGATAAAGACACCAAGGAAAATAATTCATTTCTAGTGCTTCTGACCTAGCCTGGACAATACTTCCATGGAAATAACTGAAAGAAAATGAAGACAAAGTAAATGAGGAACAAAACCAGCAGGGAAAATTATGTTTCGTATTTTGTGTTCCTGAGTAATGGTACCCAACATCCCAGAGCTTTCAGTTAAATTAAGCTTAATATGTCTTTTGTTTTCTCAGATCTCATTGTTCATGGCTCCCCCCTCCCCACTGTGTCTTTTATTTGTTGTCTATTCCAATTTAGTCTGCACGGAGTACGTGATTAATACTCCATTAATGTCTTTCTCTGAAATGTTCATGAAGACAGAGATTGTTGCCCAAATGACCTTTGTTGAATCCCTTGATACCTTTTCCCCAAATGGATGTTTTAGCATTTACAAATCACTTTCATTTTCTCCTCGCCTGCCAGAGAAGGTTGAATCTCCGTGGTGACTTTCTTCGCCAAACACCACGGTTTTTAAAGGATCAAATAAAGTTCATGGTGGCTTATCTCAATTTCCCAGGGATAACTCACATTTCAAAATGAGAAAGTCAGAATAAATCACCAGCACTAGCAAGCAGTTATGGAGGTCTCTATGCAAGGCAGTTGCCTTCTTGTCTCTACTACAAAATGCTTTTGAAACGTGTCTCAAGGGCATAGGGGTGAGCAGTCAGAAAGCATTAAAGAGGCAATCAGCAGGTGAATGGTGCAACATAACTCCCCAAGAAAATATAGGGATCTGCAAGCCCTTCAAATTCTCTGACTATGGCTCTGTTGCTACAATGGCACGAAAGTACAATGAGGATGGACACACAGCCTGGTACCTTAAATTCCCAGGACAGAGCATTTGAGGTGAGAAAGACTAAGCAGGAGATGAAAAGTTTTTATAGTGCTATTATTGATTTCAGTAACAAAATAGGTCTTTTTTAAAAAAATTTTTTGGCTTATTTTTATTTATTTATTTGAGAGCAACAGACAGAGAAAGAGGGAGAGAGAGAGAGAGAGAGAATGGGTGAGCCAGGGCTTCCAGCCACTGCAGACGATTTCCAGATGTGTGCACCCCCTTGTGCATCTGGCTAACATGGGTCCTGGGGAATTGAGCCTTGAACCGGGGTCCTTAGGCTTCACAGGCAAGTGCTTAACCGCTAAGCCATCTCTCCAGCTCAAAAAAGGTCTTTTGTTTTCAAAAGGCCTACTAGTGCTCTGCACGTCAATGCACTTCATACAATTCAATTAACTCATAAGTTGTAGTAGAACTGGGCTCATCTTTAAGATATGAGAACAGACTCCTGAGGCTATTACTAATGTACCTGTCACTGGACATTCAAAGCAAAGTTCTTGTAGTACATCTTTAATATCAATACAGTTACTTAATAAGATTAATATATTTTCCATGATAATGCTTTTACAGCATTGTTCTCCTTTCAGTCCCTAGAAGTATAGAAGTATGGATTGATAGTCTTCCTTATAGCCCAAATCCCCTAATTATTTAGATTCTCTATCTCCTCACCGATAACACTGAGGTATTCTGACTATCTATCTCACAAATGTGTTAAAGAGCCGACTGAGTTAATGAAGGAAGCAGTGATAACCACAGTCATTGTGTGGAAGATGTGCCACAAGTCATTATTGTTCTGGATTAGGCCCTGAACTAGCAGAAGTAGCAGAAGGCAGACATGTTTATAATCATATGTGAAGCTTCTGACTGCTACAGGAGCGCCAATCTAGTTGAATATAAGCTTCAAATATATATATATTTGTTACAAAAGGCAATTGAGAAAGAGCCCATGTTCCAGTAAAGAGCAGCATGTGAACCAGGCTTTGGAGATAAGAAAGAATTGTTTATATGCAGTGGTAGAGATCATTCCCTGACATAGTCATTTGTATTATGTTTAAAAGGAAACTGAGATTCCGGAAAAGTAATTCTTTATACTTTTAATTTCATAATAACTCATCATTTTGGAGTAAAGTTTGCCTTATTGCACCACCTATACTTCTCTGTTCTTCAGGGATGAATTATTCCAATTTTGTTGCAAACACATAGGCATCTTGTTCAAGGTTTTCTAATGGGTTCTACCACATTTCTTTGAGACAAAATATAACATCCGCTTATAGTGAGAAATTAAATGTTTGAAGACTCCAGAGACAATTTGAAAAAAAGAATATATCCCAAAAATATCAGTTTCAACACATATGTTGGTAAAAGGCAGAAATTAATGTGTTCTTATTTAAATATAAACATACTACTTATAAGTAAATAGGAGCAAGTAGTCATGGTGAGCTACTACACATAATGATGATTATAGATAAGTAAAATGTATGATTTTAAAGACTTGAAAAAACACTTTATAAGTTTTTGCCATAAAGAAAAAGAATAAAAGTTGAAGAGATTTTTTTTTTAGCCTGATTTAAACAGTATTCAGTGTAATCTGGGATAATTATGTGTTATACCACTAATATCAATGCAATTATGTTATATTTATATTAGCTAAACTTATTTTAAAAGTCCACATGCAAATTTTCAGTGCACAAATATGGAAAGACTATGAGTCCAAAGGCAAGACCACTGAGGGACAAAGTGATTGGTGCTATGATGAAGTTTCTATTACCAGAACCAATTCTCACAGTACGTCACCCAGCACAGAAGAGTTCACCATTTTGTCATTAATGGAAACTGAGGTTTACTCTAAATAGCTCATTTTAACAAAATGATTGAACTCAAAAATTCTTCTGACTCCAAACTAAAATTCCTACTATTTTCTTGGCTTACATTATATTTAGAAAGTAATTTTCCAACAGTACCAAGTAAGTCAGAGTCCTTGGGTACTGATTAATATGAATCAGTCACCTACTCCCAGGCATCAAAGAGAAAGCTACTTCAAAACACCAAGAAATTTGGAACTAGTGATGACAATATAAAAGAAAAATCATATTCCTTTAGAAAATAGGAACTGGAGTTACCAGAACTGGCAGGGTACTTTGAGGCATACCTGTAGTGCAGAATATGTAAGGGATTTCTAAGAACTGCATCCTTGGAAAATGCTTTGAGAGGCAAGAAGTAACATTTATAGAAATATTCAGTAAGTGTTATAGATATGAGAAAGAAAATAAAGCCAGATGAGAGGACCTACAAAAATGACAACTCTCTAAATTTATATTAGCTGAAAAGTATAGTACTCACAAAGTTAAAATTGCAAAGACTATATTTAATCATGGAAAATATTATGATTTGTTTCATGATATATCTAATCATGGAGAATTTTGATATGATTCATGGTAATAATTTATGTATCTAAACATGTTTGTGATTCTGATTTTCAAGCCTATGAAAGTGAACTAAATTCTACAGCTAAATCAATCTGAAAATCCCTTACCTCATCTGAAAATGAACTAAAATTAAAAATAAATTCATCCCCATTAATTATAGCAGTATGTAGACAAAACACTGCAGAAATTGTATAAATTTCATGTGTGTAATTAATTTGATTGATATTTTTGCTGCCTGATTTATAAACAAGAACTATGTGACCATATTTGGATATGTAACTTTCTTCTGTTTATCTCTTTGAAATTGTGTTAGATAATATTCAAAGAAATAAACCTATACTGAACAGAGGTTGTATACTTGATAGGCAGTTCTCAGAGGGCATAATTGAGATCAGTGGGAAAGGGCTAGAAAGTAATGTAACATAAAAAATCCCTCCATATAACCGGAACTCCAGAAAGCATCCCTTATGGGATACTGTAAGAAGAGATCACTGACTTGAACATCTCATGAGAATGGTGCTAAGTGTTTACCCTTTTAGACTCCATAGTTTGCCCTATTACCCTGTGGTTCTGCATACATTTAATTTGGCCAAAAATGGAACTATGGTATCCCAAGATACTTCTGTTAAGAGTTTTAAACTATATAATATATATGTGTGAAGAAAAGAATGCATGGACTTCTCAAGAACCTGCCAATCATTCGACCTAATAAATGAAAATGTCACCTTCTTTAGGATGCCTTTTCATAGCTTCAGTTAGATATAACGTCATTGTTATCTAGGTTTTTGAGGCAGTTAAGTTATAACTATAGAAAAGCATGTTAATCTTGAATTGTGTGGCCTTCTAATATATAATATTGTAAATTCTTAAAGGCAATTACCATGTGAGATGGGCAGACCTCAGAAATATAGATCTGAGTTCAAATTCTGAATTTATTAACTATTAGCTCTATTAAGTTGGGCATACTTCATTTTTTGAATCTTATATAATTTTTTTTAAATGGGGATACTATTTAATAATTATTACATTGAATTGTTTCTAAGACTATATGAATGGCAAGAGATGAATATAGATACTTTATACTTTTTAGTAGATTTCTTTACCTGAAACTATAGAGTAGTAATAAAAGACCTAAAATTGGATTTATTATCCCTGAAATTGTGTTATTCTGGGAATCAATAGAAAGTAAAATAATAGGAGGAGGTATATTTACTTAAGGATTTATCATATTATAATTTTTATTTAATTAAAATTGCAACATACTTAATCCTTGAACAACTACCTCTAGTTTAAATCCCAAAGCAAGTCATTTTACAATAAAATTTCCATAACAATGCTGTCTTACTGTAGTCACATTCTAGGCTTCTAAGGATGCATAGATTGGTCATGCTTAAGTAACACACTTATGCCAAGGCAATAGATGCACAAAATTAACTATGCATAGAGATCACATTCGTCTTTACTCTTACTACCTGTCTCCTTAATAAGACTGAGTTGAATACTGTTCATCATCCTATTTTCACATAATCCTACTGAGAATCTTACTCTTAAATAATACCGAATCACTCTAGAGCCCTTTATGACTTTTTCAGAAGTGCATAGGGCCCTTTATTACTATTTTAAGATTTTTTTTTTTTAAGATCCCCAAGTATAATAAGCGTGTTGAATTATCCTCCCTGAGGAATCAGTCTTGCCTTTCTAGGTGGTTATTTAGGTCAGTCCTAGAACAAAAAAAGCTATTTGCTCAATGTGCTTATAAAATGAACAGGTGGCCAACTAGGTGTAGGACTTCATATCTCAGTATTAAAACAGTAGCAGAGGTGGTTCCAAAAATTTCTGTATTAACTAAGAGATGGGCAAATTGAGCTTTAGAGTCATTTTGTATTGACCCACACTCTATGGTGGTAAGTATCCTATGAGTGGGTATGCCCTGAACTCTTGAGTGGCATGTCAGGCAACTAAACCAGAGCCCAGTCCAGCTCAGGGTAAACAAATCTCCTTTTAAGGAGAACTATCACGTTCATAAAGGAAATGAATGAACCGTGCTTACTAGAAAATGAACACAAGATATAATCCTATTCCACAATTCAACATGAGAAATGTTTACACTACAGTTTACTAAAAACAGAATGCAATTTCAATATAAAATTAATTTCCATTTTGATCTAATTCAAACATTGCTATTTGAAATTAAGAGAAAACATTTTATATTTAGACATAATTACTCCTGTTGTACTTTCATTTTTTTGAATTAAACCCAATATATCATTATGGCATACATAATGAAAGTAATATTATAGTTAATCACAATGCTTTATTTTAATCCAAATATAACTTTCTAATTGTTCCCCTCATGTTTTTTGACAATATGACATGTTTATAAACATATAATATTATCATCAAAAACTTAATATTAATCTGTTATTGTCTTTCATAAGAACTTACATAGAATATTGACATCTAATATTATTTAAACGTCAATGAGATAGTTAATATCTTACCCTTGTACTTATCTTTTTTCTACATATTTACACTGATGGTAAAGACTAAGGGATTGACCAAACCTGTATATTTCTTCCTTATTTTGGTAAACATTCATATACTTTTTACTACTCTCTAAAGTTTTCTTGGTCACATTATTTTCTTTTCTCTAGAAGCATAAATCTCACATGAGATTTTTATTCCTTTGTACGTTTTTTGCCTTTCAGTACTAGGTGGACATGTGTGTGTGTTTGTGTGTGTGTGTGTGTGTGTGTGTGTAAACTCTTGTTTGCAGTGACTGTTTATTAAAGACAAACACATTACCTTTGTTATTGCTATGATGCCACATATACACTTATATGTGTGTTTATTATTCAGAAATGTAAAGTGAATTAACATAATTATAACCAAAAAGTTTTTGGAAACCATACACCATTTACTCACATTTCTATGTCATTTCTATGTCAGCATTTAGAACTTCATAAGAACAATATTTGTATGAACTTTTAAAGTAAAATCTATTATATTTCTAAAACTCTCATTTAAATGAAAAAAATAGATAAAATAGAAAAGGGGGCCAAGAGAGATAGATTAGTTGTTAAGGCACTTACTGCCAAAGCCTCAGCATCCATGTTCAATTCTCCCAGTCCCATGTAAGCCAGACTCATAAGGTGATGCAAGCATGCAAGGTCATACATGTGCACAAGGTGGCACACATGTCTGGAGTTCAACTACAGTGGCTAGAGGCCCAGGCCTACCAATTCTGTCTCTCTCTTGCTCTCACTCTCACTGTCTCTCTTATAAAAGAATTACAAAAAAAAAAAAAAGAGAAAAATACATATTTTTGCCATGAAAAACAAGTATGAGGTTTACGTATACTATGAAAACTTATTTTTTGTTCAGTGAAATTATGAATTAATTAGCACTTAATATGGACAGGTGTTAGATTTCTAAACTTATTTCTCCATATGCAGTGGATATATTGAAATTTTAAGATTATTATTGGGCATAAATAGAATTATGCACATCTAACTGATTATATAAGCTACTTATGCAGCATTGAAGAATCAGGTAAATATATATAATTTGTTCACAGGATGCAATAAAACTGCCAATAAAAATTCTGCTCACAAAGCTAGAGAAAAGACAACATATGAGCTCTAAGAAATCTACTCTAGTCTCTCTAAACCATACCCATGTTAATGTTTTCTACTTGCTATACAAATATTTTTAGAAGTTAAAGAACAATTATTTTCAGTAGTTGTTTACAAAGAAGAATAATTTAACAAGTGGCTGAACTTGGAAAAATATTCACATTCTAGCTTATTTATTTTCCACTCATTCCTAAAATGATAAACAATAGAACTAGTGATAATTCCACTGTCAAGTATTGAGGAGATTAAATTAAAAAAATAATAATGAAATTGCCTGAAAGACCATGTGGCTCAACTACAGAACTCTGCAATGTGCAATGTGTTCCTTCACTGGCAATGGATGGTACTGTGGCCGTCATGAGGTGAGAGGGATGATCCCACACCATCCCACTACGACAGAGAGTGAGTCACGAGCCCAATGGCTCATTTTTAAAAAAAAGATGTATAAACGGGGCTGGAGAGATGGCTTGGTGGTTAAGCACTTGCTTGTGAAGCCTAAGCAACCCGGTTCAAGGCTCATTTCCCCAGGACCCACGTAAGCCAGATGCACAAGGGCGCACACATCTGGAGTTCGTTTGCAGTAGCTGGTGGCCCTGGCATGCCCATTCTCTCTCTCTCTCTCTCTCTCTTTCTCTCTCTCTCTCTCTCTGCCTCTTGCTCGCTGTTGCTCTCAAATAAATAAATAAAAATTAAAAAAAATTAAAAAAGATGTATAAACGTCAAGGCACACACTAATTTTATTTAAAAAAAACTGTAATTGAAAATAACTGCAAATGGGGGGGGGTGAGAAATCCAAACTCAATAAGTTTGAGGCCAAAATTAAATGAATTATTGTTAATTCACATAATTAGAATTCCAGCAGCAGTTTGGGGCTGGGGTGTTAGTTTGAATCAAGTGCCTCAATTAATTCATGTGTTCTGGACACTTGGCCCCAGCTGGTGGTAATTTGGAAGGTGGGGTATTGCTGGAAGAGGTCTACCCTTTGGGGTGTTATCGCCCAGCTTCCCCATTACCAGAATTCAGCTCACTGTCCTGCTACTGTTGTCCACCTGCTGTTGGCCAAGAGGTGATGTCCAGCCTCTGCCCTGCCATCTGTTCCCTGCCGTCATGAAGCTTCCCTATCAGACTGTAATGCAAATTGAAGCTTTCCTCCCTTCTGCTGCTTTGTCTGAGTGTTTGGTAGCAGCAATGTGAAGTTAACTACAACAGGAGGATAGCAATGGTGTCATAATGGAATAAAACTCTAGATAGGAGTGAAAAGCCTTGGACTGTCTCCAGGTTTTCCTCTTATAGTAAATTCTAGAAATTCAGACAAGTTCTCTGAGCCTCTAGCTCTTCATTTGTGTAGAAGACATGGTGCCACTTGCCTCTTAGCAGTGTGGTAGAGTTGAAGTGAACATCATGTGAAAATGCCCACAGTGTTCTCTCACACATAATGGGCAGCACCATGTTTCTAAATGAAGAGCTATGGGTTTTCATAAGAAGGAAAATGTCTTGAGCTACAGGAATCAAGAAAGATTTCTCTGAGGTGGCATTAAAGTGGATGGAACTGGAACATGTGTAAGGGAATTTTCTTTGTGGTACTGTGAGAAAGGAAGCAAAATGGAACATAAAGGATTTCATTGGTTTAGCAAATAACTTGAATATTAATGAAAAACAGTTTCACTTACTGTGGTGGTTTGATTTAGGTGTCCCCCATAAACTTTGGTGTTCTGAATGTTAGGTTCCCAGCTAGTGGAGATTTGGAAATTTTCATCTTCAGGAAGCAGTGTATTTTGGGGAATGGGCTTATGGGTGTTATAGCAAGCTCCCACTTGCTAATATTTGGCACCCTCTCCAGTTGCTATGGTCTACCTTATGTTGGCCAGGTTGTGATGTCCACCCTCTGTTCATGCCATTGTTTTTTCTGCCATCATGGAGCTTCCCCCTCAAGGCTGTAAGTCAAAATAAACCTATTTTTCCTACAATCTGCTCTTGGTTGGGTGATTTCTACCAGCAATGCGAAGCTGACTGCCACAGTAAAGTGGTACTGAGGATTGGGATTGCTGCTAGACACGTGAATGTGCTGCTTTGGCCTTTTGGTGCTGATTTTCAAGAGGAATGCGGAAGGATTTGAAACCTTGGCCTAAGAGATGCCTTGCAGTGCTGTAAGTACAGCTTGATGGACTATTGTGGACAGAGTTGAAAACCTGAATGCAGAAAGAGCTATGGACTGAGGTTTGGCTAATAGGGTGAGAAAGAGGTTTGCTTGGACTGGGCTAGCAATTTGTGTGAGAATGTTGCTGTTATGCCCATGTCCTGAGAAGTTGTGCAGGGTTGCTTTGCATAGAAATGAAGTGGTGTGAGCAGAGGGATATTGCACAGGATAAAAAGAAAATCTTTGGGTTGAACCTCTGCCTGTTCAGCTGCAATTGTGAGGTTACAATCTTTGAGGTTGGGCCAACTGACCTGCACTCAGGGAACAGGAAGAATGTACTCTTTTAAAGGGGTCTGAGTTCTCAAGGAGTGTCCTATACTTCAAAGTCTGATTTATCCCCGCCCCCTCCGGATTAACAAATTGGAATTCTCCCTAGTATTATGGAGTATAAGGAATTTAAGAAAAAGAGGGTCATTGAGTTTGCAACATGGTCTTGTGTTTTGGAAATGGCCATAGGTAGTGTGAAGCAGGTTTTCTGGATGCCTACATGGAGACCCCATGGAGCCATGAGGATGAACCACGGATTGCAGTGGAGACCCAGTGGAGAAGTGGAAAGCTGCCGGCCTGATGAAGTTTTCCAGGACTGTGAGTAGCCTAGCTGGAGGGGCTGAAATGGAAGTCCAGAGACTGGTTGCTGGCTATAATTATTGGATTTGGAGATTTGTCACTGGTTAGAGTTGTTGGACTTGGAACTACAGAGTTTGATGTTTGTCTTGTTTAAATAGTGTATTACATCACTGTTTCTTTGCTATGCCCAATGCCATCGTTTGTAGTGTGAATGTTTATTCTGTGCCTTTTTGGTTTTTTTAGGTTATTTTTCAGGTATTATGGCTCACTTAAAAGACCTCGGAATATGGAGATGTATGAATAGCATTGAAATTGATAAAAAATATGAGGACTTTTAAAGTTGAGCAAATGAATTGAATTTTATATCATGTATAGTTATCAGTTTATGGGGACCAGGGGCAGAATGTGGTGGTTTGATTCATGTGTCCCCCATAAACTTAGGTGTTCTCTTAGGTTCCCAGATGATGGAGATTTGGGAATTAACACCCCCTGGAGGCAGTGTATTATTGGTGGTGGAATTGTGGGTGTTATAGCCAGCTCCCCTTGCTAGTGTTTGAAACACTCTCCTGTTGCTATGATCCACTTTGTGTTGGCCAGAAAGTGATGTCCACCTTCTGCTCATGTCATTGTTTTCCCTGCCATCATGGAGCTTCCTCCTCAAGCCTGTAAGCCAAAATAAATGTCTTTTATTCCACAAGCTGCTCTTGGTTGGGTGATTTCTACCAGCAATGTGAACATGACTACAACACTTATTATTTTTTTAAATTTTATCTTTAGTTGTAGTGGACCCCTCCTAAATAAAATCTTTTACAGATTTTAAATTAGCTAAGGGTTTTGGACTTTTCCTTAGTGGAACAGGTATGAGCAGACTCCCATCCCCAAGATGTCATTAATTTATTAAACCAAATCTCCTTGACATGATTGTAGGGACCCAAGTACTTCCTTCCTCTGTCTTGCTCCCAGCCCTGGGGTTATGGACTTTATTGTTTGACATTGTCCCACTATGCTATGCTATATAACCAGTGATCTAAAGTAAATTGATTGGGTCCACCAATCATGGACTGGAACCTCCAAAGCTAGAAGACAAATTAATACTGGACTGGGGATCAAAGAGGGCATTCAGTTTGATAACACAACCAACTTGTAGTTTTGTGATCATACCATCTTCCTCATGTCTCACATCTCTATATGTAAACTCCTAACTTGAAAATTCTATCATGAACTCACCTGATCTGTCAGTTCAGATTCGACTCTACAATATTTCCCTTTATCTATTTTGCTCATGCTTTCAGGCTCTTGTTTATTTATGTTTTAGTTCTCTCTGTATCATGTAGAAGCAAATATCAAATTTTGCCTTGACTTTCAAAGGTCATTAACAGACGTATTTATGACTACCCAACTTTGCTTTCCTTCATTTTGGATTTAGG
This sequence comes from Jaculus jaculus, assembly GCF_020740685.1. Classification (NCBI taxonomy): domain Eukaryota; kingdom Metazoa; phylum Chordata; class Mammalia; order Rodentia; family Dipodidae; genus Jaculus; species Jaculus jaculus. The sequence goes on along the minus strand of NC_059104.1, from coordinate 161,925,814 downwards.
ATTTTAGGAGCTTGAGCTGATACTGTGAACATATAATAAAATATAGCCTCTGGAGGGTACACACGGTCAGTTTTGGTCCATGTATATGCCTATAAGAACAATACTAGCACTGAAATTATGAAGATTGAATTTTTCCCATACCACTGTATAATGACTTGCTTCTTCCAGTCTTAGCATCTTTTATACCCACTAAACCATTGTTCCATTTTCTCTCATGAGATTGTTTCATATTTTCTAAAATTCTATACGAATGACATAATATAAATATTTAATCTTTGTAAATTCAATTATACATCATTTTTGTTGTGGTGTTTTTCAGTATATTGATCCTGAGATCCATCTATGAGGTAGTATGTAGCAACAAGATTTTATACTTTGTTGGTGAGTAGTATTCTATTGTATAGATATAGCAGTTTTCTCAACCATTAACTTGTTGACAGACATTATAATTAGTCTCTACATTACAAGAACTTGTCAGTCAATACTTATATATTACTTCATGTTTCTTACAAAAATATAAGGAAGTACATTTAAAAGATTAAATAGTATGTATATGTTTAACATTTTAAGAAATGATTCTTGAGTTATTCTATAATATCTATTCATGTTTCATATTCATTTGAATTTTAGTTATAATAGTAGGAATATAGTATAAAATTACATTTCCTTAGTAATATATAATTATGTTGAACATCTTTACCTGTGATGATTTACCTTCTATATGTTTTCCTTGGTGAAGTGCCTTTTATTTTATATTTTTGAATTGTTACTTTATTATTGTATTTAAGGATCCTTTAAGTACTTGGGTATAGCCAATTCATCAATATATAATATTCAGTCTATTTTATTGATTTGTACTGTGTCTGGTCTTCATTAATTAATGTTTTTGAGGTTTTCAGCTTTGATGAAGCACATCTAATAAATGGAAAATGATTTATATTAATGTACCTGAAAAAAAAACACTACTTAACCCAACACCATAAAGAATTTCCCCCAAATTATTTCTGAGGTTATCATAAGTTATGTTTCACATTTGGGTCTATATTTCATTCATTGTTTGATTATTTATTCATTCACGTATTTATGTTTGTGTAGTATGCATTTTTGTGATATATGTACATAAGTGTGGCTGATGATGGTGTGTGTGCATGTGTGCGGGTTCACACGTTCTGTGTTCATTCATGTGTAGGTCTGAGAGGGACATTGGGTGTTATCATTTATCACTTTTCTGCCTTATTTCCTAGAGTCTCTCACTGAATCTGGACTTCACAGCTTTTTGGTTATATTGGCTGGCCTGTGATGCCCAGTGAACTTTCTATTTTTCTGTGTCCCTCCCCCCCCCCACAGTGCTTGGCTTATGGGCATAGAAGGGCATGTCCTGCATTTTCTTTTTAACATGGGAGCTGGGGATGGAACTCAGGTCCCTATGCATGTACATCAAGTACTCCATCTCTCCACACCCCTTGGGTCAATGCTTCCATAAAGATGAGTTATTTTTATGGGATCTGAGGTATGGATTAAAGTTTTTCCTCTTTTGAGAACAGATATTGAATTTTTCTGAAAGTTTTATTTTGTAGAATCTATTGGATTTCATATACAGACAGAATTATGTTATTTCCTCCTGACATACTGCACTGATTAAAAAGTCTAGTACAACAGATTCTGAGGGGTTGGCAGCATACACCTTTCTTTGGTTGATGAATACAAGAGCTGAGTCTCACTGGGAGAAATATCTGGTACCTGATGCTCCATCTCAACCTAAATCTAAGGATTAGATATATTTCCTTAAAGATTACTGTACAAGCAGATAAAACAATCAGGTTTTGAAAGAAGTTTTGGTGTCTGGGGAATATAAAATCTGTAATACTGCTGTAAAGATTAGAATGCACAGCAGGAACAGTGTAGGAAAGTATGGGAGTAAAGGCTTGGCCAGACTGTTAAGATCATACAATGTACAATGTAAGGGTGTTTCTAGTTTATGCTGTGTGCTAGTGATTTTCAATCTTATCAATATGTTTCAGATCAACCTTGCAGATTGTAATGTACAAATATGATCCATAGAGATACTTAAGTAGTAGTTTTGAGGTAAAGTAGCCATGCCGCTGGTGATTTAAAATATAAACATCTGGGTCTCACCATAGACAAATATCAATGCCAGAATGGCAACTACACCACCAATTCCCTGCAATAAAAAAAAGACATATACACTTTTCATGTGGATTTTTGTTCTTTGTCAAGCTTTCATAAAATTATATATAGATTTTAAAAATTAATATGTGGCAAATGAAATAATATTCTTTAAATTATTCCCAATAGGTATGTGTGGAAATATTTGATTTTCTATACTCTAGGTACAGTGTTCATAATTTTTTCCTAATTAGATAATATGATTTATGTGCTTATAGCTCCTTGGGTGGAAGGATACAACACAAATCTGTAGAGAGTTTAAAAAATTAAGGATAAATTTATAGAATTTTCAGATTGACATCTCCAAATAAGGTAAACTTATCTAGCAGCCACTTATATCTCAGGACAGATAGCAGCAAGTTGGCATTGTACGGGTGGCTCATGTAAGGCAGAGAGAATTGTGGTTATCCAGGACCCAAGGACTTCATAGAGATTAAACATTATTACTAATACCTCTGCAAAGGAAATAAGGAGCATTTACTTGGTATTAGGGATCTGGCATATCTGGCACCAGAATGTATACATTGAAATCCAAGAGTAGTACAACTTATCATAGACAGCACTGGAGTAGAAATTTAGAAAGGTAATGACATGGAAGAATTGAGTCTTTTGCCATGATTCCAAATCAGATCACAAAAGCATCTATTAAATGTAATGTACATTCTAAAATATATCTTAAATGAGCTTTATACTAAGCCAACAATATTATAATTCGTATATAATTTGGTTGAACTTTTGCTATCCAATCATCTATATTGGATGCTTCTCCTACGGGTAAACTTCAGGTTGTGCCAGTCTTCCTTTGATGGAAACTAAGTGGATACTCATTTATTTTTTTCTCTATTCTTTGGCATCAAAGTCATGGACACAGAACTGAGGGCTGAGTCAGCAGAAGCTCTAGACTGGGAAGGTGAATGAGACTCAACTGACCGAAATAAGACCAACAAGAAAGAAGGCAGTTTTTTTTTTTTTTTTTTTTTTTGGTAAGTAGAAACTTTATATGGATACATCATATGTCGGTACCATCATTTCCCTTCTTGGCCCAACACCACTAAGGGCACTGGGTGGGAAGGAATATCAAGAAATGTATCCCTCCACAAAATGACGGACTGCTCATCTCACAACTCATAACCTATAACTACATGGTGAATACCAACAACCCCACTAAGAAGGAAGACATTTTTATAGGACAACTGCAAATCAGTTTCCAGAGGGGAAAGTTCCATGGTGGTATGCTCCAGCTAAGATGGGGTACCTTGAGCAGCAGATGGGGCCAGTGTTGGGATTTGGGTCTGCTGGTGGAGCCCAAAATCCTTGGCTATTTGGGCTCTTCCTTTGGTAATTCTAGTTTTCTTTTACTTCTGTGAATTATTCAGTGTCTTTTATAAATTTCTTATCTACTTGAATCAACCAGAATTGAATTTTATTGCTTGAACTAAGAAGTCTGGCAGATAAAAGTCCATTAAATATATGACAAATGGAATGATGGGGAAATTCTATTAACTTAACAGGACCATATACACTGTCAGTGGTTAGCTGATAGAAGCTGGTGCAATTAGAATTTGATCTCAGAATATTTTTATATCAAAGATTATCCCTGTCCATTCTATTCTGCTTTTAGACATGACTAAATGGTAGCAATAGACTGATGAAAGTAGCCTACTCACAATACGTAAATTAAGGAGAAATCTACATTACAACAACATCACAGGTCATAGAGCTGCCATCTATGTCAAAAATAATACATCATTTATTTTATGTTTTTATTTCTTATATTTATTTATTTATTTATTTGAGAGAAAGAAGGTGAGAGAGGGGGAGAGAGAGAGAGAGAGAGAGAATGGGTATGCCAGGGCATCCAGTAATTACAAATGAACTCCAGATGCATGCACCCCCCCCCTTGTGCATCTGGCTTACATGGGTCCTGAAGAATCAAATTGTGATCCTTTGGCTTTGCAGGCAAGCACCTTTACTGCTAAGCCATATCTCCAGCCTACTTCATTTATTTGTATTTATTTATTTTTTTGAGGTAGGATTTCATTCTAGCCCAGGTTGACATAGAACTCACTATGTAGTCTCAGGGTAGCCTCAAACTCAGGGTGATCTTTCTACCTCTGCTTCACAAATGCTTGGATTAAAGTCATGAACCACCATGCCCAGCTATATAATTTCTGCTACATGGTGGTTAACCAAAAATCTAAAGCTTGAGCTGGAGAGATTGCTCAGTGTTTAAGGTAGATGCCTGCAAAGTCTAAGGACCCATATTCAATTCTCCAGGTCCCAGGTAAGCCAGATGGCACATGCCTCTGGAGTTCATTTGCAGTGGCTAGAGACCGTGGTGCACCCATTCTTACTGTATCTCTCTCCCTCTCTCTGTCTGAAATAAATAAATAAATAAAATGTTAAAAAATATAAAGCTACATCTTGTGCCAACTCCTTATGTGATACATGTTTTAAAAATGTCTAATGAAATATTATTTTTTGGAAACCTACACAGATGAATAACAAATGGTTAATAACAAATGGTTATCTGCATGTAATAGGTTTCACAACATAAAATATTCTGTGATTTTTAACCAGACAGAATCTAATAATTAACTCAATCAGATGGCAAGAAAAATTCTATGTATGCTGTGCAGATGGTGACACATGATTTCTGTATTTCTTTTTTCTACAGGGCAAACAAAACTACTACATTTCAACTTCTTTTAGTGTCAATCTGTAAATGTGTGTCAAGTTTCGGCAAATGAATCATGTACAGAAGTGCTATGATCCACTTTCTGTCCTTCCTCCATTCCGCTTCTTCCACAGCCACAAAAGGCAAAGACTGAAGATGGAAAGCATGATAACCTCTGAACCACTGTTTGGAGAAGTACCTTGATGAGAGATACCCAATCTTCACTAAGCTTTTCAGGAAAACGAAATAAATTTCTATATAATTAAGCCATTGAGATTTGTGAGTTTATTATTGGAACAGTTCTTAAAACTAAACAAAATAAAGAAACAAAGTTTTATTTTATAAGTGTACATGCATGCACGTGTATGTGTGTGTTTGTGTGTGCGTGTGTGTGTGTGTCTGTGTGTGTGTGTGATGGGAGTGGCACTTAGAGAATTATCATCCTATGTGATATTTTACTTGTTTTCAAGTTTGAAGTAGCTCATAGATACTGACAATGTCAGGAAAATTAACCAGTTAGAGTGCATTTGCCCAAATTTCAAAAGCATAACATTTGAACTTTAAATTTTAGAGTTTAAAGAAATTGACATTTTTTAGACAAATCCAATCAGCAACTCAATACACAATACTAATGAGAGTGACACTGTGTAGAGATGAATAGTAAAAGGTTCAAAGACCTTACCAAGGTTATATATGTGATAAGTAAAGTAAGCGTGTAGTCATACCTATTTTACTAAAAACAATACTCCTAGGCACTGTTGTATATAGAATTATCTGAGAGTGCTAAAACAGTAAATCCAAAATTATTAAATGTTCTATAAAAATGCATAATAAACTATTTATATACCCAGTTTTCATTAATTTATACTTTTAACTATAAAAAAATCAAACTGTTCTCTCTGCTGAGATAATGCATAAATATGGAGTTTGGGAGTTAGTAATGTAGTACTTATGACACAGAGATGTTTCTAGATATGAAAAAAATAAACTACATAGGACCACTTAATATTTAAAATAAGTGTCAGATTCAAAGTACATAGTAAGTCTTCACTCACTATAAAAATATACTGTTTATATTAACCTTCTTACTCTGTTCATGTTGTTGATACAGTCTGTAGAGTATGAAAATTATTGCTTTAATTTTTACTGACCTATATTTATAAGAAAAACAATTTATAATATATATAATATATTGTACCTACATACATACATACATATATATATATATATTTTTCAATGTATATATGATATAAATAGAGATAGATATGAATATAGACAGATATGTTGTATCTACTTATATATCATGATTTTTATCAGATGTGTATGTTAAAATATTCAGCATCCACTTTATACTTAAAAACAAGATGTTCATCACACAATCACAGGAAGACCATCTTCACATGGTCTCATTCATCTGTGTTTCCTAACCTGGATCAGCCTGAGTTGCTGAATGGCATCTTGAGGCTTTGACAATAATGAGGGTAGGGTGTGGGGGAAGGGGGAAGGGTGAGGTGGGATCACAAAACTGAACCCAAATTGAACTACTACCATAGAATCTTATATCCTGGAATTTCAACTAAAAGGTGGAACCCTTAAGAGGACCTGAGGGGGAGCAAGTGAATCAAAGGGCCCTGGAGAGGGGGAGATGAAGCCTAACCTTAAATTTATCTTGTTCCTCTTTCTACTCTGTCTTTGTCTTTTTTCTTTGCCCTTGGGACTGATCTGTATTCCCTGTAACAGGATGTGGTTTACATCCCCAAACAGCTGTTTATCAAGAGAGACCTACTAAATCTCTCCCCAAACAAACAAGTCAGATTGCCAAAGCACGTGATTACCCACCAGATGTGAATGGTAAGACCCTAATGCTGAAGACACCATACACTGTCAGCATGGACCATGGAGAAACATGATTGGAATCCAGAATAGAGCCAGTCCCCAGTCAATTAACCAATCTAGTGCTGGAAGGTACTACAAGAGCTATTGGGGAAAGTGGCCAACATCTGTCTGAACAACTCAGTTTAAGTGACTCAGAAGCAAACAACCTGAAGTGAGGCCCATTCAGTGGGAGGAAATTCATGCCTGGTATTGTGCTACTGATAAATGAATCAAAAGCCTATGGCATAGAAGTTCATAGGCCCTAGAGGAATGATACAACGGTTCTTTGGCTTAGAGGATATGCCAAGCCCTTCAATTGCCTTCTAAATGCATATGTTTATATACTTTGATAAGTGATTTTCTCACTTGGGTTAAAGAACATCCTTTGCACACATGACGGTGAATACTGGGAGTGACCCAAGACTTATCAACCTGAAAAGGAGACAAACATTTACAACTGGATACGTCACCTCTACCACAATTTGGGGGGCTCAAGGAACATTGCAGAAGTGACAAAAAGAATAGTAGTGCTTCTCTGACTGTTAGCAAGAGACTCTTCTGCAGGTAGCAGTAGATACTGAAGAGTCCTAAATCTCAACTAAGCTGAAAACAATTAGCTACTAGGAACTCAGCATTAAAGAAGACATCCCTGTTACACCCTCCAAGGCTCAGGCAACGTTGAGGAAGAAGAAGCAGAAAGATTGTAAGAGCCACAGGGTAAGAAGGAGTTCTTTGAATACCATTCTCAGGACACAAACTGACCAGTGCACTCATAAGCTCACAGTGGTCGTCAGTACTCCAAATATACCTGCCTAATTCTCGGCCCACTAGAGGACCAAGTAGGATAAAAAGAAAGAGACATCAAAGTGCAGGAAAGGCTCCTTGGAAAGAGTAGAGTGTACAGTGGAATAGGGATGTAAGAGGAGATCCAAAAGAGAGTAACAGGGGGAAAATAGTACTGAATTATATACTATATCCATATTTTAACATTCCTGGAAAAATATTTTATAAAGAAAATTTTAAAAGAAAAGTGTGATTTGGAGATATAAATAGCACATAAACTTGTGTTTAAAGGGTCAGGAATGAGAGAACATTTTCTTTCAAAATAAGTAAAATTTTAAGCAAAGATCCTTCCTTCAAAACAGTATTTTTATGATAGAGAATTAAAAAAAAAATTGAAAACTACTATAGTATGAAGAAACAACAAGAGTAATAATAAAAAAATACCCTTTGGCATAGAAACAGAGTTGAAGATAGAGAGACTATTCGAGACATGGAAGAGGACTGTACAACATGGAATAATTGTGCTTGAAGTATCACTGGAAACTCACATGATTGTCTGCCTGTAACCTTTCCAGTTAGATAAGCTACAACAAGGAGAAAGTTCCAAGTGTTCATCATTACTAGTGTGAAGATTTTTAGCTTTTCACTATGACTGCCTTCTGTTCAAGCTCCTTACCTGTTGTATACATTATTGGTATGTCCCTTTCCACCACCAAATAAATAAATAAGTAAACAAACAAACAAACAAACAAACAAACAAACAAGCCATCTTGGTCCCATACCCTGCTTCTTTTTTCTCATGGATGCTAATGTACATGTGTAATGCAAAGAACACCCGAGTCTATTTCAGGTCACAGTGACATCCTACAAAGCCACTAGGCTTCTCCTCTACATGTCACACAATGCTAAAGCTATCTTCTCCTCCACTATTAATGCTTTGAAAAGAAATTTGCCTTTCTTTTTCTTAATCCTTTGCCTTTTGAATTCAGCATTGCCAAGGACAAAATAGCTTACATCTTTGGAGAGAAAGCTAAACATTTGGATTATGGATTTACCACTTGTTATTACTTATGACACTCAACCTATTCAATTATTCAGAGTTCCAGTTCATCTGTACCTATATCAACATAATAAAATGTACAATAGAAATTTTATAAGAATTGGTAAAATACAATGAATAAGTAGGGTTAATAAAATGGGTAAATTTTTCATAAAGGGTCTAACAATTAAAATATAGTCCAAAGGTACTCTTCACTCGCTGGTTTTCTCTGTCTCCTGCCTGAGTTTCTACAGAATCAAAGTACCTCATTCTACCCTTCTGTGCACATAATGAACTCCTAAGCTCGAAAGGAGAACTATGACTCTCTTACCTTAACCTTGACACACTACTCTAACTCTTCAAGAATGTTTACTAAAGATAGAAGAGCCAGCCACTTTTCCTTTTCACCCAAATAAATGCATATATCAAAGATAAAATAATAGAAGCACATATTTTACATTGAACCTTGCTTTTAACTTAATGTTGTACCATCCCTTTGTTTCAAAACCTAATTATTACTGTGATGAGTGCTTATTATTTCATCAAGCTGATGTTCCATACTTTTATGACCTCTCAAAAAGCGTTGAGTGCTCAGGCTGTTTCCTATTTTTCACTATTAAAATGACAATGTAATGAGCCTCTTCATGAACACATGCCTGTTTCTTCAAAATATTATTCACTCTGTGTCCCATCAGCACGTGCTGCTAAGCCAACAGGGGTGCAGGCATTCTTTAGTCTCATAAAGGGAGTTTACAGATTACTTTCAAAAAGATTACTCCAGGCTCACTTTTTTTATCAGGGAGATGTTTTAGCCCATTTTATAAAGATATAGAGAAATTCACATTTAACTTTTCCATAGACACTTACTGTTGTCTGAGTCCTCTAGTTCCTTCATTCCTAATAAAACTCTTGGTAGCTACACTCCAAGGTTGCTGCTACTAGAATTCATTCATTTATTTTAACCCTGTTTGCTTCAATCCAGAGCTCATTGCTGTTAGCACAAACTCATATTCCTTATAGTGAGTTTTTAACATAGCTAGTGGAATAGGGATTTAATATCTTTCTTTTATTTGATTTTTTTTAAATTTGTTTTTAGAGGTAGGGTTTCACCCCAGCCCAGGCTGACCTGGAATTTACTATGTAGTCTCAGGGTGGCCTTGAACTCATGGTGATTCTCCTATTTCTGCCTCCTGAGTTCTGGGATTAAAGGCATGTGCCACCATTCAGGCCTCTTTCTTAGACTAGGTGGGAAAGGTTGTCAAGTTAAAGCTTTTATGGTTCTAGATGTGTGATGCATAACACTGGCTCTTCACTGTGGTGCTATCTCCACTCAAATGTTATTTCCTCTGAGAGGTCCTGCATTTGTGTTCAATCTAATGATGTTTGCATCACATCCTATTCATTCTCAGCGTCACTTAAATGTTTAATTTTCTCTATAGGACATGGGTGGAATTACTTATTTAATTAATTTAATTTAATTTCTATTTTTTTTTTCTATTCCCATTCTCTCTATACTTTTCCTTTGTGATTTGGAGAATATAAATACCATTAGGGCTGACCATTCTAGAGTCAATGATTGTGGCATCCTCAACAATTGTAAATGTTTATAGCTGCTCAATTCATATGCTACTGCCATATGCTGTTGGTACAGAACATGGAGTGACCTGGCTGGAATATGGAGGAGAGTCAGTCCCCAGATAGTTAACATTTCTAGTGCCAAAAGGTACTATATGAGCAACTTGGGGAAAATGACTAACATCTGTCCAAGCAACTCATGGTCTAAACTACTCAGCAGCAAAAACCCTGACATGATGCTCACCCAAGTGCAATAGTGGCACACAGGCCTGGTGGGTAACCAACCAACTGATCTTGAATTGGCTAATAAATCCACACAGTGGAACAGAACACATAGTTGCAACTGAGAAACAAGTCAGAACCATATCCAAAAAACAAGTCTGCTCTCCAATATCAAGCTTCCACCAATCTTGGGCTACAAGAGGACCTACATCTATTAAACTCTCGCTAAACTAATAATGGTTATCCCATTTATCTGGTGCTTACTTCATACTCCATTGGAGCATCTGCTTGTCTTTTTCAAATGGCTATAGATCCTGAGGAGAGAATCAGCCCATTGCACCTCACCAGGGTCCCAGCTGAAAACATAGAGTGATTTGGGGAAATGAGCAAGATTGCTGCTTTCTTGGTGAACATGGGACCAGCACAAGGCAGGAGTAGGTAGACACAGAGAACACTCAACTCTTACCTAACCAGATATCCAGAGACACAGGGGCTCCCAAGACCTCATCACCGAAGTAGACCCAATATGGCTCAGAGGAAATTGCAGAAGAGGGGGAGGGAAGATTGTTAGAGCCACAACTTGGGGCATTATGTACAGAGACATTGCTTCTTCCTCATAATTGATGGCTGTCCCACAATGTATGTCCCATATTCCCCTTTAGAGGGGGAAGGACAGGGAAGGATCTAACAATGGTACCAACATGGATGGTTACATACTGAGTATATACATAACTAAAAGGTAATTGGAAAAGAATTCTGATTCTAATTGATAAAGACCTAAAACAATCTTAGAGTATTGGGGTACCACCTATAATCCCATTACTCAGGAAGTTGATATAGGAGGTCACAACTTCCGTGGGCTAGGTAGTGTGCTCATGGCCAGTGAGGGCTTCATAGTAAGACCCTATATAATCAAAGACCGAAATTATCTTTGTGAAGATTATACTTCATCTTTCCTTAGTTGTCTATGACGTCAAAAAAAAAAAAAGAGTTACACTATCTAACTTTCTCCAATAGAAACTTCTGCAGAAATAACAAACTCAACTGTAATCAAGGCCTCTCACCAGGTTACACATCAATTTGTCATGCCTTTAATTCTCTGCTCAATTTCATAGGGAGCAAAGGCATTTTTTTTTTTTTTTTACAAGAGCTCATTGCAGAAATTAAAACTCAAACTGGTTGCCCCCTGTTCATTTGCTACACAACATAGGTTTCTGGTGACATTCAACTAATGAATTTCCTTCATGATTAACTACCCATTATATGTGGGCATTATAATGGAGACACATTCAGCCTGTGCTGAACCCCTTACAAGCAAGGTGCTTGTGTAAAGGCTCATTAATATAAGTGAGCTGGGACAGTCTCCTTTTATGAAGTCAGAGAAGAATGGAGCTTGAAAAATATTACTCACAATCAAACAAATTGCTGAGACAAAAGGCATGCTCTATTGGACTGTGACATCTATTCTTTCTTATTATTCATTTATTAGAAGTAGAAGGCAAAATTTTGCAAAGTTAGATAACGGATTCAATATAGGCATTCTTTATTTTTGTATTCTTCTAGCTACTTTGGAGGTAAAGCAGAAAGAAACAACAAAAAATAGACAAAGCAATTACCCAATTACTTTAAAAAATTAACATCCCTCTGCATTTGTTTAGCTTGTCAGAAGCTTTGAAGAATTTACACTGCAGGAAGCCATTCACCATTACTTAATCTTTACTGACATCTGGTGGTCTAAGTTACCTAAGTAGTTGGAATGAACTCTTGAAGCTTCATTATAGGTACATTTTAAGACCGCTTAATGGGTTCTTGTTTTCATTTGGTCACCATTAAGAATGAATTTATTCTTAAGAGATATTTATTGAATTTTAATATCATGTGTACATTGCTATATGGGAGAATATGTTCTTTTACATTTAATGAGTACCCTGGTCTAAATGCTAAAGACACACTAATTAGGGGGGAAAAAGATAAACTTTCCTTCTCTATGGAACTATTATGGAGAAGAAAAGGCAAAAACTAACACATTTTCAAGAAATATGAGATCATGACTGTGGAAAGTGTGAAATGAACTGCACAAGCTGACACAGTAGAGATATGGAATATAAACTGGATGGTTATCTTAGGATGTTTTTTCTATAGAGAAGGTGAATTTGAATTGATATGTGAATACCAAACAGGAGTTTTCTAGGTAAAGCAGGATAAGACAAATACTTCACAAGGCTGTAAAAAGGCTCAAACACATATGATTTATTTCAAAGTTCAGAGAAGGCCGCTGTGGTGAGTTGAATGCAGTGTCGTTCCCCCACAGACTCATGTCTTTGAACACTTAGTCCCCAGCACAGCAGAGCTATTTAGGAAGATTGTGGAACTTTGAGGGGGTGGAGCCATGGCATAGGAAGTATGTCCTTGGGAGTAGGACTTGAAGCCTTACAGCATGGCTCCTGTTTACTACTCTTTCTATTTCCTGTTGGCTGTCATGTAGAGGTGGTACTGGTTTCGATTCTGCCATGTTGCCCATGACATGGTGGACTATAAACGAAAGTAAACTCCTCTGTGTTGCTTCTGGTCAGGGATTTTGTCTTAGCAATGAGAAAGGAGTTAATAAAGCACCTATGTGAGGTAATGGCTTAAAACAAAAAGTTAATTAAGAATATATAAGTATTCTCAAGATTACAATTTTGTCTTAGTCTGAGCACAGTGGGAAGCCAACATACGTTTACTAACAGGAAGAATAGCTAAAAAGATTTTGCTTGAGAAAGACACCAGCAACTCTAAACAGCGTTAGTCATCTTTTCACCACTACCTGAGATAACAGATAAAAATGAAAGGTTTCTTTTAACTTACTGTTTTCAAAATTCTACTCCACAATTAGCTGGGTGTGTAATGAGCCAGAGAATAATGGTTGGACCATTATGTGACAGAATAATGCTACTCACTGATAGCCTACAAGTGAAAATGAAGATGAAGTTTCTGAGTCCCACCCATTTCTATGGAGTGTGGAGGGGCAAGCAAGTAATATATGGACATTTGAGAACACTTGAAGTCTAAACTGTAGCAAATGACAAAGAGGCTGTGAGAGGATAGTTCTGAAGCATTGAGTCTAGGGGTCATTATTTTCTTATGAATGCATTTGACACTATCCAAACACATTATGGACTTTTATTTCTACATATTTTGTTTTTAAATTTTCTCAGAACTATAACCATATGATCATTGCAAACAACTTTGAGCATTCTGGATGGAGCTCGATTTACTAAGCCTCAACCTCCTATCTTGACCACTGAACACCCTAACTGGTTTTTATTCCATTATAACATCAGTTACACTGCCCCATGACATTTAATGGTGTATGTGCCAAAATTTAGGTCTATATATCAATGGGTCCCTCATTCGCTGCATTATACACACAGGGCTCAATTAATTTCACAAGTGAAAAAGAGTAAGTGAAGAAGTTGAGTTTTCCAACTTCAATTTACCTTAAAGCATAGTAAAGTATAGTATCATTATCTATAGATAGATGACAGAGAGAGAGAGAGAGAGACACAGAGACAGAGAGAGAGAGAGAGAGAGAGATAGACATCAGAATGCCATTCCAATTTTACTTAATATGTTAAACCACTTAGTTTTATTATATGTAAATAAAGAATATGGTAAAACCAAATTTACAGGACAATCATAAACACTAAACATCAGTATATATGTAATATTTATTTGGGCCCTTGGTATAGGTGAAACACTCAGTGTTGCAGTCCAGTTCGCATTGCTGGTAGAAATCACCCAACCAAGAGCAGCTTCTGGGAAAAAGAGATTCATTTTGGCTTACAGGCTCGAGGGGAAGCTCCAGGATGGCAGGGGAAAACAATGGCATGAGCAGAGGGTGGACATCACTCCCTGGCCAACATAAGGTGGGACACAGCAACAGGAGGGTGTGCCAAACACTGGCATGGGGAAACCCCCAACAATACACTCCCTCCAGGAGGCATTAATTCCCAAATATCCATCAGCTGGGGACCTAGGGTTCAGAACACCTAAGTTTATGGGGGACACCTGAATCAAACCACCACACTCAGTAAATGTTAGCTTCATTGATTGGACCAGAAATCAACATAGACCCTGTATTAGTCCCTTCCACAATGAAATCAAACAAACAAACAACAACAAAAACATTAGTGCTTGTCTACAGCTGCTTTCCACAGATGATATTATATTATAATAAAGTCTTGTTGAATTGATGTAGTTCTACCCTTAAGGGATCTAAGCACTTGCTAGAAAGATATTAATCTTAATAAATTCCATGACACATTACTATGATTAATATTAATTAAGTATCCATCATGGAATGTATAACATTCCAAAGATGGGAGGGGGGCTTGAATTTGGAAGAGAATTGCCCAATGTGACCCTCTAGCTACATAGTAATATTCATGAAGAATTCCAATTGATAGCCTAGTGTTGATTTCAGAACCCCATACATTATCTGCATATAATAGTTTTGCAATTGCCTCATCTAAAATAATTTGAAAGGGGACTAGATATAGCAAAAAAGGAAGGAAATAAGATTTTGTCGCCTCAAGATTTCCCTGATTAAAAGAACATAGTATAATATTGCTTTTGAGTTCTTGGTGCCGTTGTATACATGTCTAATCACTGACTCAGGAAGACCAGAAGTAGTAGGCCAACCTGGGCTAAATAAAGAGAACATGTATCAATGAAACAAAAGGAGAAAATAATGAAGTTAGGTCTATGATTTTGAGTAAATTATTGGAACCAGTCTAAGAACTTCAATATTCCCTTTTGAAATTGAGATATAATATCTTCTTTCAGTTATACTACATGAAAGAGTGAATGCAATCATTGCTATTTAAAAAAAAATATTTATTTATTTTAGAGAGAGAGAGAAGGAGGGAGGAAAAGAGAGATAGAATTAACATGCCAGGGTCTCTAGCCACTACAAGTGAACTCCAGATGCATGTGCCACCTTGCGTATTTGGCTTTATGTGGATAGTGGAGGATAGAACCTAGGTCCTTTGGCTTTGCCACCAAGCACCATGACTGCAAAAGTATCTCTCCAGCTCTAACACTTTTATTTATCTATCTCTCTATTTATTTATGTGTAAGTAGAGAGCGGACAGAAAGGAGAGAGAGAGAGACAGAGAATGGGCATGCCAGGGCCCCCAGCCACCACAAGCAAACTCCAGATGCATGTGTCACTGTGCAACTGGCTTTACATGGGTACTGTAGAACTGAACTTGGATAGTTCAGTTGTGAAGGCAAGTGCTTTAGCCATTGTGTCATCTCTCCAGCACCATTATTATTATTGTTAATTATTATTATTATTATTATTTTATATAAGCAGATGATTTAAAATGTTATTATGATTCAAAGCTCAATGTTTGCAGAATTAATTCCAGCATACTAGAATTACTTAAATATTTGCATGGAAAATTAAAGTTGCTAAGAACCATAAAATTTCAAATTGGACATAGAATTTGTTGGTACACTCGAGGAGGGGCAACATCAAAGTATTTTGCATCAGTGGCATGGAGTGTGGCTGTGGGCCAAGGCTGATGTATTCCCACCCATAATGAATGACCTGTGGAAAGAAGAAGAATCATCCTCGAGGTCACCGTCGCCTGTTCTGAAAGGTGCTTCTCCTTTCTGCTTGGGAGATTTCTTTGCCACTGCATATTTAGGGGACGGAGAACCGTAAAGAAGATGAAAGCACATCAAACATTTCTCTCAAGGGTTTCATTTTCTAAGGAAGAGCAGGTGTGTCATATGATTTCTCAGAGGAGCAAATGCTTTTCTAAAGCCTCTCATGGTGCTGCTGGAGATAGATGGCATGGGGGATGTGACAGGGGTGGAGAGCTGCTGAGGATAAATACTCCATTTAAAGAAACTGGGATGGGTAGTCCGTTTCTCACAAAACTAAAAGCCTCAGAAACAATCAAATTGTTGTGAACAGAAGAAAAATCATAGAGGAGAAAGCACTGAAAAGTGACATAAACTCAATCTACAATATCTTTAAATCACTCCCTTAAAAACTCACCCATGATTACTTCTATCTGTGATCCATTTCTTTTCTCTAAGCCACCCTGCCTTGAAACACATCCATCTATACATTAGAAAGCCTAGAGACAATTTAGAGTACTATTCTCACTGTCACAGTTTATCACGGCTGGTAAACTTTCTCGGCAAATAAATATTTAAACATAATTTTAAATACCTAATGCTTCAAATACAAACTCCTTTTTAATTGTCATGTAACATAGAAAAAAAATTCCCATAGGTAGTTAGTCATTTTCAATTGTAAACTACCTGGGGTTTCTTTCAAATTAAAAAAAAAAAAATAGTAGACAAAATTCATGAATACTGAATCCTCAGCCAGAGATAATACAAATTGAGTTTCAGGTATAAATTGATCTTAGCATCAGAGTTCTTATAAAAGGAGACCATTAAATAATGTTTTAAAAATTATAGACTGAGGCTATGCAAATGTAAGTAAACTAGAATTAAATAGGTGGTGACCACTGGTTGAGACTTGAATCTGTTTCAAGATCCTTCTGCCCTGGTACTACCCAACATAATTTTTTTATGGTTAAATCAGGCAGGCTTCAGCATATTTATTCATCAACAAATATTTAGTATCTGCTGAGTTATGTTATTGAATAATCACTGAATGTTGTCTCATTAGAAGGTTTACATTACAGTAGGAGAACAGGCAACAAAAATATAAGTCAATAAAGAAAAGCAGATAAATGGTAATTATGATAATCATCTCTAGCTTCCTGGTTCAAACATGCCCTTTCTACACACTGATACCTATCAACACAACATACAGTTCCAAAAGTCACTAAATTAGCAACTGAATTCCCAAACATTGTGATCATTTAGTGTCCCCCATAGACTCGTGTGTTCAAGTACTCTATTTCTAGTTGGTGGTGCTGATTGGAAAGGTTGTATAAATGCTAGGAGGTAGAGCCTTGCTGGAGGAAGTGTATCACTGGGCGTGGGCCTTCAATGGTTGATGCCCACTCCAGCTTCCTGCCTTCATGCATTCTCTACTTCCTCCCTGCAGAGGTTGATAAGATACCATCTGTCTGCTGTTCCTACACTCTCCCCACCATGATAGGCATGCCTCTAAAAATTGTAAGTCACAAACAATGCATTCTTCCAGCTGCTTCTGGTAAGGTGTTTTGTCACAGTAACAAGAAAGTAACTGATGTACTACCTAAATCCCATTCACAACCATCTTCTACCTAGATTGTTTCTCCAACTCATACACTTTTGTTCCTCATACCTCAGGTATTGCCCTTCGGTATTTTCTTCCATTTCTAATAGAATGCTAACTCTAAGTGCTGAATCATGGTGTGTACCCCCATTGTTACTGTGTTTGGGCAGGCCTGTGTCCTCAACACTGCAAACTTTTCCACGATATCCTGCATGCTGAACTTTTTGTAACTTCCATAAAAATGACAAACACCAAGTGAGAATAAGAAAAAAAAATACTTGTTCATTCAACAATTATATACCTAGAAGCATTAGAAATTCATGATAAAGACCTTTTTCCAATGGTTCTCACTTAATGTTTGGCCTTATTTTCAAATATTATTTTCTTAACTCCCAACACATATTACATGTATGGATCTGATCATGTCACTGTTGTCTTCCAGTTGCTTAAACAGAAAAATTCCTTATCCTGTTGCATTAAATGATTTATGAGCCTTTTCTATCAGTTTCTAATTTTTGTACCCTCACAAATTTTATCATTAACTGTGACTCAGAAGATATAACACAGATCTTCATGAATCCATATTCTGATTCATACTTTGGCATATATATATATATATATATATATATATATACACACACATACATACATATACATATATATATATGATGGAATATATATAAGATAAAATGACCTATATATGTAATATATATATTATATATAAATGTAATATATTATATATATATATATATATATACATACATATATATATACATATATATATATATATATATATATATATATATGTCATTTTATCTTCTAGACAAACTATTTCAATACCCAGCTAAATTGCTATTCTGTGGAGGCTTGCCCATTCCTCCTGTGTAGAATAAGTCAATCAATTTTATCTGATGTGCTGCAGTAGTGATAATAGGGAACATCAATTAACATAGATCTCATACCACCATGTAGAGCAGAATGAATGATCTAGGAGCAAGAGCTTTCATAAGCTAAAGTATCACTGTACCCTCACTTATATTCTGGTACATAACTGATATGTAAATACGTATAATCTAAATAATAGCCATATCCATCTGACTTAAATTCATAGTGCTAGAATATGCAAGCTATAAACCGTTGAATTCCTTATTTCCACTTCTTGGTTACAGATTTTGAAAGCAAATATTAATATTTATTAGCATTTCACAACTCTAATTACATCTAAGTCCAATTAAAGTAAATAGCCTCCTGTTTGGTCTTGCTTTAGGCTCACCCTTCTTCAATTTATTCTCTTTTTGCAGAAAGCAATATGGAAAGCTAGCTTCAGATTATGTTCCTCTGCTTCTTAAATCCTGGTAAAGACTGTCTATATTCTCAGAAACACCAAAATTCCAACACATTCTGGATACTGTCTTCTGGCCTCTGGTAATCTCTTCAGGTTTGTGTCCCTCTCTATCCTCACTAACCCTTTGGACATGACATTCAATGATCCAGGAATGTCATATATATTTTAGTTTATTTTTGTGTATATTTTTTGAATATTGCTTATTTTATGCTTCATCTTTGTAAATATTTTGGCTATCCAACTGTTTCACTTTTTGGTATCCTTTAGGGTTAAGGAATGTCTTAAATATCAATTAATATATTATGTTTCCAGGCTGACCACCCATACCTTCCGCTGGTGCAAAACTATCTTGCTGCCCTTTCTTTGGTTTCAACCACTACCTGCTATTGCCTGCCTTTTCCCTTCTTTCTTTCTTTCTTTCTTTTTTTCTAGTCTTATTTATTTTTATTTTATTATTAATCAGAAATTTGTATGGACACATCATATGTTGATGCCATCATTTCCCTCCTCCCTATCCCACTCCACCAAGGGCCCTCCTTGGAGAGATTGCTGGTATTGAACCATGGAGTTATAGATTATGAGTTCTGAGAGCAGCAGCCTGTCATTTTAGGGAGGACTATATTTCTGGATATCCCCCCGCCACTCTGTGGCTCTTTCTCTGTCCCTTCTTCCACAAACTTCCCTGAGCCTCAGTGGGTGTGCTGTAAGTCTACTTTATAGTTGAGTCCTCAGCAGCTTCTGAATTTCTGCTCTGGTGTGTTTTGAGTATCCTCAATGTCTGTCTCCCTTCTTAAAACACTGTGGTTGTTTATATTTACTTTCAACTTGATAGGTCCTAGTATCACCTGTGATTATGGAAATCAGGTTAGCCTTTCTGGGGAGACCCACCATAAACTGTGGGTAGCACCATCCAGCAGCTGAGTTCCTAGACAAAGTGGAGAGGAGAAGGCTTTTTGAACATTCAGCATCCACCACCCTTCTCTGTCTCCTCACTGTTGGACTAAATGTAAGGAGCCCCTGTCACCCTGCCTTCCCCACCACGACAGACTGTCACATGGGTGTCTCTAGGGTTTATTTTCTTTTTTTTCATCCTTTTTTGTCTCACTATAAATTTCACTAAACCACAGAATCTTTAGGTTATTTCAGCATCATCCTTATAGCATTTTCAGAACTGGGCATGTTCCCAAGCATGTAATGAAAATAAATATACAGTTATTGAATAGAAGTGGAAAACTTATTTTTTTTTCAGGAAAAAAATATTAAGAGCTATATGGAATCTAAAAAATAAAATAAAGGTTAAGCTGATATCCTACGTGCAAGAAGACTGACACAAATAAAATTCTGAGCTGTTAGCTGGGAGAAAAGGGCTTAAATCATTGAACTTTGGGAATTGTGGCAAATCAGATTTTGATCCAGTAGTTCTTTATTATTTTAGATTAGAGGAGCCTCTTGTTTCCCAAAGCATGAGTAAGCATGTGTTGACATCCTTTACAGCAAAGAAGTGAAGATAATTTGTAGATCTCTAGAAGAGAGAAAAAAACAGATCTGCAATGGATATATAAGCTTGAACAAGTCATTTCTTCTCTTTTATCTTATTTCAACCATCAAAAACAGGTGAAAGATTCAACAAGGTCTCTGAATGAATAGCTTCTGTTAAATGAGTACAGCAGTTTGCCTTCCTTATTTAAGTTCAATTTTCCTTGTGGTACTACCACAAGTTGTGTGTGTATGTGTGTGTGTGTGTCTGTGTGTGCATGTGTGTGTGTGTGTGTGTGTATGTATATGTATCTCATGTATACATAAGTATATGTACAAATATATATATATATCACTAGTTATATATATAATATATATACATATTATATTATATATTATACATTATTTATATAATGTATGTATGTATGTGTATATATATATTTACTGATTATTTGTGAATTCTACAATGTTCCTATATTTCTTGTTTTCTTTGCTTAAACTTAGTCTCACAAACCAGATAACCTACCACCTCCTTGTGGAATTAGTGCCTGCACTCATTCATGCCCGTAACAATGAAATACTAGAATAACTAGAAAAGTACAGGACTCTGTAATGATCAAGATAGGCTGGATAGAAGTTTACAAGGTAATATTTGTGCACCTATGAGAGCCTGCAAGGAAGAGGTCACAAAGGAGAGCATCTCCTTGACATAGAATAAGACCTGCTCCTGATCTGCGCACCCTCAGTCCCAAGTGCTGGTGTGACCTCAGGGTTTCTCCCTTTTGTGAATTTCACTTACTCTCCCTTCAATAGATATAAATTATCTTCTCAGGCTACTCTTTTAGCAAAAAAGGGGAAAATTCCATCTATTTTATGCCTTTGAAAATTATATGAAGGGCCTAGAGAGATGACTCAGAGGTTAAAGGTGCTTGCCAGTCAGGTGGGGTTTAATTCCTATGTTATCCAAGTAAAGCCAGACTAGCATGTCTTTACAGCATCAAATGGCCCACACCTATATACCTACACACATATGCCCACCATATACCCAAATTAAAATAAATTAAAAAGAAAGAACGCTATGTGAGAAGTAAAATGTAATACTTTAACTTTATTATGCACCAGAACTTCAACAAATTTTGTTCTTTCTCCTTTTATCTAACTCTATATAATTCTGGTCTTTTTAATTTTTTTTCCATAGCAAATCAAATAACTTTAGACATTATCAAATGCATTACAGTTATTAAAAGCACAGAACACCCAGGTGCATAATGAAGATATGGATGGAAAGGTTTATTTGTACAAACAAAGAAAACATTAAAGGATGGGAGTTGTGCTGGGACTATAGCCTTCAAGTCCAGGAAACCTACTTTGCTAAATTTTTATATTGATTGTTATATTTTCTTCCTCATAACCTTCCCCTGAGTCAGGTCTTTACTATGCCTATTTTAGAAGACCAATCTGAATTAGCCTCTTTGATTCTTTCATTTTCTATAGGCTGCCCATGGTTTGGGGGGCTCATGGATCTGCACTTCTCTAAGCTCTTCTGTCATTCATAACACTCCAATCCTATATCTCTGATGTATAAGCAATACTGTAATTACATTGGTCCCTCTCAGATACTCCAGGATAAATGCAGTATCTGAAGACCATTAGACCATTAAGCATCTAGGGAGGTGGCTCTGTGTATCAAGTACTTGCTGCACAAGAATGGAGAACTGAGATTGTATCTCCAGCACCCACACTGACACCAGGAAGAGTGGGGCAGCCCACTTATATATAATATAATTCCATTGCATGGAAAATAGCATCCCTAGGCCAAGTTGTCTAAGCAGTGTGGTCAAATCATGACCTCTGGCTCAAATAAAAGACCTCCTGTCACTAAATAAGGTGGAAGGTGATTGAGGAAGACACCCAGCCTCATCCTCTGGAAATACACACACATGTGCACACACACGCACACACACACACAAACACATACTTCCTCGGTTACATACAGACACACATGCACAGTATACTGCATTTTCATGCCATATCAATAAAGAATGTTCATGTCATTATATATGGATAACTTTTATGAGGAAGGCCAACATATTCACTGTTTTTAAGAATGAGGATGTGGATATCTTGGCAAGAAGGCATCACTTGGCCTGTTATAATTGCAATAGATAAATTAATGATAAACAAATAAGTAAATAAATAATGGTCTTGCATAATTGCAATAAAATTACTGTAAAGACTAAATTTCCTTAGCACTAGGGACTTATTCAAAGGTTCACACTTATTCAACTGGATTCCAAATTGCAAATTCTTACCTAACACCTGTGATATGTGCTCTATAGCACACTCTATGAGGTTATAAAAATAAAGCAAACTTAATGTGAATCTACTCTATTGTCATCTCAAAGATTGTTTGGTCTTGCCTAAAGCCGTTCTGTCAGCCATAAGCTCTAAAAATGTGAATCTGTTACTTAGAAAAGTGCATCTTTGTGCTTTCTCCAGGCAGTCACAAGGCACTCATGTCCTTGTGATTTACACTGAATACAAAGCTTGGCACCCAGTTAGTTTCCTGTTGGCAAAACTACTCCAGTATATACATCTTTCTTATCTTAAATGTTTGTGAAAGTCAGTCCATCAACAAACACTCATCAAGCACCTAAAAAAGGGGTTCACATAAGTCAATGTGCTTTAAGTCAAAAGATAATCACTCAAATGTCATCAATAAAAACATTGGTTTTCAAAGGAAAATCTTCAGAAATGCAGATTGTTCAATTCACATACACATATACACAAACAGACACACACAATGTTACTGTGTGTTCAAATTATCTAAAATATTGAGAGCCTGTAGGGAGAACTAGGTACCTCTATGTCCAACCTTCCATCCATGTTGCTTACGACACCCAAATATGTGTACATATGCACATATGAAGATGCCTGCAATATAGAATATATGTTCAGTGAATCTAGAAATTTACTGAATATAAAATGTGCAGTACCCAGCAAAATGATGTGAACATAGTGAGTTCTTCATCAAAGAAGATTAGCTGAAATAGCATCTGCTATGAATTTCTACAGCTCCCATTGTCTCAGGACAGAGATTATAATGTTGAATGGTATCTTAAATGTCCTAAAATCTTGCATAAGGGCTTTGTTTTTCCTAAGCTTCCCCTTATATCTAGAAAGTTTATCGAACATTTTCTACCTAGTTAACTTGTACTGGTACATCAGGGGCCTCATGTTTCACACAATGAGTTTTCTTCCCCCCTCAGTATTTGCCCTGGCTGTGACAAACCACCATTCATGATCTATAGCTCTTGATCTGTGTTGTCCACTGCACTATGATCTGTGTGAACACAGAGCGGCATTCTATCTGCAAGTCCAGAGGGCAAGCCATCATCTGATCTCGCACATGAAGGGCTATTGGAATTAGAACATAAACACAGAACAGTGTGCAGGGCACTTCAGCAAAATCAGCTCTGTGAATTGCTGGTACATTCTACGCAGTTACTACTCAGAACTACCCTTGATCCCTTCCTCTAGTGGAAGAAGCAGTTATCCGAATTCTGAGTTTAGCTCAGAGGGAAGATATCAATGTTTCCTTTGAAATGAAGTGCATAGATTACATGCATAAGTTTTAATGGATTCTAATGAACACATCAACTACATAAAGATTATGGGTCAGTACAGAATTAAGCTTCACATAACAACAGCTCCATACTGTGGGAAGCTTCACTGGCAGCTACTTGCCAGCCCTCACTCATCCCTTGAAGAACTGTGGGGCCAAGGGGACCCACGCTTAAATAAGCTGCATCTGTAGCAGTTCTGCTTGGCTGAGCTCACTTCTAATAAGATTCTGTCTTCCCGATTGAATAAATTGAGGATTAAATCTACTGCAGCTTGTGTGTGTACGTGTGTGTGTGTGTGTGCGCGCGCGCGCGCGCGTGCGTGCGCGCACTGCTGTTGCTGTTTGTCTGCCTATTTTAAAATAATACAGTCAGGGAAAGTTTTACAAAGGCAATAATACCATTACAGGAAGATTTTAATTTTGTAGAAGAATGGCCTTTTTCTTTCTTCCTAGTACAGCATAGGGAGGAAGACCCTTTGAGAAAGAAAGAAATTGTGCAAAATTCCAGTGATGCTTGGGAAAAAGGGTGGCATAAGTTGGAATGTCAAGTAAAATTGTGTCTGGTAGGTGAACACTGAAATATATAGTTTAAAAGGTGGACTGACCGCTTGATCTTTAGTGTTTTATTAAAAAGTAAATGTTAACTAGAATGGGTATAGAATAACTATTTTTTTTGCAAGATACTTTTTAACAGATTATTTTGTAAAAGCCATTTGAGGATTTTGATGTTTCTTGAGTTACCAAACAACTTTAGCTATTTGATCTTCATCACCATATAGTTATTTCTGTTTTCTCTTGCTGAACATGTGTGGTAAATCTCAAACTTTTGTGAAAATATTTAAGCCCAGGTAAATAACTATCAAGCAAAAATAATTTCAGGGCTGGGGAGATGGCATAGCAGTTAGGGCACCTGCCTGCAAAACCAAAGAACCCAGGTTCAATTCCCCAGTACACACATAAGGCCACATGCACAGGGTGGCTCATGCATTTGGAGTTCATTTGCAGTGGCCATAGGCCCTGGCACACCCATTGTCTCTGCCTCTCTTTCACTCTCTCTCTCTCTTGATCTCAAATAAATAAATAAAATAATAATTTCAAGTTCTCACTCACTGATCTTTACTTTAAAAATCCAGTTCAAATTTCTGAACCTTAAATTTATACTAGACTTAATTTTGTTCATATACATTCCTTCTTGCACATTTCTAACTTCACACAACAGTGGCAATTCTTGATAATGACAGCATATGTATCTATATGTGGCAGGGTTTCTCTAAACAAATTACAAGGAGACACTCATTGGGTTACTTTGAGATTCAAGAAGTGTGACAGCTAAAAGGTCATAGACCTTGTCTGACTTAGATTTTCCAACTCAAAATTCTGGGTCCATTATCCTTGCTCTTAAGCATCCAATACTATTCCATTTCCAAAATCAAAAGAAGGTGTGTTACAATAAGATTAACAGTAATAATATGAGGATATTTCTTTATTTGCCATTTTAGTTTTAAAAAATAGACCATTATTGTATTAAATAAATATTTACTTGAAAATTGTATATTCTGACTACTTTTATTTGCTCAGTGGTCAGCAGTAAACCTGTCTTAACACAGGTCTTCTCACAATGAGAAAATATATAACTGCAAAATATCACTTACATGTAAACTTTTGCTAACTTGGTTATTAAGGCACATGTTCTAACATTGGAGATATCACTCAGAGGTTAAGGCAAATGCCTGCAAAGCCTAACAAAATGGGTTCAATGCCTTACTGATCATGTAAAGCCAGAAGCATCTTTCTCTTCTCTCCATTTCTCTTCTCTCTGTCTGTTTGCATGCACATAAATTAATTATGTTAAAATAATCCATATTGTGTATTTAGCCAAAATTTTAATGATAATGATATATGACATGGAAAAAGTAGTATTTTAGTGAAATCATATTTTCATAGACAAAAATTTTCATGAAAATAATTGTCAGTTTATAGATAATTTTATGCCAACAATATACTTTCTTATCTATATATTGCCTATGTATGTATCTATTATGTATATGTTTATCTATCTACCTATTATGAGTTTATGTATCATCTGTCCATTGATGTATATAAAAAACCGAATTAACCCTAGATAGAAGTTTATGAATTATAGGAAGAAATCCTTTTAGGTGAAAAAGTAAAGTTTCAATGAAACAACTCTTGACATATGAATTCATTATGGTACATATTTTATAAATAAAAGTGTAACTATATAATATTTATGCATATAAATATATGTAAATAGACTTCTATATACACTAATATAATATATAATTCATATTTATAGATTAACTAATATACAAATTATAATTCTTAGGACACAACTATTTACACGTAGAAGTCAAAAGCACTCTTGGCCACTGGTTCAGATTACTAAAATCACATTTATCGGGCTGGAGAGATGGCTTAGATGTTAAGCACTTGCCTGTGAAGCCTAAGAACCCCGGTTCGAGGCTCGGTTCCCCAGGACCCACGTTAGCCAGATGCACAAGAGGGCGCACGCATCTGGAGTTCGTTTGCAGTGGTTGGAGGCCCACGCGCGCCCATTCTCTCTCTCTTTGTCTCTGCCTCTTTCTCTCTGTCTGTCACTCTCAAATAAATAAATAAAAAAAACTAAAATCACATTTATCAATGTTTCATGTTTTCCTTATATAATAACATAGGTAAATCATTAGTATATTTTTTCTTGACATGTAAATTTGTACTTTTTAATATTTATTTCCTAATACCACGTTTTAAATGGCACAGAAATACTGGTAGCATGGGATGAGAAGGTGGCTTAGTAGTTAAAGGAGTTTGCTTGCAAAGTCGGGCAGCCCAGGTTTCAGATTCCCAGTGTCCATGTAAGACCAGATAAACAAACTGAGCATATATCTGGAGTTTGTTTGCCGCCGCCTAGGGCTCTAGCATGCTCATATTCTCTCTCTCCCTCTCTTCCCCTCATCTCTCATAAATAAATACTGTTTTTCAAAAAGAAATATTGGTGGGAAAGCCAGTGTCCTTTTGATACATGGGTTATGAAGGAATTAAATTAATGGCTGTTACTCAGGACTCATATGTGGTAAATGTTCAGTGGCTATTCACCTTCAACAGTTTGGCTAGCTGATGTCCAGTTCTGGGCAGATTAAATTTTTAAAAGTCCATTATATTCATCTTCTTCAAAGTCCTATCATTTTTTACATTTTTTGTTTATTTTTATTTATTTGAAAGTGATGGACACACAGAGAGAAAGAGGTAGACAGATAGAGAGAGAATGGGTGCACCAGGGCCTCCAGCCACTGCAAACGTACTCCAGATGCGTGCGCCCCCTTGTGCACCTGGCTAATGTGGGTCCTGGAGAATCGAGCCTCGAACCGGGGTTCTTAGGCTTCACTGGCAAGTGCTTAACCACTAAGCCATCTTTCCAGCCCCAAACTCCTATATTTTGGTTCTTTGTAATATGACTACCTATCAGAGGTTTCCATTTCAACAAGAAAACGTGTACACAGATTTTAAGTAAATTAGTAGGACTTTGCATTTTATTTGTTAATGTAGTTTTCTAAATTATCATATACAGTATTTTTGGTTTTTTTGAATATTGATTTATTTATTTGAGAAAGAGGAAGAGGAAAGTAGAGAGAAAGAAAATGGATGCAGCAGGATGTTTACCACTGCAAATGAACTCCAGACATGAACCACCCCATGCAGCTTTATGTGGGTACTGAGGAACTGAGCCTGGGTCCTTATTCTTTGCAGGCAAATGCCTTAACTACCAAGCCATCTCTCCAGCCTTAAACAGCATTTTTATATAAAGATATTACTATTTTCACACAGTAACATTTTTTCATGATATTGCTGCTTTATTTTTCTAGTCATTAATTTAATTCATTCCTTTCTCTATTTTGTTTTCATACCAACATTTCCAGATTTTCATATTCCATTTAAAGATCTCATAAACTGTTCATTTCAGCATTTTCGCAAGTGACACTTAGCAGGTAGCTTGTAGTGACATTACCATATTTGCCTGTGGTGATTTCAGATGATGTGGTCTTACAAACAAAACACATTTCTAATTGAAAATGTTATGGGAAGAAATAGAAACATCACTGTAGCAAGGTAATAAGTAGAGAAGGGGATATACAGTCAGCTTTCATTTATTTTTAATCCACAGAATATATCTTCTCTCAAACATGTATACAAACATTTGCTCACTCAAGAAAAAGTAAACTAAAATAAAATAAAAGTAGGAAATAACTGAATAGAGAATTCCCAAAGGAAAAAAAATAAAAGGAACTATAAATGGAAGCCGGATATGGTGGTGCACGCCTTTAATCCCAGCACTTGGGAGGCAGATGTAGGAGGATCACCGTGAGTTCAAGGACTCTCTGAGACTACATAGTGAATTCCAGGTCAGCCTGAGCTGGAGTGAGACCCTATCTCAAAAAACCAAAAAGAAAAATGGGGTGGGGGTGGAGAGATGGATTAGCATTTAAAGTGTTTGTCTGCAAAGACAAAGGACTCCAGTTCAATTCCCCAGGTCCCACGTAAGCCAGATGCACAAGGGGATACATGATGTCTGAAGTTCGTTTGCAGTGCCTGGATGCCCTGTCATGCCCATTCTCCCTCTCTATGCTTCTTCCTCTGTCTCTCAAATAAATAAATAACTAAATAAAATATTTAAAAACATATAAAAATATAAATGACTAATACCTAAGAAAATGTTCAACATAATTATCCATCAGGGAAATGGAAATTAAAACAACTATGAGATGCCACATTACTCCAGAAAGTATGGCCATCATTAAAAAAATATAAGTAAATAAACAAAGCAGGGTGTGTTGGTACACATCTTTAATCCTAGCACTCAGGAGGCAGAGGTAGGAGGATGTCTGTGAGTTCATGAGTTCAAGGCCAGCCTGAGACTATAAAGTGAACTCCAGGTCAGCCTGGGCTAGAGCAAGACCCTACCTCAAAAAAAAAAAAAAAAACAGAAAAATAAAGTGACAATAAATATTGATGAGGATGCAGGGAAAGAGGAATTCTTATTCACTAGTGATGGGATTACAAACTTGTACAGCCACTATGGAAATCAATATGTAGACCCCTGAAAAAGATGAAAACTGAGATACCAACTGAAATAACCATTCCTCTACTGGGCAGCTACCCTAAAGACCACACTCTTCACTGCAAAGTTATTTGATCAAAAATATTTGTAGATTTAATTATGTATTGTTGAGGTATTTTTTAAACAAATGTTGAAGATATTAATAAACATTTCATTTTCTGAATCACAGTGTTAAGATTATATAATCGGTTGTCCAGTGACACTCTAAAGGTATCGTGCACTATTTTAGAAATACTTCATGATTCAATGACAAGGCACACATATCAAAAATAAAACCTCATGAACAACCCACCCAAAGTTATTTTGTATTAATTCACAACCAACTTGTAAACTTTGTATTAATTTGTATTAATTCACAACCAACTTACATAGAACTTCCCCCAATATCTAAATTGTTACTAAGGGAGAAAATTAGATTCTCTTATATTTATGTGAAACTTTGTAATGATGCATATTTCAGCTTTGAAAATGTATTAGTAATAGAAAATGCACATTATTTTAAAAATTAATAAATCTCAACCTATAATTATATTCAAATTAACACTTAGATAGAACTAACAGGCTTTAGTAGACTTGCAAATTATTTAAGGAAAAATTAATCAGAAGTCATAAATGACAGATAGATCATCTTTTATGTAAGTGTGCATGTCATGATACTGTTCAATTCATCTTCTGACAAGGCTTCTATACTCTAGGCATAAGTGAAACCAACAATTTCATTCATTTGAATTCTCAAAAAATGACTCATTTGTTTCCATATTTTAAGCCCCATTGAGAAGAAGGAATCTTAGAGTTCTAATTTTTGTATTTAAGAAATGTAAATAACATCAAGTTACAGTGTTTTCAGAAATTAATTTTCTGTTGCTCCTCTCAGAATGCTTTTCCTGCCTTTTCTGTAACTCTCTATTCTTATACACTATGTTTTTCTTGGGAATATAATTCCTGATGGGCACAAACATCACTTGAATATTTTCCAAATGATTTAAAGTAATTATTTCTTACTATTTACCAGTTAGGATTATTTAAATTTTCATATCCTTTGGTGAGAATAAATTAAAAGATACAAGCACATTATGCACTGAAAGTGATCCTCATGACTCCTACTTCTTGATTCCTTTCTTGGAGCTCCAGAGGACCCTGATAACTGCAGACTATTCACGTAGCAAACAAGTCAAGTGATGAAGTGTGGGTTTCTTACCAGTCAGTTGTTTATCTTGGCACTCTTCTTCAGCCAAAATCGAAACTGAAAGAAAAAAAAAATTATATATATACAATTAAATAATAAAGTTAAAAAACAAAAAACAAATACTTCATGGATAACCTAGAAATATTTTATAACTATATAAAACTAGCTGCCCATTTTAATTGGATGACTTGCCCTAGGAATTGCTTTGCATTTGAACCTAGTGAATAATTCAGAGCAAAACTGTATTAAGAAAACATAATTAACACATGTATGATAAAATGGAGTTCTCACTCACATTACTCCACTTGTTTTGTCTCCTCACATTGAGTTCTAGTCAAGGAACACCAGCAGTTGAACACAGTCTTTCTGTGGCCCATTCTAGGTAGCTAAGAGCTCACCTAGCCTCCCCTAGCCATACTCAAGATCAGTAACCATAGAAACTTTTACTAAGGAAATAAGTGGCTGCTGGTAGAGGGTAGAACAAGAAGGCTCATTTGCGAATGACACTTTTCCATCTTAAGGGACATTATCCAAGCACCCCAAAAAATACAACTGAAATCTGCGTGGTCAGAAGTAATACTTAATCCTGCTGGTTGATTCCTAGTTCTTGTCCGTATTCCAGGGAGACAAGTGATGGAACAGCGATCCACCATGAAATTATCAAATATTAGCCATTCCAGGAGCACTCGGCAGTATGCCCACGTCATTTTGTAGAAAACTGTGGCTGTCAGTGTTTAAAGTCTTACAGGAAGAAATTTAAAGATGCTGGAGTTTGTAGTTTAGTACTTGTTATGGACAGTGGAATCTTATAGCAAATAATAATATCGCAAATACGAGGCAGAAATGGTTTTTAAAAGGTGGACTGGAGAGTAGGAAATATAGTGTAGAAATTAAAGAGCTGTCAAAGGGTGAAAGTTGGCAATTTTATTTTAGTTATTTAACTATTTTCATTTGTTTGTTTTAGAGAAAGAGACAGAAGAAAATAAGGGAGAGAATTGGTATGCCTGGGTTTCTTGCTACTGCAAACTCACTCCAGTTTCATGTTCTACTTTGCTCATCGGCCTTTATGTGTGTACTGATCAATTGACCCTTGGCTGGCAGGTTTTGCAAGCAGTACCTTTAACTACTGAGCCATCTCCCCATGCTGTCCCCATGCTGGAAGTTGGAATTTTTAAATTGAGCACTCAAGGTAGAATATTTAATTTTAAATAAAGGTAATTGAAGGAGACTGGCTTTCTTTTTCTTTTTCTTTTCTTTTGTTTTTTGTTTTTTGTTTTTTGTTTTTGCTGAGTAGATATTTAAAGCATAACATATGGATGGAGAGTCATGTGGGACATCTATGCCATAGCACCAGAGACCTCCCTGATTCTCTGAGTACTAAAAAGGCTTAAAGTATAGAACATAGAGTGTCAGGTAAGGAAAGGGAGGAAGAGGTGAAGAGTGGGAGAGAAGAGAGTAAGAGAAATATTTATTTGTTCTTGATTCCACCACATGCTAGGCATACTTTTAAATCTGGACTATACTTAGGAGCTCAGGCAGGCCTGAAGTCCTGGAGCCTTCACACCAGTGTTGGTTCCTTTCCACATATTGAGCTCTCTAGCTCCCAGTACTTTCATTTGTAGAACAGAGAAAACGGGTGAAGGAATTAGAATGCATCCACTTGATACAAGGCATGTTAAGTAGGATTAGCTCAGTTCTGAACATATAGCACTATACTATACTGAGTTAATGGTTACAATTTTACCTTCTGTAGTCATGTCTTTGGCTTGTACTTTGCATAATGAGAAGAATAACTTTGTCCTTAGCTCTCACTCCTTACTTTGGCATATGGAGTAGGTAGACATGAATGACAGGGTGACAATCACAAGCCTCATTATCAACTGGCTTTGAATATTACTATTTTTCCTTCTTCTTTTTTTTTTTTTTTTTTAAGGTAAGGTCTCACTCTAGTCCAGGCTGACCTGGAAGTTACCATGTAGTCTCAGGCTGGCCTCCTACCTTGGCCTCTGGAGTGCTGGGATTAAAGGTGTCCACCACTACACCCAGCTGCATTTCTTTTAAAATCTACAGTCTAGGGCTGGAGAGATGACTTCGTGGTTAAGCACTTGCCTGTGAAGTCTAAGGACCCTGGTTTGAGGCTCGATTCCCCAGGACCCACGTTAGCCAGATGCACAAAGGGGGGAATGCATCTGGAGTTAATTTGAAGTGGCTAGAGGCCCTGGTGTTCCCATTCTCTCTCTCTCTCTCTCTCTCTCTCTCTTTCTCTCTCTCTCTCTTTCTTTCTCTCTCTCTCCCTCTGCCTCTTTCTCTCTCTGCCTGTTGCTCTCAAATAAATAAATAAATAATAAATAAAAATAAAACCTACACTCTAACCCTTTTATTGCCTAGTGGTCTGAGGTAGATAAAAGGATTGTAGTGCAAAGCCACCTCAGCAGACCTTTGACCTATAACAAAGAATCCATCTTCTGCTACCCTACCTACCTCACTGTGAAGCAAGACCAAATGAACCCTAGTAGGCCTCAAGAAGACACATTAATAATACGTATTTGGTGATTTGACCACTCCTGCTGGTGTACTGCTTAGCATATCACTGGCTCAAATATTAAATAAGTATTACATATATCCTAGTATACTTCCTTAGTATATAAATTCAATATCAGCTTCCTATATTTACAAATAGCATCTGTCACTCAAAATCTGTCATGTTTGCTTTATAAGGGTTGGATTCTAAGGTGCAAGCTACATTCTTCAACATAAAATTTCAAAGTTTACCCAGGAGACATTTAACTCCTTTTTTTTTCAGGTACAAGATGCCCTAGGGATCTTGAGATGTGCCAGAAGTCTTGGAATGATATTATAAGGCAAAGCCAATCAGTTAAAATGATTTACTTAACTGTGTCAGAGAACTACGTCTTATTGTAGATACAGTGGAGAAGTGATCTCTTATTTTCCAAATGAATTTGTCTAAAGAGAAATATAAAACATTCTCTTGTTTAGGCCCTAAATTGCAGTCACTAAAGCTATATCTAAATTTAAAATGTTTAAACTGAGTTACATGTATACTGGTTATTGAAGATTTCATATTTTTTAAATTGTAGGTTGGCTAATATTCAGTTGTTACTCCCAACTTGATACTCAAGGTCATTTGAATATCCATTTTAAGTGTGAAATTTTGAGTTGCTTGGTGACCATGTTTCAAAACGGGTGGACTCTTCTGTTTAGTTGCCTAATTGGAAGTAAATATCATTTCACTGTTTAGGTAGTTTGGCAATTTTTATATTTTATTTTTATTTATTTACTTAGAGAGAGAGAGGGAGGGAGGAAGGGATGGAGGGAGGGAGAGAGAGAGAGAATGAGAAAGGAAGACAGAGGGAGAGAGAAAGAGATCAGGATCTTCAGTTACTGCAAAAGAATCCCAGAAGTATGCGCCACCTTGTACATCTGGTTACTTGGGTCCTTTGGAATTGAACCTTATATAGACATATATGCCACCTTGTGCATCTGGTTTTATGTGGATACTGGGTCATTTGCTTTGCTGGCAAGTGCCTTAACTACTAAGCCATCCCTCCAGCCCCCAAATTTGGCATTTTAATTTTCATTTCTATTGATGACTTTGCCTTTAAGAATGTTCCTTATATATAGTTTTACAGTTTTGTCTAGTATTCCTGAGTGAAAAGTTTTAAAAATATTCTAATGTATAGTGTATTTATGTGTCAAATGTTCACTAGAATAACATAAAATTCCCATGAAAATGCTTCTTGAAAAGCATGCACTTTCTATGTGATAACTTTCCTTCTTTCAAGATCATGTGTCAACATGTTTGAAATAGTTTAATGATGTATTGCATAGGTTATAGTGTTTTAACTTTGGAAATATAGGTGTCTAAATGCACCTGGAGGGCTGTGAGTTATCAAGAAAAAAAAGTTTTTGCTATAGGCAATAATTTTAGTGTTAATTAACTCCATCTGGAAGGAAAAGCAGGTGTTGAAATTGATCACTTAAGTACAGGAAAGCAAAGGCTGTTGACTAAACTCCCCTTAAATTAATTTGACTGAGCTTGTGGTGAAATTAACTTAAAGTCAGTTTCCTACAAATGCCTTACTCCAAATACTGAGATTAGAAAAAAAAAAGGAATCCAAACTGATTCTAATGAAATGTAACACATTTGACTGAAAGGTCACCTAAAAATAAAATTCTACTTAAAAAAAAATTTAAAAATGCACAGTAGCAGTTTTGCTTCAGTAGCTGGTGGTATTAGGTTAAAAAAAAATTGGTAAAAAAAATCCCACATATGATCTACGCATCACCTGTATTGAATTCATGTGAGTATGTTTGCATAGGTAGAATTCTGGGATTTGTGCCAAATTTATTGAATTACATTCACCATCAAGGCCTAAGAATCTGGATTTTAACAAGTGCCCATGTGGCTTATTTTAATCTTGCTAAAACTTAATCATTGCCCTAAGACTGAAGGGGTGACAAATCTCATTGATAGGAAACAAGGGTCCTGAAAGATGATGACAAGGATAGAAGATGAGCTAAAAACCTTTGGAGAGCATCATGAAGATTGGAAGCCCAAAATTAGGCTTATCTATGCTGTTTAAGAATAAGCAAGCATAAAGGTAGCGCTGATTTGACCGTGTAACCTTCTGTCACTACCTACTTTGTCAGTGGAAATCTCAGATTCCTTAAACTTGGCCTGGGGATATGGCTCAAAGCTTAGTGGCTAAAACATGAGAATCTGAGCAGTGTTTCATCAATGAGAAAAAAAATAAAAAGAAACATTTGCAGGAAAGTTTTATTTTAATTTTATATGTAAGATCAGAAATGTGAAGTAAATAGGCCAGGGCTACACACTTAATAAATATGAAACCTATAGACCAACAACAAAAGCTTCCAACCCCAGACTGGATCTTCCAAAGTTGATGAAGGGATATCATGTGTACTTTTCTCATATGAAGAATAAAGTGATGTCATGCCGAGCTAAAGCTCCTTCACCAAACCCCTGCTCTATGGAAGAGAAAACATAGTACTTTTAAGGAACTATATTAGTAACTACTACTGAAATTGTAATCTAGTCATAAACAAGCACAGTGAATGTGTAATAGTGTACTGTAGCCAGGACCATGGTTATATGACACAAACAGGCAAGATTGCCCAGGCCTTTTCCATCTAGTTTCACAGGAACTGGTGGCTTATTAACAGCCCATTAGCAACATTGTTAAGCCATGTGACAAAAACAAGTGCGGTGCTAACAGAAGGGAAGGAGCCTGAATGCAGAATACAGGGATAAAAACAAAATACTGAAAATAGCTTTGTATGAGTCATGCTTTATTTTATTTTTTTCTTTGTCATTCACACATTCAAATATTTATTAGCCTCCATGCTCAAGGGTATGTCATAGTTTCAGGGATGAAAAATGAGGAAGAGCCAATACCTTCTTTCAAAGAGCTCATGATATATAGCAAGATAATTCAGGAGACTATATATTCCCTTTGTAAATGACCTTCATGAAGTCAGAATAGGAACTGTGTAAGAAGAAAGCATTATACTGATGAACACACACACAGACATACATACACACACACAATTTGACCATATATTGGCTAATTGCACTAATAATTAAGTAGGTATGGGCTGGGGAGATGGCTTAGCACTTGGAGGTTTTGCTTGCAAAGCTTGACATCCGGGAGTTTGATTCCCCAGTACCTACTATAAAGCTATATGCCCAGCACAGGGTGATACTTGTGTTTTGAGTTTCTTAGCAGAGGCAGGAAACCTGGTATGTCCATTCTCTCTTTCTTTATCTATCTTTTTCTTTCTTACTAAATAGTAAACAAACAAAAGAATATTTTTAAAGAGGTATGATATTGGTGGCTACCTAAGAAAATAGATAAATGTTTTAGTATGTATAAGTATTGAACTGTTTGCAATAATTTGAAGTGTTTTGAGTGACATTTTCTTGCAAATATTAACTGCTTATTTTACAATTAGAAGTATTTAATAACCATGTATTTGTGAAAATGTTTTAATTACTTAGAATGTTCTAAAAGGCCATGCTTTCA
This sequence comes from Jaculus jaculus, assembly GCF_020740685.1. Classification (NCBI taxonomy): domain Eukaryota; kingdom Metazoa; phylum Chordata; class Mammalia; order Rodentia; family Dipodidae; genus Jaculus; species Jaculus jaculus. The sequence continues at coordinate 161,889,391 of NC_059104.1, read as the reverse complement.
TACTCCGTGGTTCTTATATTATGGTATACAGTTCCACATGTGTTTTAAAATTTTTACTTTGGGGATGGAGAGATGGCTTAGTGGTTAAGCTCTTGCCTGTGAAGCCTAAGGACCCCGGTTCGAGGCTCGATTTCCCAGGACCCACGTTAGCCAGATGCACAAGGGGGCATACACATCTGGAATTCGTCTGCAATGGCTAGAAGCCCTGGCATGCCCATTCTCTCTCTCTCTCTCTCTCTCTGTCTCTTTCTCTGTCTGTCACTCTCCAATAAATAAATAAATAAATAAACCAAAAGCTTTTAAAAAAAGCATTTACTTTGGATGATTTTTTTTCCCACCTTACCAATCCACTTTATTTTAAAACATTTTTTGTTTATTTGAAAGTGACAGACAGAGAAAGAAGTAGATACATAGAAAGTAGATAGATGATAGATAGATAGATAGATAGATAGATAGATAGATAGATAGATAGATAGATAAAGAGAGAGAGAATGGGCATGCCAGGGCCTCCAGCCACTGCAAACAAATTCCAAACATGTGCGCCCCCTTATGCATCTGGCTAAAGTGGGTCCTGGGGAATCGAGCCTCGAACGAGTGTCTTTAGGCTTCACAGGCAAGTGCTTAACCACTAAACCATCTCTCCAGCCCACTTTATAATTTCTCCTCACAATTCAAGATGCAGATAGCATCACCAAATATAAAAGACCTTCCTTATACACTAGCTGACTTCATCCACTACCCCATTCTCATTTGATTACACTGAACTCATATTATATAATGAATATATATATATGTATATATATATATTTTTTTTTCCTTTTGGACATTATGATTTTTGGAAACAGAAACTGTCTTTTCATTTCTGTATTTTTGATAATATACTGTACAAAGTACAGCAGTATTTTAAATGTATATTATTCAAACAGCTATAATGGTAATACATTAACTATGTGCTAATGCATATATTGGTTTAAAATGTAACAACTAAAAATTGAAAGATACTTGTTTGGTTTGTATGAAATGTCCCCCCATTATTTGAAGATTGGTCCTAACTATTGCTGATTACAGGTGAATGTGTCATGAAAATGCTAGCCTGATTGATTTATTAATCGTAATCCACTGATAATTTCATAGGTGAATGGAAGTATGAGATCACTGGGTGTCAGACTTTGAAGGGTGAGCATATCATGCCCCCCCTTTTTTTTCTCATTTTCCCTTTCTTACCCTCTTTCTCTCCCTTCCTGTTCTTCCCTCCTTCCCTTTGTCTTTCTCTTCACCCTCCCTCTCCTTCCCTTCCATCTGTTTCCTCTTCTCTCTCATTTTCCTTCTCTCTTTCCCCCTCCACACTCCCTAGCTGGTATTAAGTAAGTAGACTTGTTAACAATGGAGCCAATCAGCTGCAGACTGATACAACTAAAACCCTGAGCCAAACAAGCCTTTATTCCTTTAAGTTGCTTTCTAGAGTATGCTGTCACAGCAGTGGAAAGCTGATTGACATATATGTATATGTCAATAATATATTTGCATACATATATGCACATGCACATATACACACATTCTCTTAGAAACAAATTTGCTAATTCAATAAAGCAGATGTGAGATAATTTTTTAGATCTAAAACATAAAATAATGTACTACTTTTAATCTGAACCTCTTTAGGGAAAAATTTAAAATAAAAAAAAAGAAAAGAATTCCTGGGTATAAACCACTATAACATAAATACAATGTAACCATTGACCCAAACACACTTCCACAAGGAATTGGTACATAAATACTAAGAAAAGATTTATAAAAGTTGAATACCAGAGTGGAAATATAATTCTCTTTGCTCTCAGTTAAATGTTCTGCTCACTAAATCTCCTAATTCTCCTCATTAATTTAGAATGAAATGTTCTTCAAAGAATTAACTGGGAGATGCCACTTGCTACCAGATTACCAGACTCAGACAATATGATGTGAAAAATATTTTCTATTCAATTTAATATGGTATCTATCTAGCAACTTTTAGGACATATTTTAACATCTATTGCTTTGTTCATGATGACACATAAAAGGAGAAATGTTGAAAAGGTTGGCAATTGCCTAAACAAGGAATCAGGTAGTATAACTGTTCTGATGAAGTGTGATCAAATGGATACTATCCTACAAATATATATATATAAATGTATGTATATGTGTGTACATATAATATATGTAAAGTTATCTAGCATCTGCCTTATTAAAATAGCAAATTTGCTTCAAAGAGAATGTGTGCATATATCTATGTTTATATCTGTATACATGCATATTATTGCATTATATATGCATATATATGTATATATATATATATATATATATATATATATATATATATATATATACATACACACATACAGAGAGAGAGAGAGAGAGAAAATGCCATCTATATACAGTACAGTGCCAGCCAACTGTCTTAAAATGGTTGACTTGATCAGGTTTCCACAAGATTAATATGTTCAGGGTAGAGAATTTAATGTCACTCTTAAGGCCCTATTTCTTTGAAAAATATAGCCTATATATTTCTATTGGTGACTGCATTTAGATGAGAAAAGTTAATTTTATAACTGATAAAATGACACACTTCAAATAAAACCAACTTTAACTTTAATAAAAACAAGGACATTCAATAGAAGACACTTTTTTGCCTTTTTGATATTGGCTAAAATACTAAAGATTTAAAAAAAAAAAAGAGCAACATTTTTCTTCTTTGCAAAGTCTCTTAAAGTGGCAAACCATGAAAGAATCTTATGGGAAAAAGAGTTCATGAAATATGAAATTATATTATCAGTTTCAGGAAAGCCAATATGAGGCTTTCAGAATTCTCATCAATAATGGGAGAACAGGATGAGAAGGTATTTTAGAATACAAAAGAGAAGAAAATATTAAACATCATAACAGATACAGAAATAATATGCAATGTTGTCAATTTTACGAAATTTTTAAAAGAAATAAAATTGTATGAAATAATTAACAGTAAAAAATTGAAAAGACTTCTACAATAGCAAATAACAATATCTTTAAACTGTCTCTCAATATTAAATGAAGTGTTCCATGTTAGGGTTTGTTTAGGATAAAAATGTTTAATTTTAATGACTAATAGTTTTTTAAAAAACCTAAACCTTAGGATAGCACCTAAAATCCAAGCATCCGTGAAGCAATAATTAATGTCAAGATTCATGTAAAATTTTTTCAAGTATTTTGAATGCATAGAGAAAGTACTACAAAGCTGATGAATACATTGCAACACAAAGGCATTCTAACCTATGTCAGCTAGTTATGTATACTCACGTATGTTATTTTGGGGGATTATTTAAAGATAAATACACTATTGCAGTCAGGTTCGCATTCCTGGTAGAAATCACCCAAGCAAGAGCAGCTTGTGGGAAAAGGGGTTTATTTTGGTTTACAGGCTCGAGGGGAAGCTCCATGATGGCATGAGCAGAGGGCAGACATCAACCCCTGCACAACATAAGGTGGACAATAGGAACAAGAGAGTGTGCCAAACACTAGCATGGGGACACTGGCTATAACACCCATTAACCCACTCCCAACAATACACTGCCTCCAGGAGGCATTAATTTCCAAATCTCCATCAACTGGGACCCTAGCATTGAGAACACCTAAGTTTATAGGAGACACCTGAATCAAACCAACACATTAGGCCCCTGGGCTCCATAAACTGATAACCATATGTGATGCAAAATGCCATACAGTCATCCAAATTTAAAAGTCTCCATAGTTTTAACCAATTCCAATTATGTTCATAAATCCCCATAATGGCAGAAAATAAGTATTCACACTGCAAAAGATAGCTCTGGGAATACCAAAGAAATATTCAACCAGTACAAGATTTAAACAGGGCAAACATCAAACTCTGTAGCTCCAAGTCCAACAACTCTGACCTAACTATAACCAGCAACAAGTCTCTAGAGTTTCAATTCTGCCCCTCCAACTAGGCTACTCATACTCCTGGAAAACTTCATCGGAGCTGGCAGCTCTCCTTGGCAACCATCTCATGATCCTGGCATCTCAAGTGGTTCTCCACTGCAACCCAGGGCTCATCCTCATGGTACCATGAGGTCTCGATGCAGGCATTCAGCAAACCTGCTTCACACTGCCCATGGCCATTTCCAAAACACAAGACTGGTGCAAACTCAGTGACCTCTTTCCTGTATTTCTTACAGTCCACAATACCAGGCAGGGTGCCAATTGTGTTAATCCGGTGGGGAATAAAGCAGACTTTGAAGAACAGGATACTCTTTGAGCACTCAGGCCCCTTCAAAAGAGTCTACATTCTTCCTGCTGCCCAGTGCAGGTCAGCTGGCTCAATCTTAATAGTTGTTATCTCTCAATTGCCCCTGAACAGCCAGCAGTTCACCCAAAGATTTCATTTTTTTCTGTGCTGTATCCCTCTGCTCACACCAGTTTATTTCTACACAGAACAACCCTGCACAACTTCTCAGGACACAGGCATAACAGCAAGCTTCTCACACAAAGTGCTATCCCAGTCCAAGCAAAGTTCTTTCTCACCCTCCAAAGCCAAACCTCACAGTCCATAGTTCTTAATGAATTCAGGTCTTTGAAGTATGACCAGAAAAGTCCATCAAACTGTACTTCCAGCACTGCAAAAGCATCTCCTAGGCCATGGTTTCAAATCCTTCCACATTCCTCCTGAAAATCAGTTCCAAAAGGCTAAAGCCAGTCAGGTGTCAATAAGCAACCCCATGCTTTGGTACCATTTTACTGTTGCAGTCAGGTTCGCATTGCTGGTAAAAATCACACAACAAGAGCAGCTTGTGAGGGGGAAAAAAAAAAAAAAAGGTTTATTTTGGCTTACAGGCTTGAGGGGGAACCTCCAGGATGGCAGGGGGAACAAATGGCATGAGCAGAGAGTGGACATCACCTCCTGGCCACTATTAGAAAGACAATAACAACAGGCAACATAAGTGCACCAAACACTGGCAAGGGGAGCTGGCTACAACACCCACAAGGCTGCTCCCAACAATACACTGCCTCCAGGGGGCGCTAATTTCCAAATCTCCATCAGCTGGGAACCTAGCATTCAGACACCTAAATTTATGGGGAACATCTGAATCAAACCACCACATACACCTAAATGAAATTCAAAAAACAAAAACAAAAACAAAAAAAATGTGGGAAACTATGGTGTCATAAAGGATAACTGAAAAAGATACAAAATGAGGTTATCAACAAAATGTGAAATTTTGTTTAATGGGAGCAAGTGATTTTTATTTTTTTTAATATTCATTTGCAAGCAGATAGATAAGAGAGACAGACAGGAGAGAAAGAGAGAAACTCAGTGACCTCTTTCCTGTATTTCTTATACTCCACAATACTTGGGTGCACAAGGGCCTCCAGCCACTGCAAATGAACTCCAGATGCCTGCACCACCCTGTACATCTGGCTCTGTATGAATGCGGAGGAATTTAACTCAGATCATTCATTAGGCTTTGCCGACAAGAAGACAAGAACCTTAATTGCTGAGCCATACCTCCAGCCTCAGATAGTGGGTTTATAAGACAAAATTTGTATTTAAAAATTTGAAAGGTTTTTCTTTTATTAATGTTTGTGCATCTATTGTGATCAAAACAGCTGTCTCAGAAACTATTCACAGATCCAGCCATGAAGGCATATAGTGGCCACAACAGCTGAGACAAGAAATCATCGGGACAGTTAAGATAACAATACTTAAGGGAAATAATAAAGAACTTGGTTCACTGATGAATTCTGCTGTTTTTACCATCAATGTAAAAGTAGATTCTGTAAATAATGATTTCTGTGTTTAAGGAAGAAAACTTGGGATTTTTCTGGTTATATTGTATGCAGTAGTTCACATGGAAACACATTAAGTGTTGTCTGGAATCTCAGAGTAGTGTCAGTTTAAAAACTGGATGGATGGGAAAGGGTTAGTAATAAAGCCTGAAGTTCAAAAACAAAAACAAACAAAAAAAAAAACAACAACAAAAAACAAGGGGGAGCAGAATTCAATCCAAGCTGGCAAAAGACCTGGTAGTATCACCCATGTTAAAGGTATTAGGAGCAAGACACATGAGAACAGCCTGGCTGGGAAAACTAAATAAACAAGCAAACAAAAAGATGCACCATTGCAATATGAAAGGTGTCATGGAATACTGTACTAGTTTCAGAGAGCCCTAGAAGTCAGGCAAGAGGGTCTACTGTTATGTTTTCTATCTTAGACTGTGATATGTTGCTGACATACTTTATACGACTGTGTCCTCAAGTTACAGAACAGTGAAAGTATCTCACATGAGAGCAAGAGCAAAAAGTCACAATGCAAAGTTCTAAAGTTCCAATCATTGTTTTATTTTTATTTTTTATTTTTGTTCATTTTTATTTATTTATTTTTGAGAGTGACAGAGAAAGAAGCAGATAGGGAGAGAGAGAATGGGCGCGCCAGGGCTTCCAGCCACTGCAAACGAACTCCAGACGCGTGCGCCCCCTTGTGCATCTGGCTAACGTGGGACCTGGGGAACCGAGCCTCGAACCGGGGTCCTTAGGTTTCACAGGCAAGTGCTTAACCACTAAGCCATCTCTCCAGCCCCATTGTTTTTATTGAAAGTAATTAAATTAAATAAACATAGAACTTGACAATTTGAATAATTGCCTCAGCGAATATTCAATCTCAAAACCAATAAGTCAAACAATGGGGGTGGAGTAGGGAGAAGAATACAAAACAAATCTGTCTAACTGGGAAGTTGAGGGTTAACAAAAGGTCAAATGACTATGAGGTTTTAAAGTACAATCTCTGGCTGGAGAGATGGCTTAGCAGTTAAGTGCTTGCCTGTGAAGCCTAAGGACCCTGGTTGGAGGCTGGGTTCCCCAGGTCCCACGTTAGCCAGATGCACAAGGGGGCGCACGCGTCTGGAGTTCGTTTGCAGAGGCTGGAAGCCCTGGCGCGCCCATTCTCTCTCTCTCCCTCTATCTGTCTTTCTCTGTGTGTCTGTCGCTCTCAAATAAATAAAAAATTTAAAAAAAATGGCTGCACTTGCTAATGTGGGGGAGTGGCCATGAGTTTAAAGTACAATCTCTCACTCTGGTTTTATAACAATGCACATGGAAACTGGAAAAATTAAACCTTTTTCAATTGCATATAATCCATACTTTGAAAAAGTATTTTAGACTGTTATTTTAATATTCAGACAACATTCATATAGGGATTCATGCTTGCAAATATGATAAAATGAGGCTCATAGGGGTTAAACTGGACCACAGCATATGGTGACTAGTGATGCAAGTGGAACTATAAATATATATAAGATCATATATGTGTGTGTGTGTGTGTGTGTGTGTGTATGAGAGCTCAAGACCGAGGCAGATAGAATGAGCACACCAGGGTTGTCGCCACTGCAAATAAACTCCAGACACATGCACCACCTTGTGAATCTGGCTTACATGGGTCCGAGGGAATTGAATCTGAGTTCTTTGGTTTTGCAAGTAAGTGCCTTAACCACTAAGCCATCTCTGCAGTCTGACTTCAAAAGTCTTTATTAAAATCCTTTAAAATATAAATTGGAGACCCGGAGTGGTGGTGCATGCCTTTAATCCCAGCATGCGGAAGGCAGAGGTAGAAGGATAGCCTTGAGTTCAAGGCCACCCTGAGACTACATAGTGAATTCCAGGTCAACCTGGGCTAGTGCAAGACCTTACCCTGAAAAACCAATAAATAAATAAACAAACAAATAAATAAAATATGTTGGAGGTCGATAACATTGTTCTCAAAGGGTAAGGATTTCAGTCGTATTCGCTTAATTTACATACACAGATGACTATTTCTTTTGAGGAGTTGTGTAGTGACCCTGCATCGAGAGGCCTGAACTGACTTTGGATATTGTGTGCAAGGAGATGGGTAATTTGGCTAACATGACTTTCCTCTCCAACTCCCAGTTTCCGCACTTGAAAATTATGAGGACGATAAGCTCAGAGAGTTTTGACAGGAATCAAATGTGAAGCTGTGCTTGCCAAAGGATCTGGCACAAGGTAAGCACTCCAGAAACATTAGCTCTGGTTAGTTTGCCTACTCCAGGAAAAAGTGTGATGAAAAGGACTAATAAAAACTTATCTGGGTCAGATGTGGTGGTGCACATTTTTAATCCCAGCACAGATCAAGGCCAGCCTTAGACTATATAGTGCATTCCAAGTCAGCCTGGACTAGTGTGGGACCCTACCTCAAGAAACAAAACAATAACAACAATAAAATAAAATAAAAATAAAACCAATTCTCTGTTTTCTTTTTGTGGCAATGTGATATTAATAAATCTCAACAATTTAGAAGGTACTCCAAGGTCAGACATTTAACAATTACTCATTAATTGCATTTTCCTTTTAGTAAATCATTATCTGAACAAATCATTATGTGACCTTCTTTGGCTATAGCAATCCAATAAAACTTACATTAGCCAGAGTTTCAGGAACATTAGTCTAATGTGCTTTCAGAGATCACCTTCTCTGAGCAGTATAATAAGTTTGTGTGAAAAGCATAAAGCATATAATATATTATAAAATTTGGACTTTAACGAACCATCTTGGCAAACTGACTAGGACTATAATTCAATGGTGAGCATACCTTAATTAATGAGTTAAAAAGCTAAGTATTCTCTACATGCTACACTTGATTATATCCTTTCTTATTTTCTATCTTGCTATATATTTCCCATTTATTTAATGATTTGAAGTAAATCTTAAATGTCATTTGTTATGAAAATAATAGAATAGGAGGAACTTAAATCATTAACTATTTGTTTAGTTCCCACCACACCTTTCACCCTGCAAAGAACTCTTACTTTGACTCATATTTTGTTATATATTTATTTTATATACTGTTTTTCAAATGATACCTCAATGTCCCTACTGGCATATACTATAAAGGGCATATTACTAAACGAACCACTTTGATTTAAACATTCATATCAAAAGCGTTCAGGAACATAAGACCAGTAGACCATTTGAGGAAATAATGTTAACTTTCTTGAACACTAGCCCTTGAAACTTATTATGTTACCTTCTTATTTCTATAGCTTGTGTGTATATGGGCGGTGTGCATGCTTAATCATCTGTATCCAGTGTGCATCTACATGTGGAAGCCAAAGGTTGCCATCAGATGTCTCCCTTAGTCACTTTCCACCTTTTCAAGATCTCCCATTGGACCTGGAGCCCACTAATTATACTACACTGGCTATCAAGCAAGCCCGAGAGATACTCCTATCTCTGATGGCCTAGTACTGTGATTAAAAGCATGCATTACCATGCCTGCTTTTAGGTAAGGGAGTGATTCAAACTCAGATCTTCATGCTTATGTGTAAAGACATTTACCAATTAAATAGTCTCTTCAGACCCACCTATAGCTTTTCAAACCTTATTGTAATCATGGCTTTTGTGCTTCAAGGCACTGGCTCTCCTACATCTGGAAACTGCTCTTCTCATATATGTGTGCATGTTTTGTAATAGTGCCTCAGAAGTTCTGGTTGGGTGATTGCTGGAGGATGAATAAATGAGTGGTGAAGAGGTCACTATGAAGTAAAAGGTTCTTAGTGAATGTTAATGTATCTCCCTCATAATGTGCATTGACTTTCTGGTGTTTTGTCCAGAAGTACTGGGGTGTGAACATATCTCAACAAGTCTAAGCTGCCACAAGTTGTAAGAAAGTACATTATTTATTCTATATGAAAGAACTATACTGTCCATTTAGTTCTGAAAAAGACTTCAATTCTAATGCAATTTCTAGTGATATAAAACTTTGAAATAACATATATTATAATTAATATTGCTGTTTTTGTTGTTTGTATATTTTAATGAAATAAGCTTCACTTCTTACTAGAAGCAAAATTAGAAAACATGGAACAAAAATCACTTACCATCTTTTGATTATGAAAGAAGACAGAATGAAGCCACTTAGGGGATTACCGCTAAATCTAGACTTTTTGGGTGTAAATGAATGTGTGTGTGTGTCTGTGTGTGTGTGTGTGTGTGGTTCATATGCCTATGGGATCACATATGTGTAGGTTCACATGCATGTGTGTGCCAATGCATGTGGAGACCTGATATTCATTGTGGGGTCTCCCTCCATTGCTTCTCAATTTATTACTGAGTCAGGGCATAAAAATTGCACACATATTTTGAATATTCAGCTAGTCAAGCTAGCCAAGTTTTTGGATTCACTGGTATCAGCTTCCCATGCACTGTGCTATGACATAGGTAGGCTGCCATGCCCACCAACCTTTACAAGAGTACTGGGAATCTGAACTCAAGTATTTTACCCATGGTGCCATCTGTAGCTCCAAGTATCAACTTTTTCTTTTGCCTAGTCCTACTTCTGGCACCTTTTTTATTAAAAAACAAAAGAAAGAAAAGAAAACTGAACTATTGGACTCAGTAACTACTACATAAACTATAGATTTCTTCCCCAGAGTTGTAAGAAGCTGGTGTATGGAAACAATAACTGTAATAATGATTTAAAATCACAGATGTTGTACTTACACTATAATATAAAGGATTTAGCTCTAAAAATGCAAGGTTAATTTTAGGCAAATTTATTCATGTCCACTTACATCTAGTGTAACTAATAATAGCTACAACACACGACTCTTGTTTCCTAGCCTAGAAATATTTCATGACTTTCCACAAGGCAAAATAGATGGCAAAAAATACAGATATCTCAGAAATCTTTTATAATTTATACACTCATATAAATAAAGGTCTATACATATTTCAAAGAACTATTATATTTCATGAGCCTCTACTTTCAGAATAGCATTGATAGTAAACTTTGAGAGAAAGAAATTAGCTTTGAAATTCAATCTGCCTTGAGACATTAGACTTTAGCTGAATAAAGTCAGATATACAGTATTATGAAGTATCAGGCATTTGAAATATTTTGGAGGTAATTTAGTGCGCTATATAAAGATAAATATCTAAATAACTGCCTTATTTTCTTATGTTTTGTAAGAGAGGCTTTCTGAATCTATCAATTCACTTCTTGAAGACAGGCTTTATAACATTAACCTCCATACTGCTTCATGATGCATCTTCCCTAGCCTTCTCTCCTGCCTTTGTCAAGTAAGGATACCAGCCTCCCTCCCAGTGCTACGATGCACCAGTCATGAGGCCCCTAGGAACACACTGATGACTCCTTGTACACCTCCTTGGCAGGTGATCACAGTAGCCACAGTATTGTAACTTTACACACACAAACTACACTGTAACACAATGTCCTCCCAGAGTCTCCCCGAATTGCCTAATGCAAAATTCATAAGCTTTCGTGGAAGGATAACTTTAGCTTTTCATCATCACACCCACTACAGTCCTTTGGAGTGGCATTCTTCTGCCTCTTGCTTCACTAATTCGCATCTGTCTAGTAACCATGGAGCAAAGTGCTGCTATTCTTATTGGAAAGAATTGAAATTCTGATGAGTCATATTTCTTAGTGGAGCTATTCGTGTTGCCAACAAGAAGTTGAAATTACTCCTTCTCCCTCATTGTACATTTAGAGGATTTAGAGACAGTATGGCTTTTCTTATTTTTTCTTGTATGGGTCATGTGTGTATGGTGTATGTGCATGTGTATGTGTGTTGTATGTACATGTGGGGAGACCATTGGTCACACCGGGTGTCTTCTTCAGTGATCTCCACTATATATATATACATACATATATAGTGGAGATTTTATATATATATATATATATATATATATATATATGTGTGTGTGTGTGTGTGTGTGTGTGTGTTTGTGTGTGTGTGTGTGTGTGTGTTTAAGAAAATGAACCTAAACCTCACTTATTTGGTGAGACTAGATAACCAGCAAACTACATAGGATCTACTGTCTCCACCCTTTCAGCACCAAGATTACAGTCTTGCAATACCTGGCCCAGATTCTACTTGGGTCCTGGGGATTTAAATTCATAACCTCCTACATGTCTTAGCAAGCATTTTCCTGGCAAGGCCCCCTCAGCTTCCTTAGACTTGTCCCTACTCTTTGACAGACACAGCACTCCACACACAGGACTTGTCCTGACTGTGACTGTGTGGTGGTGTGTCTGTGAAGGTTAAATGCATTATTGCTCATAAAGTGTGTGCATGGTGCTTGGGCAATGGTACTCTCCATGACTATTTGACAACATTATTGCAACCACTAAGAAATAGGCTTGAGCACAATGTAGCTCAGTTCTTGTAGTTTTCAGGGAGTAGAATGAAAAAGTCCCAGTCAGCCTTCCACATGCAAGTTGCATGTAATAGTAAACACAGTATGCAGATATGAAAGCTTCTTGGCTGAAAAATAATATAATTAATACAATTTCAAACTCTATAGATCATTATATACCTTGAGAATAGGCATCTACCTCTTCCCTAAACATTAATCCCACTAGCAGTACATAATTGCACAATTTGTTAAGAAAATTGTTATGTTAATCCCAGGTGCATCCTGTTTGACTTCATGTGTTCTTCTTACTGTTGTTGGTGAAATGAATTGTTAATGGTGTATTGCAAATAATTGTGTAAATAATGACCTTGCAAAGAAATACCGAACCATTAGCAATGCACATTTTGGAACAGGCAATTCCAAGTGGAAGATGCTGGCAACTTTAAGTCAGAAGTTTGAACTCGTTAATTTTCCAGCAAGAAGATTAAATAGAAAGAAAACAATTCAACATATGCGAGCAGCCGGGCTCCTTGGCAAGTGAAATCCCAGAACATCTGTGGTGACAGCCTACTGGTTGGGATATGCTATGGTTTGGAGGATGGAAAGACAGGAATGGACAAAGGAATGATTATAGATGCTTTCCTAGAAGTCTTTTAGACTTGTTTACGCAAAACATTTTCCAATTAACATTGAAAATCTTAGTTATTACATTTTAAGGGAAGGCCTTTTTCACTCTCTTGATTATCTGACTTTATCATTATAAAATCTGTAATGCTATACTTTCTATTTTGTAATTACATAAACTGATTTAGGAGGTTTTCATGATTTTAAATGTCTGATATTGATGACCACATTCTATGAACCTTCTGATCATCTCTTCAGAGCATATATAGAATAATCAAAGGAAGGGTAAGTATGTGACACTTCTCTTCATATACCTTCAAGGCAAGCCAATGGGACAGTCTTTTTTTTTTTTTTTTTTTTTTGAGGCAGGGTCTCCCTCTAGCCCAGGCTGACCTGGAATTCACTATGGAGTCTCAGGGTGGCCTCAAACTCACGGTGATCCTCCTACCTCTGCCTCCCTAGTGCTGGGATTAAAGGAAGGCGCCACCACGCCTGGCTTCATATTATTTCACATTAGGCCAAACTGAATGGTATTAACCAAATGAGATCCTTTAGCCCATCAAAATGACAAGTTTCTATTGTACAAGGCTATTTAACCCATATGCTCCAATCTGAACTATCTCCTCTGCACTGTTACCCTTTGCGCCACTCCTGGCTCTGTGCTCTCCTTTGGCCCAACAGCTTGCGATGTGACAGGACTCTCTTACCTTACTGCCAGAGTCCTAAGTGCAACCATAACTGAGATAAATATAGGTTTGTTTACACTTGCCAGGTTTACATAAACTCTCACTCCACACTCAGCCTTTAGGTGTCTTTCAGTATCAGTTGGATTACCAGTCCATTCTCCATTAAAGAGTCTTGTACAGAGATAGAAATAGTTTTTATTCAACAGGGAGGCTTGGGATGTATTAGTTTCTGATAATACATATGCACCTATCATCATTAACTATTTAGATATTTCTTTAAAGTAGTACTCAAAAATCAATAATGATGTAGTTATTTCAGGAGAAATAATGAACTATCAGAGGTCTAGATATTTTATTCATGAGAGGGGAGAGGGAGAGAGAGGAGTTTGGGTACACCAGGGACTCTTGATACTGCATATAAATTCCAGACATATAGGCCACTTTGTGCATCTGGATTTATGTGTGTGCTGGTGAATCAAACCAAGGCCAGCAGGCTTTGCAAGCAAGCACCTTTAGCTATTGAGTTATTTTCCCAGCCCCAGTTTTATAAATAGGAAAAAATAGCTGTGTCCAGTAGGTTCTGTATATCACATAGATGATGTTATATATCCTAATTTAATTAATATTTAAAATAATATCATGAAGAGACTAATTTCTATGGACAACTGGATCAGATCAAGGATCAAATAAGAGGCACACCTCTTGGGTCATTTCCCGAAAGAATTAATGGTGGAAGAAATGTGGTAAATGGCCCATCGGATGCTGGACTCACATTTAAAGAAGCCCCAAGGTAAAGCAGGACCTTTGGCCTGACGGGCTGCCATGCGCACTTGTCTTGTTACTGTCCTTTGTGGACCACAGAACGCAGCTTCGTCAGCCTTGTTTGACCGAAGACCAGTGGGCCTCCGAAAATCCCCCAGGTTTTCATTGCCAGGTTGGCACTGTTGGGGCCTCCAGCCTCATAAACTGAGCAGCTGACAGATTCTCTGTTTCTCTACTGTATATAAAGTTATTTTTGGACAGCCCAGACCATGCTGTGAAAGCTAATAAATCTCCTTTCAAGTCCGCATTCAATCTATCAATTCTGTTCCCCCAGAGAACCCTGACTAATGCAGATTGTGGCAGCAAGAGTAGTTCTAGGGAAAGGGAACTGTGAGGATGAATTTCTCCAGTGTGCATAGTGGCATCAAAAGCTGGCTCCTTAACTCATCTAAATTTCTAGCTACTAAAGACTCACCTGGTAGCAAGGGGAGCACTGACAATCCACATTGTGAGTGAGTGAAAGAACTCTGTGAGATTGATATATTTGATAGCCTGATTCACTTATTTTGAGGAGCAGGAAAGATAGTGACCCTATATTTAAAACTATTAAATATTTGTGGAAGTATATATATATATATATATATATATATATATATATATATATATATATATACACATACATATATATACACACACACACACACACACACACACACACACACATATACATATATTGTGGTTGGTTGCTTCTGGTAACCCTTCATAAAGTAGCAAGGAGGAAAAATGAGCTAAGAGATCAATTTTGCCAGCTACAGGTATGCATAAGGATCCAAAGTTTTCTAAGTATGGCTGGGAAATTATTATTCATTCTCTCATTATTATACATTCTCTCATCAACCACAGTGCTCAAGTTGTAGAAATCATATGCAAGCCAGTTTCCCGATGATTGGCTGACTTAATATATAAATTCAAGTTCCAATATCAAAGGGCACCAGCAGTTAAATGTGTGGGAGGACCCTCAAGAAGTTTAAGTTATGGACCCTTGGATTTTAATGGGTTTGCTTTGCCTAAGGAAGTAAATAATCTTCCCTTAGCAGCAAATATATCACCTGTTGTACTGTCCTTTCTTAATAGATGTTTTATATTCCACTATTTAAGGTAACCTCATGTAGTCTACCTTGAGGTGTTGAGAAAGTAAGCAATGAAGTTAATACCAAACAGTTTACAGATATGAGATTTGTTATCATTATACCTGACTTCACAGTATATGATTATATTCACTTCAATATTTTTTCTGAAATATACAACCAATTAATGATCAAGTCTGCCTCAAAACATTGTATTTAAGTTTATTGAGACTTTCAGTCATATGTTCACATCACACAGTCAGTCACTGATCAAGTGGAGAACAACAAGAGTGTGACATCAAAGGGCTATTTGTAAAGAGGAGGTTTGGTGGTGTAAGGTCAAAGGAGGGGGCACCAAAGAAGGTAATGGGAGGTGAGTATGACCAAATTACAATATGTTCATATATGAAAATTCTAAATAAGAAATGAAACCACTGTAACTGGGCTGAGATGATACCTCTACTAAAGTGCTTACTCTGTAACCATGAGGACCTGAGTTCAGATCCCTAGCATCCATGGTTCATGTCTATCATCCCAGCAGTGGTGAGATGGAGATAATATCTCTGGGGCTTGCTGGCTAGCTAGTTTTGCAAAATTGGTAAGCTGAAGGTTAGTGAGTGACCCTGTCTGAAAAAGTAAGGTACAATGATTAAGGAAGACTCCTGATATTGACCTTGGGCATCCATATATACACATGTGTACATGCACACACACACCCCACACACAGATACAAAAAAAAAAAAATCACTGTGATAGCATACACATGTTTTCTCTTTTAAGAGGGTACCATAAATGCTACAAGAGGTTTTCTGTCACCTAGATCCATCACAATAACTCTTAGAAATAATACATCTAACAATGCTCACATGAATCTCTATAAGCAAAGAACAGCACAGATGCCACTCACTCTCTCAGGTCAGGAAATTAATAATAGCTACACAATGTGATTGGGTACTAACAATGACAAGGAGGAATTGGTCTGTGTCATCTTTTCTAAGGTTGGACTACATTGCCCAGCATTCCTTTCTTTGAATGTTTCATGCTTAGCTGCCACAATTTGAGGGTGGCTCACATGGGGCATAGATTTTGCACAAATTTGGAAAGAAAAAGTGAAACAGGAAATCTTTTCTTTCAGAGGGTCAATATGGTAATAGGTCTTCTTGGAAATCATACTCATTTGACTCACATGATAGCAAGTTCACCTTGCTGTGGCAAAGCAACAACTGAGCCTATAAAATCTTGATTTTTCTATTGATGGCATTCTGTCAGCTTCTCTGATTCCTATCTAAGGCACACATTTAAATCTGTGCCCAATGCATCAACCAATTTCTTTTGCAGAATACCCTCAACATCAAAATTGGAGTTTTTAAAAAAGATAGTCAATGATTATGATCTGACCTCAAAGTTTCCAGTATTTCTGGTTTGTGACAGTTCTGGGACATATTCTCATTTCAGCTGTCTTCAGGGCTCCAAATCAAAGGCAGCAATTTTATACACATTGTGTTTCTACAAGTGTGGTCCATTGCAGTCTTAAAATACTGCTTCTGGGCCTTTTAGCTATGATCGTGTATAAATTCCATAAATAAATCCTTGTATGCATACATACACATATTCTTGCATACATAAGTATATATATATATATATATATATATATATATATATATATATATATATATATATATCTGGGCATACATGTACATGCACACACATACAGACTTATCCAACAATCTCTGTATTTATCCATCCATCCATTCTTCCACAAACATATCAGTAGATTCAGTTCTCTTATTTGAATTTGAATAGTATGGAAATTCATACTGAAATAACCTCAAAAGCAACATAATTTTAGTATGCATTTCCTAAATTAGCTGTATGTGTTGATTCCCCACTGTGTGCATTAGTCTTCTGATGTATTTACTATCCGTGCCTGTATTTATGAATGCATATGCATATGAAGGCATCTATGCACATATACATATCTGAAAAGATTGGATTGTTTATAAGAATTTGACCTCATGCACTATCAGGAACTGATATCTGAGAAACTGTGCCAGTGTGTTTGGTTTTGTACCCCAAACAGCACCTGTAATTGTGCAGTGGTCCCCTTTTCAGTGGTAATCAGTATAACAAATGCTACTCCTATGCATAGATAGTATTTTTGTGAAAATATTTGCTAAAACTTTACATATTATATGGAGGAAATATATTGATTTTATGGAGAAAAATTTTGGTGAAATATATATGGCCATAAGACATATTAGAAATAATATATTTTTGAGGCGTGGTGGCACACACCTTTAATCCTAGCACCCGGGAGGCAGAGGTAGTAGGATCACCAGGAGTTCAAGGCTACACTAAGATTACATAGTGAATTCCAGATCAGCCTGTGCTAAAGTGAGACCACACCTTGAAAAAACAAAAATCATCATCATCATCATCATAATAATAATAAATTTATTGTTTCTAAATGTTAAGAAAACTTGAGAAAAGCAATAACCTCTGAGTGTTTTAAAATCTTCCAGAAATGTTCTACCCCACACAGCCCTTCCTTGTTGAGGAATATGGGTAATGCATTGTGGAGTTAGCCCACACTTATGGGTAGGAGAAATATCTCTGCATACCATGACCTGACGTGTGGCTCTGACATTCTTTCAGAACTGTATTGCTAAACTAGGGTAGACATACTAAGCACAACATTGGTTATGTCACCTGTGGAATGAGGTACTTCAATGTAAAAAGAGCCAGGAAGATCCTAGAAGTGCCTATATCTATGAAAATATCTGTCTATGAAAATAACATCACATTTTAGATGGATTACAGAAATTAGTAAGCATACATGGCTGACATTTTAGATAATGCACAGCAAATATAATTCTTGGAAAATGACTTTGGCTTATAAAATACATCTTGTATTGACTCCAACTCCATCTCTTCTCTAAGTGAGAGTTTATTATTGGAGGAAATTCATGCATCCTTGTATGCAAACACTGTTTTTTATGCATCCCATCTTAAAATTTTTCTTGCCAGACTTGTTAGTAAAGTTCATCAAAAGGAGTTTACTTTCACCTGGAAGGTCAAGCTTAGGACTATTTGACTCACCATTCCAAGCTAACAATGTTTTCATATCTGTATACCATCTATCCATTATGAGGGCGTCGTATTTTCCTATTATATTGATGATGGCTTTATGATCGAACTTAGCAAGTAGGGTGCAGTTACTATTACTTGCATATACATAGCTATGGATTTCAGGATAAAGGAAAAAAACATCCATGAAAATTTCAGAACCTGCGTACTGGTTAAAAGTTTTAAGAAACCAGTGTTCTGAAGTATGGTAAGAGATATTGTCTAAGATAATTATAAATGGACCGCTATACCTAAACTATCTTACGTAGTTTAAGAAAGTGATGCAATACCAAAGGATACCCTTTGGATTTGGAAGAAAACATATAGTTAGTTTGGCTAAACAGCTTTGATTTATTTAAGAAGAAACATAAAGAAGATAACTATTTTGAGTGGGGACTACTACAAGAGTCTATGTATCACGTCCAGATTGCTATACAAACCGATTTGCTGTAAGAATCAGCAGGTCAAATGTGCTTACACTGTTCATTAGAATCAGAAATGCTACGTGGAAGATTTAACTGTCCCTATCACAGCACACACCTTCAGTTCTGGAGCAATGCTATAACATCTACTTGCAGATCACATTTATACTGTTAACTAACACTGTTATCCTTGGTACCGAAACTTCGTATACCTTGAATTATTGAAAAGGGGTCTCTGAGTTACCAAGGAATCTCTTTGTTCATCATAACCTGGGGATTATTTGATACATTAACCAATAAGTTATAGATACACTGTAAGCAATTATCAGATGAAAAAAGCACGTAGATTACTAGGCTTAAGAAGGAATATGGAAGTTATATAATTAAGTGTTGTAAATGTCTTTCTATACCACAACTGTGTACATACACACATTCCATTATGTTCACACTGGAAGATTGTTTTTCAGCCATAAAACATCAAATTACATTGTTTGTAGGGAAATAGGTAAAACTGAAGAAAACCATATTAAATGAATAAATCTGTCTCAGAAGATAAATATCACATATTTTTCTCATTTGTAGGCTGTGGATTTAATATGGGTACAAAAATTATATATGCACAGATGACATGAAAGTAGAAATGAAACTGTTTCATGGAACAAAGCAGAGTAATGGAAGGGGGCACAAATGGGGAGAGTAGCAGGGAATGGGGAATTATGTTCAAAGTATGTTATACACTTGTATGAAGAAATCCTTATGTAACCCAGAAGCGTAAAATAAAAACAATTATAAAGGAAACAGATCCAATATGCAATAGTTAACAGACAGAAAGAACAGAATCTTGGAACTGAGTGGTGAATATTCAAACATGTCAGAATGAAATTCTTACAAATATAACTGGAGATAAAAATTGTTAACAGACTTAATTCCAACCGTTACACAATCACAAGATTTCAGTGGAGACACAGATTGCTTGTCAGCTCAGGGAAAGTACCTTGCTTCTTACTCTCATTTTCTGGCATCTGCATGTGCCCACTTATTTCCCCATTGACGGGCCAAAGCACATGATTGTCATCACTCCCTTCCTCACTGAGGAACCTGAGGAGTTTGTTGAAGTGGGCAAGTGGAGGGTAGGAGCTGAAGCATGTGGCAGTATGGGTACAAGCCTCTCCCATCCAATGTCGAACAGGGCTTCATATTTCATGTCAGAGTATCTTGTTTCATAGGTCAATGGGTTGGTGGGAGAGGTTCATGGGCACATTAAAGGACTGATTCAACTTTGCTTTATGTATTTACTTACTTTTATGAAGTAACTGGTAAAGGTGACATACTTCCTGAATTCCTAGCATCAGTGCCCAACATGCCGTTTTAGGAACTGGATAATATATTGGTAAGAAACCTTGAGAATGAAGTTTCTGTGAATGACAGAGGTACTCACAAGTAGAGCACACATAACTTCCTTCCTCTGACAATTCTCCAGCCCTCAGGAATCAAGTTACTGGCGAGAAACTGGCCAAGGCTTGACTCCTACAACATGTTAGCTGGAATCTTTGGTCTAGGTCTACTTTCTGTTCTATGTAATAACAAAATAATATTGCAGAGTGTCTATGAGAATTGCATAAAAATTTATAACATGACACTTTAAAATGTTAACTGACTTAAGGTAATTACTCCATAAATAGTAGCAATAGTCATTTTATGAGACATCCAAATTTACAAGCTAGGCATTGCCTTGGTCTGCTATGTTTTGCACAAGGAAAATCACTAATTATATACCAGTGGTTCTACTATAAACAAAAACAGAAATGTGACAAGTAGCTATTAGACACTGTGAAGATAAGCTTCACAGGATTTTTAGTGATTGTCTTTTTACTTGAAGCTCGAAAAGAAATCTGTTTTCTCTGTGTTTTACCACTTTCTCCCCTCCCCCACCTTTAACAATGCCTTATTTACTTGTGTTTTAATGAAATCCTGCTGCTTTTTTCATCAAGTTGTCTCATCTGGAACGGAACACATGTACTGCAAGCCCTAATTAAAGCTAACTAAAGTACCTCTTGCTTTCAGTTTAATCCAATCTGCCAGCAATCAGGAGAAATGACCCTCTGGTGGCAGGCTGGCCCAGCTGCAGATACTTGCAGAAGTGGGGCTGGGTGTCCATGTCAAGCACAAGCTCAAAGTGATATGAGATAAAAATTAAAAATGACAGAATCTCTCACTTGAAAGATTATTTCTGTTTATAGCAGAGGGACACTGGGTGAGGTTTGGAAAACCACAGAAGGTTCATTTGACAGAAATTGGGCAGAGGACTCTCATAGCAAAAACAAAGAAATGTTGGGCTGGAGAGTTGGCTTAGTGGTTGAGGTGCTTGCCTGTGAAGTCTAAGGACAGAGGTTTGATTCTGAGTACCCATGTAAGCCATAAGAGCAAGGTGGCATATATGTCTGGAGTTCATTTGCAGTGGCTAGAAGCCCTGATGCACCCATTCATTCTCTCTCTCTCTCATTCTCTCTCTCTCTCTCTCTCTCTCTCTCTCTCTCTCTCTCTCTCTCTCTCTCTCGCCCCCACCCTCTCTTGCTCTGCATTCCTCTCTCTGAAATAAATAAATAATTTAAAAAGACATATAACTCCCTATTGTATATTTTCTCTGCTCTTAGTCCTCTGTGCAGCTCTGAAATCAAATCAAACTTGAAGGGAGATTACTTAATTTCCATTGACTTATGCTCTGCTTCTAACACAAGATGAATTAAGACGGTCAATTAGTGTGTCTATCCTGGCCTTTTGGTTAAACTTCAAGAACTTTTTTTGAGCCACTGGAAAGACTTCCCCAGTGTTTTCTTTTTCAGTTAATAAGAACTACTTATTCAACTGTACACCCTCAGTACTAATGCTATGACTAGGAAGTAGGAATTACTTGGCCTATGTTATCCAGCTCTCCTCATAACTGATCATTACATGCTCTTGGGAAATCTAATTCCCTCCCCCTCTCCTCCACCTATGTCCTTGCATGTGCTTCAAGAATGGTTAAGCCCTTGACAAGATTTGACAGTGAACTTTTCTACCTCCCCAGGGTATGTTTACATACACCTCTTTCCCTTCTTCCGTAGATTCCCGCTAGGATCTCTGGAATGACAGTCATTCCTGATATTAGATAAAAAGGACATTCCATCAGGGTTTTTATTTTTATTGGGAAAAAAGATGGATGTTGGGTTCCACAGCTTTGGCTTTACCTGACTTCCCGGAGCACCACTGTGTGGTTCTGGGTAAATACTAGTTCCTCAGCGTGTGCTCCCATGTGCATTGATATTTTGAGAAAACACTGCATGACACTCTAGGATGGCTGTATATTCTGGGGTAAAATTAACTTAAAGAATGTATACTGCCCTGTTCCCTGGCTCCTGGCTCCCCTGCTGTTGGTGTGGGTGGCTGTGGCCCTGCACGCTTGTGGCATGGTAGAGAAAACGGAAGGGAGTCTAGATCCATTAGTGACTGCCCACCATGAAACTTTCTACCTCTACCACATTGCCGGAAATGCCAGAAGAAGCATCATCATAAATGCTGTTCTTACGGTTAACCTCATAACGAACCCCCAAGTGATGGTGACAGACACTGAGGATAATCAAAACCTATGCAAGCAGAAATCCAGAGACTACAATGAGCTCACACTAAAGCAGATGGCTGACAGGACTGCCATGGCTCAGGGAATTTTGCAGAAGAGGAAACAGAAATATTATAAGAGCCACAGAGTGGGTAGTAAAACCTCGAGGCTTGAGGCACGGTTCCCTGCTACCCAGACTATTTTGATTTTTTTTTTTTTTAATTTTTCGAGGTAGGGTCTCACTCTAGCACAGGCTAAACTGAAATTCACTATGGAGTCTCAGGGTGGCCTCGAACTCACAGCAATCCTCCTACCTCTGCCTCCCAAGTGCTGGGATTAAAGGTGTGTGCCACCATACCAAGCTTGATTTGTTTTTATAACCTGTACTTCTCTGAGCCACTGTGCTGTGCTTCCCAGAGCATAGATATTGCCAGTTCGTTAGTGACAGTTGGGAAGGTTATCAGCTACATGAACCTAGGTCAAGTTATGGAGGATCTTTGACAAATTAGTCATCAGCTTCATGTCAGTCTGAGAGTATTTTTAATGTGTGTTGGCAGGGGCATTCACAGGCTACAGCATGTACGTGGAGGGCTGAGGTCAATCTTTCTTGTAGGTTGTCTCCTTCCACCACTTTTGTTTGTTTGTTTGTTTGAGACAAGGCCTCCCTTACTGCTTTTGCTGCTGCATGTGAACCCGTCTAGTTGGCAGGGAGCATGCAGATTCTCCTAGCTCTGTTTGCCATTGCTGGAGGCACCTTGAGGTCACAGACCAATGTGCTACTTTGTATCCTGCGTTTCATAGGTGCATTGGAATTTAACTTAGGCCACAGGGTTGCAAACCCATGTCTTTAGCTACTGAGCCATTTCTCCAGCCTTTCTACCTGAATTATAATCCCAGCTTCATTACCTGACAGAACTTTTGCATTTAACTTCCTCTTAAAAGCAAATGTCCTTAATTTTGTGATGATAATAATAACAGTAATCACTCCACAGTATTATAATAATATTTACATTAGACCTTATATTTGCTCTTAGCACATGTCTTATACATAAAAGTTAGCTATTAAGAAAATTGCTACTATTTTTTTTCCTATTAGTATAACAAAATTTATGTGTTCATCAACTTGAAGGGCCCAGTTCTTTTCATAACTATACCAGCACAATTGTTTCTAAAAGGAATTTGGAATAAGTAGAGGGTAAAACAGGTAAACAGCATATCCCACACAAGCTGTAGGGCCTGAGAAAACACACGTTCAACATGCAGTTTCCAAGTAAGAATCAGTTGCAGCTGTGCATGCCTGTAACCTCAGTTCTCTGTGGGATATGGAGACTGGAGAATCACTAGGACTCCCTAAACAGCTAGTCAGACATATGATACATGGAATTGGAGTCTGTCGATGTGGTTACCTTCATTTTTTGCTCAGTTACAGGTACTGTGTGCCCAGTTTGTGACATCTTTGGTGCCATATTAGAGGGTCTTCACCTGTGTTTTAAAAGTTTCAAATGAATAGAAAGAAAATATTTATAATGATCAGACATTGAAGTAATTTCCATATTTCAAATACTTTGAGGATTGTTTGAGTGACAGAAAGTTTTTACCAGGGAATTTCTAGATTGGTGTGAGGCCTGATTTTGAGAACACAGAGGCAGAATGGGTATAAGGGCCTGAACCGATGAAGAAATACTTCCTAGGGGTTGAAATTCTTCATATGAATCTTAGGAAGTAAGATAACTGCTTAGACTATAGAATGCAAAGCAATTTCTTACAAAGGATTATAAAAGAGGGATCGTCAGTCAGATGATCTAGTACCAGTAGGCTTTCTTGGAGGCAAAAGAGAAAATCCAATCAGAGGCCTGAAGGGCAATGAAAAGTTGGACATGTGTTATGATTCAAAGACAAAACGTCTTTCAAAGACTAATGTGTTGAATACATAATCCCTAACTGGCTATGCTGTTCTGGAAGGCTACGGGAGCCTTAGGAGGTGGAGCTTTATTGAAGGAGGTGTATTACAGGGGATGAGCCTTGGGGTTCAGCAGTCCAGCTTCATTTGCCTTCATGGCGCTCTACTTCCTCCTTCCTGCTATGAAGATGTGGCTTCTGCTCCCTGTTCCTACCATGCTTTATGCTTTCCCTGTTATGATGCACGTACCCTCCAAACCTCAAGCCAAAACACAGCAGCAAAACTCCTTTCCTGCCTCAAGTTCCCTCAGGTCTGTTGTTTTGTCTTAGCAAGGAGAAAGTAACTCGTAACACCTATTAATGAGGTTCAGGAAGTATAGATCCAGGATGGCTAGACAAATTAATATGATTTGAAAATGGCAGCTGGAAGGATTGCTTAGTGGTTAAAGAATTTTCTTACAAAGCCAAGGGACCCAGGTTCGATTTCCCAGTAAGCAAGTAAGCCCAACGTACAAGGTGGCGCATGCCTCTGGAGTTCTTTTGCAGCACTGGAGGCCCTGTAGTACTGATCTATCTCTCTCTGTCTCAAATATACAAAAAAAAAAAAAAAAAAAAAAACATGAAAATGGCAGAATTGCAATCCTTTCTCTGCTATTTCCACTAATTGACATATTTACATAAAGACTTCCACCTGATGAAAGAACTGATCAGCCCAACACAACTTACAGGAAAGCAGGCTGCAGCTACAAAAGATCCAGTGTTGAAGCCCTAAGCAACTAATCTCCAGAAACAGATGAGCAGACCAGATGTGCACTGCTAGTTGGCTACCTTGCTGCTTCAATAATTTCCATTATAGTGAGTGCAATCTAATGGTGGAACTATCCGAGGCTCAGGGAGCCTCCCTCTCCCCTTCACTTTTACCACATAGGACCGAATCTCCAAACTAGAGAAAGAGACTACTTCCTCAAGATGCAACAGTGCGGAAACCACTGACCGGAAAGGGAGCGTTAGCAAGTCCCTAGGCTGACTGTTTCTATCACAGCAAGCTCACAAGGGTGCTGTACACGAGAGGCTGGTCCATGCTGCGCAGCAGTGGGGACAGCCAGAGCAGCAGCCACGGACAGCTGCAGCACAGGCACCATGAATTTGCATGAGACGTAATTTTATTAGATAGATGGCCCTATTTGATTAATCACAGCAACTATGGAAAACACTATTTGCATAGGACGTATATTTTCTGTCCCGGCATCCATTTATATGTGAGATGCATTCAACAAAAAGCAGTTAGGAAATGGGCATCAGGCACATAAAAGGTTTATGTTGTTTTTACTAACAAAATTGCTGTTTGCAAATACCACACAGCAGGTTCTCTGTTTTATGGACAGGAATAATTCACTCTTAAGCTATAAAGGTCCTGGAGAAAATGGGTTTGCTTATCTCCATCCTATTTTAAATTATAAGAAGCCTCTGCAACCAACCCAGAAGTTTGTGTCTTTTCTGGACATGCCTTGAATATTCACGTGCACCAGCCAAATGGCCACAGTCCATTTATATCATGTTAGCTAAATGCCATTATTTTTTGTAAAGCATAGGAAAGCAAGTTTCTATAATACACGAACAGAAAGCTATGCTCTTCATTATTTTTCCTAAAGGAATATATTTCAGGCCATTTTATGTTGACAGGAAACCAGATTATAAGCAACAAGTAATTCCATTTTAAAACTCCTTTGAAACAATCTTCCTACTTACAACTTATTTCCCCTAAACTATAAATTTTTGTGGTCTATATTAAGTTTTCTCTATTTCTCGTTTCCTTAAAATCACCAAGAGCCTCATTTGGAAGTGGGATTAGTTTATGAACTCATGGTTGATTTAATTAATTTAGGAAGGAGGGAGATTCCTCTGACAAGTTGTAAAGAATTTTATAGGAATTATGTACTCAAATGACAATTAAAACATATTCTGGTCTTCTACTAGTAGTGATTTCACACTGACTACCACAAAAACCAAAAAGAATAAGATCCTAATAGGTATAAAAAAGAATCAAAAGTAAAAAGCAAACCTTATTAATTTAATTTTTCTAAAGGAGTTAAGAAGTAACCAATTAAAACAAACAAATAAATAAATATAAGCATTATTTCATAATATTTTCTTTGTATTGGAAGTCAAGGGAATGAAATAAAAGGTGAGTATTGCCTTTAAAACTGAAGCTTCAGGGCTGGCGAGATGGCTTAGCAGTGAAGCCTAACGACCCAGGTTTGATTCCCAAGTATCCATGGAAAACGGATGCACAAGACAGCGCAAGTGTCAGGAGCTCATTTGCAGTGGTTGGAGATCCTGGCATGCCTATGCTCTCTCTCTCTTTCGCTCTCTCTGTCTGCCTCTCTCCCTCAAATAAATAAATAAATGAAATATTTAAAAAATAAGATTTATAAGCCATGTTATTATAAGCATCTTATTATTAATTTAATTGAAGATACAAAACACAGAATAGATCATATATCATGTTATAATATCATTTTACTTATTTACATTATTTTGAAGATTTTGTTCTATGTGAACCTACTTTTCCTTAAGTTAAAACATAAACTAAGTAATGAATGTTTGGCATATGTATTATACATGGAAATGACCACAATATATTAAATTGCAAAATCAAGTCCTAAGGCATATTTCTTTCAAAAAAATAAACTATCATGCACATTGTATTATATTCTCAGAGCAATAAGTAGAATGGAAGATGAGTTGATGGGGTAAGGAGCATGACAGAGTGTAGCTGACTTTAAATTTACCATGCAATATTTGTAAGTGCTCATATTCATATATATCTTTAATTATTTATTAATATATTCATATAAGTGCTTATGTTCATATATATCTTTAATCATTCATATATTCATATATATGAATATGTATTCATATATATCTTTAATTATTTACTCATGATAATAGTTAAGATTATAACATAGCATATATATTGAAACATATTTTTTTTATCAACTAGTCATTCATGAAGATTGCACCAATGACTCTCCAAAGAGTATAAGTGCCTATTTTCCATAAGCTTAATTATAAACCAATGTCTAAATTTTGAGTAATGAGAGAGCTCACTAATTATGCATTAATTTGGAAGCATATCAGGTTGATTTCTCACTGGGATGCAGTTGAATGTGATATCTACCCATCCTATGTGCACTTTCTGAGTCAATACATTGGTACACTTTAAAACTGCACAGAACCTTATCCTTAACAAGAAAAAAACTTCACTTTTACCTCTAACGTGCCAGTATCCACCAACTATTGAGCACCCACGGGAAGCAGGCCAACTTACAAAACATTTTAATTATCCATAATTTTACTATTTGAGTCATGTTACATCATCATTTACATGTGGGGGAAAAAGTGAAAGTTGGGAAATATAAGTTAGCCTACCTACACAGGTAGAAAATTGTAGAAGAGGAAGTGGACACCCACTTTTATCATTTCTAAAGCCCTCATTCATTTCAGGACAGCTTAGGCCAGCTCAGCAATCATGTCACAGTTCTCTGAGGGGAATGCTAATATTGGGAAAACAATAGCCATGAAAAAGAGACCAGGAAAATGCTTAAAACCATAATGAATACTCAGAATTACCAGTTCCTCTTTCCCTTTATTTTGAAATTAAGGAAAAAAAAAAACTGGAACAATGCCCTGGGGTTCTGAACAAAAGAATGCCTCATCCTTTTGTTTGATAAGCATGCTCCTTGTTAGGGCAAAATCATTCTTTTGCTAGTAATTCAGCTCAAGAAAATTATGAGTATATCCTAATTACCAGGTCTATGAAGAGATTCTTCAAATTATAAGCAATTCTGATACATTGAGATCAATATCTGATTTCGTCTTCACCATGGGAACAATAGCAAAATAAGGCCAGTTATACTCAGTTAGGGCAATGCACTTAGATGAGAGGCCATGGTGGTGAGGAAAGAAAATGAAAATCACAGAAGAGGTAGTACTTGTGTTTCAGGATTGTCACAATGCAGGCCAAAGTATTCTCCTACATTTCCAGTGGTTTATTTGTTGAAGAAAAAGTGTTAATTGCTTTCACTTATATAAGTAAGGGAAAAGTGCCCTCACTTATTGTCTCTGGTTCTTTGGTAATGTATACAGAGATTTACCTTATGTGTGACAAGAGAAAAAAAATGTTGTCCTCCTTTGAATGTATATGTATATTTTTGGGAAAACCCTGCAGGAAATGTATAATGCTGTTATATATTATGGACAATCTAATTCCTAACTGACAAAGCAGGTTCAAATACACAGGTTCAGAACAGCAAAGGTTCTGTCCAGGCATGAAGGGAGATACTCAGTCTACAGCATATCCTGAAGGTGGTGCCCAGTAGATCAGTTGGTCTACAACTCCAGGAGAACAAGAGCTACAGCCCATTTATTTCTGTCTCTGGTGGACAGGGCCAGAGGAAAGGATTTTTTTTTTTTTTCCTTTTAACCCAAAGGGATATGTTGCAGTTAACTTGTCTTTGCAGGGATAAAAATACCCAGCCAAGAGCAGTATTGGAAGAAGAATATTTATTTTAGCCTAGTCTTGATGGAAAGCTCCATTATGGCAAGAGAAATATGGAAGAGAAGAGGCTAAAACATCACATCTTGCCAACATCAGGCAAGCAGCAGGAAAGTGAGACAAGTTCTAACAAGGGGGAACCCTGTCCCCCCAACAACACAATTCCTCCAGCAAGACTCCAATTCCCAACTTGCCATCAGTGGGGAATTAAGTATTCAAAATACATGAGCTCATGGGAGACATTTAATTCAAATCACAACATTCCACCTCTGGCCTACATAAACTGATGGCCATCCATGAGGTAAGATGCAATGCCTTCAATCTAGCTTTAAAAGGTCCCAAAGCGGTAGACAATTTGTTCAATGGTTAAGGCACTTGCCTTCAATGTCTGATGAACCAGGTTCAATTCCCCGGTACCCATGTAAAGCCAGGTGCACAAAATGATGCATGCATCTGGAGATAATTCGCAGTGGCTAGAGTTCCTGATGGACCCATTCTCTCTCATTCTCTTTTCCTCTCTCTCTCTCTCTCTCTCTCTTTCTCTCTCTCTCTTTTTCTCTGCTTTCAAATTAATAAATTTTAAGAGAGAAAAAAAATGTTCCCATAGTTTTTATCAATCTCAGACATCCCTATAGTCCAAGATCTCCTAAGTGAACTGTAAAACCAAAACTTCATAACAGCATAGAGTAAAAATTCACACTGCAGAAGAAAGACTAACCCACTGCAAGTTCTAAAACAAAGAGGGCACACCTCAAAACCTGTACCTCCAGCTCTAACATCTCTTACCACTGATAAGGTCTCTAGCACTCCAACTTTGTCCCTCTAGCTGCACTGCTTACTAGAGAAACAATCCAACCTGGGCCAGCAGCTCTCCTTGGTAGTCATCACATAGCCTGGGGTCTCCATTACAACCCACAGTCAACCCATGGTTCATCCTCGTGGCTCCATTAGAGCCTCCACTCAGGGAACCCTGTTTCAGTACACTTCCCAGGGGCCATTTCCCAAAACAAACCATGTTGCAAATCCAATGATCCTTTATTTTCTACATTTGTTATACTCCATGGTACCAACCAGGTTGGTTACCAAAGGGAATTAAAACTAAGTTTGAAGATCAAGACACTCCTTCAGAATTCTACTTTGAGAAGAGTCAGTATATCCCCACTGTCTCAATTCAGAACAATTGAATTGAACATTGTTGAATTAAGGCATTTCTTAGATTAAAGTTTAAAATCATTCCATATTCTTCCTGCAAATCTGTTCCAAAAGGCCAAATGCTGTGCAGTCAGGTTTCCAGGAGCAACAACTTTGTTCAGATTTCTTCTGTGATAACCTTCATGTTGCTAAAACAAAGATCCCAACTAAAAGTAGCTAATAGGAGGCACCAGCTTGTTGGGATCCTTGCGGAAAGGGTCACGAAACATGGCAACTGGGAGGAGGTACATGTCACTGTTGGAGCCTTCAGACTGGAAAGTACAGGAGCCATTCCACTCCAGCAACTCTTCTACACACTTGGGCTCACAGTCCAGGGTGCGGGCCTTGCAGCGCAGCCCTTCTCCGGTCCATCGATCCAGACATACATGGCTGGGACTGTCTCGCCCTGAGGCAGGGCCATGTACATCTGCTGGATGCCTTTGTTCGAGTACGAACTTGCTGAGGTGGCCATGGTGGGAAGGCGTCCTGGGCGGTCGCTGGCCGGCGGGGAGGAAGGTGGGCAGGCGGCGAGAGCCAGGTGGAGAGAGAGCGCGGAAAGGAGATCGGTGTACGGCTCAGACGCTGCGCTCGGCTCCCATTCTCGGCTCTGCCCATGCCACATTTTTTGAATGTTATTAAGGAAACAAAAATATCTTGGCACATAGAAAACGCTATTTTCTTATCAGTCTTTTTCTGAATCATTGAAATTTATCCCTGTTGCACTGAGATAGACAGGGACAGAATTAAGTCATGATCTTGTCCTCATAAGTGATGAGAGGCAAGCAATTTCATTAGAAAATGAGTCCTCCCTTGACACCTATGCACCAACCACTAAGGCCTAGACAGCTGAAAGAATTTTGTGATATCTCAGGCATATTTTAGAGGCTGCAAAAGCTCTTATCATCACAAACAGTTTGAACACCTTTAATCCTTAGATCAATAAATTGTTGCCATGCCATATTGCTTCACAGGGTATGCACAGAAGATAAATTGATTCTATGATTGCTTGTTTTTTTTATCATTATAAACATCAAAATGCCTGTACTGTGTGACTACTTTGTGCTAATTCACATGGTACCATGCCCATGTTTGCACACAGCCCACACACACACGTGTGTGTGTGGGGGGGTGTTCACTATCAAATTCTATTACAGCCTATTTCTAGACGATTCACCTGTTCTCTTCATGAAGCCTCTTCAGTCAAGTGTTTGTTTCAATTGATTTGAATCCAAATCAAATATGGCGACATGAAGTAGATCAAGCTTCTAAGCATATACGTAGGTGTTCATTATGTTACTGCTCAAGGATTTTAGGTACAGAAATATATACATAAGGTAGAATGGCCCTAAGAAGAATAGTTATGGGAGTAGGGTAGGTTTGGTGGGATATTAGAAAGTAGATCAGAAAGAGGAAATGTTTATTTGAAATACCAGTGTTATCACTCATGAAAATAACTTAAAGTGGATCTCTTCACTTGTGAGAATCAATATCTTCATCTGTCAAAGAAATCATATGTAATCCTATCACTTATAAAGTTGTAAGTATCAGAATAATACATATGAGAAGTATTCGAAAGGAATTGCCAAAGACCTCAAGGGGCTTAGAAAACTGCAGATAAAATCCAGAGTGTTAGAAAATTTGAATGAAAAAAATTACATTTATTTTCATAGATACTAACTAAAAGTTAGCATTTTTTCATTATACATATAGATAATAAGAAACACATAATAATATCCTTCACAGTACATGAGAATCTGATGATTTACAAGATACTCCACATCAGGGAAGGATTTGATAACTCTTGTTTTTGCTTCTTTTGTAATCTAAGGTAGACCATAGGACCCTGGCTAGGATGGCAGTTGGAAGAGCAGCAGCGAGGTTTCCCAGCACTATAGGAGCTCTGAACATTTGATCTTTGAAACATAAGATAGTCAGACTATTTACTTCACACCTGTTTCTGTCATGGCAGAGCCAAGAATTAGAACAACTTGCCAATTGTCAAGCAGCTTTTCCCTATTTCAAGTTATTGAATACTCACTTGAGTTCAGCTGCTAAATCTGTAACTTCATGATTCAACATCAGGAATCTTTTCTTGTACCTTGTCATTTGTCTCACGATTTAGAGGAAGGTCACAGTCCATTATATCAGTTTCCTTTGGCTTATTTCAAATTTGATGCATCACAAAATACCTTAACTTAAATTGAGAGACTTGGAAGTCTGCTCAGACACTTATTTTTTATAAGATACAGTTTGTCACAGTGAATGTCATTGAAGGCCCTGAGGACCCCTTTTGTTCCATCATGCACTGGGTGACTCCAAGGACCTCACTTTGTCCATTTTGCCTCATTTGATTCATGTACACAATATGGTTATCATCCATTCTATAGTTCTTAAATAATGACCAAATATTCCACAAGTAACTGCTAGTTACCATTCTGAGTGAGCAGTATCTCTAGTAGAAACAACAGCTTATTTCAAAACCAAATTATTTAGTGTCCACAAAGGTCAATTATTTCCCAGATAATTCAATAACATAAACATTAATTCAATTCAATTGTTTCCACTTATCTTTGCCTTCTGTTCATCATTTTGACATTTTTACCTTTGTTCCTGGACCTGTCCCATATCCCACTGCTGGCCATAGGACAAATACACTATGTCAAGAAACAAGTGTTTATCTAAGAAAGCCTACTTTATTTAACCTACCCAAAAGATAGCTAACTCCTATCCAAAGTCCATCTTTGCAGAAAGCTCATTTAGTGACAGTTTACACAGGGCATGTTGATCATAAATTGGGAGCAGAGAACCTCCTCAGAGGAAGAGGTTTGTGGCCAAATGATGTGCACCTGATCCCAATCACTTCATCACCATCACAAATGTGGTTCAGTTCCTTTCAGTTTCAATAACAATAATCATCATTTCCCTGGATTACTACTGTCTCTGGTTAACTTTCCACATGCAATTCCTGATATTGCACAAAGAGTTTTGAGGGCCTACCTGTCTCCTTGCCTCCTTGCTGATCATCACGCTGAACACCATTGAAAGAAAGCATAATTATCTGATTATTAAAGGAAGATGATGCTAGGTGAGGGTACGTAGGGAGCAGAGCAGTGAGAGCACTGACTCTCCATGCCAGCTCATCTTTATCTTCTCGTCATCTCTTGAGCGAATGACTACATTCAGTTTTTCTTTGAAACATCACAAAATCTGAAGTATTGTAAGGTTGGTAAGCTTCACTCTTAAATTCCAGAACCACACAGTCAATTACTTCCGTGGTTGTAGACAATTGGTAATTTGCCTTCTGTTTCCATAAATGCTCAAACTACATGGGTGATATGACAGATCATTTTCATATATGGAATTGAATTTTCATGACATGATGGTGTTGCTTTTTTTTTTTTATCCTGAGGCTGAGTGTCTATTTTACAGCATCATTTACTAGAGTCCAATTGTAGGTAAAGCAAGAGAAATGGGGAGCAGATAATGACAGATAATGCAAGAGAGCTGATTATTATTACTGCTGGGATAAAGACTGCTCTTTCTTTTTCACTCCACATGCTATTAAACTCTGAAAGAAGAACTTCTCCCAAACCACTGGGACTTTATTAAGTGTGCACAGAATACAGCAATGCCAATAATTTCAGTTGGAAAGTGCATTTTTCTCACATAGAAAGAGACAACACTGAAATCTCTTCCTAGGGTGATTAGCACAAGTAAATCTAAACCAACTCTGTCAAACCTAAATAGATGAGAGCAATGCTCAGAAGTTTACTGGACACCAAATTTCACATGTCATTTGATGTTTGTGACAACCCATGTGGAGGCACTAGTTACGCTTATTGTTTATAAGAATGATTGAAGTTTGGAGAGAAGACATTATCCTAATATTGAAAATTCATGACACTAAACCCAAACCATTTTGCCAACACACAAGCCGATATTCTTTCTGTACTTTGTAGTAGGTGTCGGCTATGTTGTGATCTCCTAGAATGCTGATGAGTGATTTACTGTTTTTACATTACTCACAGATTCTAATTTTCCTTATTAATATTTCAACATTTCTTTCCCTTTTTGTTTGTCCTTTCATTTTCTTTTACTTGTATTTTTTTCCCTTCCTTACTCTTCCCCCTTCATTTTTTTTTTCTCTCTGTGGTTTGTATAAGATCCTCTAATAAAGCAGTCTTAAGAGTCCATGGAGTGCATTTGAGTATCTCTCTCTGCCTATCACTATTAGCAAAAAAGGGTATTTTCACAATTAACATTTAATATTTTCTACAGCCAAAATATGTTTCTGTTGGTAATGGAACTTTTAGACAGAAAGTTAGCAGTGGGAGCAAACACAAAAGACCTTTGCTCTAGTTTGCACCTGATTAATAACTCCATTGAGGAGCACAAGGGACAATTACATTTGAGTACTGCCTCAGGTGCTATGCAAAAGTCATTCCAGCGTAGTTAAACCCATCCACACAGGGAGGGGTAAATTGATGCATGTGAAAATAGCAACCCTTTTTATATAAAGTTCATCTGCCACCCGCTGTTTATTACCCACCTGAAGTCATAAGCTTTCTCTTGTGAAACCCCATGTGCTTACTATATATATTATGTTTAATATGGAAAATAGGGAGAGAACATGCCTTTTTTTTTCTTGCAGGTATTATCAACTAGGAAGGGCCTTCCAAAATGTAGGAAAGATGAGAATAGCACTCACTGTTTCAATGGAATGTTTGTGTAGCATAGACTCTGCATTTCAGGTAGGTAAATGGAAACCTTAAGACACTTCTGCTATAGATGACTGATAATTACCTTGTGCCTCAGAAGAATAATCAACAGCATCACCCTACAGTAGGCCAGAAGGAAACCTCCTTTAGTGAGTTTGTTTTACAGCATTTTACCTGCATGATAAATATTTTAGTAAATAATATGATTCAAAAAATTTGTCTCAAGTTGTGAATTATTCCAATACAGACTACTCTCTCTGAGGTTCAATTATGCCAAAGCCCCACAGAACCAATACCCAATTAAGCTTCTGGGACAGTTAGTATATTAAATCCCTGCTTCGTCTTTAGTTGGTAGAACTATGATTATTCCACCAGACATTTTACCTGGTGAAGACATTATATTCCCTTGGTATGCCAATTTGTGTGTCACTATTCATTCATTGATTCGTTTATCCCTGATCTCTTCATTATAAGTATTTAGATTGTGGTTGCATGTGACACTTTTGGGGAACAGCAATATAGATGGAGAAAATACTCATCATCACAATCAAGTTAATTTCTAGCATCAGTGATATTCAGTACATTTCATTTTTTTAGGTGGTTGAGAGAAACTGAACAGCAGGACATGAGTGGAGGCCACATCATGGTAATGCACATTTCCAGAAGGCAGAGGTGAGAATCAAGGAACCCATCTTAGAATAGGTGACTAAGCTTCCAGAGCTGAATAGTGAAGATAAAAACAGGCCAGTCATGATGGAAATCTGCAAGAGGAGATGAAACATGTAAGTCCCTTCTGGGATGAGAGGTATGAAGATGAGAGTTTACTTGGTGTTTTATAAAAATAGGACTAGGCTTATGTTGGAAAAAATAAAACA
The DNA here is from genome assembly GCF_020740685.1 of Jaculus jaculus. Lineage (NCBI taxonomy): Eukaryota > Metazoa > Chordata > Mammalia > Rodentia > Dipodidae > Jaculus > Jaculus jaculus. The sequence continues at coordinate 161,853,616 of NC_059104.1, read as the reverse complement.
ACATATCAAGGACATACTGTATTATCTACAGGTTTCTGGGTTATTTCATTTGTCCATTTATTTAAATATCATCTTCAGTTTATAAGGGAGAGCTCATGCATATTTTAAGTAAGTAAACTGAAGGTTTAGATTGACATAGATACCATATAGCCACTGAAAATGAAACGAGCATCTGATCATAGAGAAATATCCTTAATCAGGATGCTTACAAGACATTCCAAGGACCTCATCTATGATTAGAAAACCACTATCACATTTTAATTTTAGGAGGACATAAAATTTCAAGACTTCTAGAGAGAACATGGTAACCTAGTCAAGAAAAGGTTATTTTCTCAACTCACAAAGAGTTGACAAGGTCTAGAACTGTAATCATGGCAGTAAGAGTGGAGCTGGGCAGATCTGAGCATAGTTAAAGGGATACCTTGAGGACAGTTTGCAGAAAAAAGACAATCAATAAATGGAAAATGGCTTGTGAGTTTCTGGCATGGTTCACTAAGCATCAATGAATTATTTATGTAATATTTAATGCAACAATCACATCCATTATGATATTTGCAGAATTGATGGGATAACAGTCAACACCTTAGAGCTCAGAAATAACAGTTTTATGCCAGTGGTGTAAGATTTAAGTACTTTGCACATCTGGAGAAATCCATTCTCTATGCATTAAGTTTCTCTCAACACACTGTGCTGAACATACCCCCCCTTATAATATATACAGAAAATAATTTGCTCTCATCAATCTCACAAAAACCTGCTCATGGTGCTTCAGCTCCACAATGACCTTTTCTTATTGCCTGAGTAATGCCTGCCTAGCCCATTTTGTAACAAATACAGATTGCTTTCCTTCTCCTTCTGTCTGGTGATGGCCTGATTAATAGCAGCACAAGTGGCTGCTCCTTGAGATTAATTAATCACCTGTCATAATTGTTGAGCAGTTAAATAACTATTAATCTGGATGCTAGTCAGAGTGAAGGTTGACAGGGTTAGGAATGAGTGCAGAGTTCTCACTGAAAGATCAGGGTTAAGCTTTTGCTAGAATGCTGCTGCTAAAAGTCAGATTAGCTATATTTGGGGAAGTGTCTCCTAAGGGCTGTGCACATATGAAAGAGTAAGGGATTGAAGATCATGGCATACTTATTTAATTATTAAAATGAGGAATGATAATACAATTAGCACCATGTATATAAGAGATGCTGCTGATCTCAGAGTTATGGGTTAAAAACATTTATATCTGGAAATGAAGGTAGCTCATAAAATGTGGAAGCTGAATAGTGTACACCAGCAAAAGCTTAAAAGCCACACAAACCCTTGACTTGTGTTGTAGAAGCTAGTGTTCTGCTTTAAGCTGCCTATAGGTAATATAAATATCTAAGAGAAATCCCTCTCATCCAAAATAGCTATATCTCAGTCACCATATCATCTCTAAGATATCCTGTCTGGCATGGAAGTTGAAAGAGAGCTGGTTGAAAAGGAAGAAAACCTCAGGAATTAAAGGGGAACAGGAGAGGCCAATGGGGACAGAATGTGATAATAACATATTGTATCCATGTAGGAAAATGTCATTCTGAAAACATTTTTTATGTTTAAATAGCATATGTCAATTAAATACTATTTTAGAAGGGACAGAAATATGTTGCCTCTCTCCCACACAAAAAGCATGATGAAGGAAAATGGAAACTTGATCTTAGTTTCGTTTTTCCTGTCCATGGCTAAGTCTGTAGTAACATAAGCAAGAGTCATTACAGCAGTTTAACACACTGCGCCCTCAAATGATGATTTCAGCTACTTTCTTATGTACCAGGGCATGGAAAGTAGCTCAAGGGATGCTGTGGGAAGTGTGGGACGTGGAAAGGCTTGGAGGGATACTCTGGGAAGCACATATCAGAATCTGTGTCACAGAGTGAATCAGAAAGGTAGAGCCCAACTTCCTTTTCTTCAGACAGAAGGTGTAGATTGTTGTTTCATTTATAATAATTCTGACTTTGGAATGATGGGAAAGTATAGAGGTTTATAATTCTTTAGTGACCACTATTTAAAGTTTTCAATATGGGAGTTACTTGATCTGGATACCTTCTGACATTTTTAGCCAAGTTTTCCATTCCAGATAGAGCAAAGCAGCAGAAGAGAGAAAGAATGTTAGAAAGTTAATACTTAGAAGATGTCTAGAATCATGAAATGTGGTGGGTGTAATTAGTACTATTGATTGCGATACTACTTATATTGTTAGTAATGTCATTATTATTATCATTTGGTGGTAAAATAAAAATTTAATCTTCTTGGCCACTGTGTCATACTTCACAAACTATACCTTAGAGTTTGTTAAATAATTATTCAATATTTTTGTTAGTGTTACCTGGGCTGGGGAGACACTTTTACAGGTAAAAGGCTTGGAACACAGTCTAATATATATATATAATTTCTTGAGGTAGGGTCTCTAGCCCAAGCTTACCTAGTATTCACTATGTACTCTCAGGGTAGGTTCAAACAGTGAACCTCATTCTTTTGCCTCCTGAGTGCTTTATTTAGTTGCAAGCAGAAAGAGACAGAAGAGAGACAGAGATGATTAGTGTGCAAGGGCTGCTAGTAATGACAAATGAACCCCAGATGCATGAGCCACATTGTGCATCTGGCTTTATATGGGTGCTTGGGAATTGATCCCGGGTTGTTGTGATTTACAGGCAAGCACCTTAACCATTGAGTCATCTCTCCAACCTAGAATACTCTTGGTTTTCATTCATTCTAATGGATGAAATACTTTCTACAATAACCAGTGTCCCATTTGCACATTTCCCCTGCATTGTAACTGACATATCCTATATTTCCCTTGTATTGCTTTGATTAATTCTGTTTACAGAAAACGTCAGTCATTGTCCCAAAGTAAATCTATTTGATTCTCAAATGGTGACCTCTCATTTTTTCTCTTCTTTCCCTCTTTTTATTACTGTGATAATATAAACAACCTATTTTGCCCAGGCTATGAACTTGCCTATATAAAACTCCTTTAATTAAAAAAAAAAACTCTAAGGAATGATACAGATCATTTAAAAATACAGTAGAAGAAGCCACAGATGATCATAAAAATTGAGAGAGAATACAAAATTGAAGATGAGAGCATGGGCCCTCAGAGAAAGCTTAAGTCTGAGCTCTTGTAGCTTAATTGCTTTGGTCCTAGTGAACATTAACTTGTCTTTACTACTTCATCTGTGAAATGGGGATAAACTGCTGCATAGCACTATCATAAGTAAATCTTTTGAAGAGTTTAACACCATTACTGTGCTAACAGTCAGAATTCAATACATGTGAGGACTAAAAAAAGAAAAAAAGAATGCCACTTTGTCTTGCATCAGTAGAACTCACACCATAGTAACATCTACTCCACATTGTCCGGCTCCTATTATCCCCCTTTAAATATTCTGCAGGGTCTTTGCACATTAATGAAATTAAAGTGATTTTGTCAGGGTAAGCCTTAATGTGGAATGATGACTATACATCTGTACACAGCCATGAGCAGGACAAGAACACCATGTGAAAGCAAGGGCAGAGCTGAGAATCACGGAAGTCTACATCTCCAGTAAACTACCAGAGGCTCGGGAGGAACCGTCAGGCAGACTCCTCCTTGCAGACCCACGTAGGCACAACTCCTGTGGACAAATGGGTCTTAATCGTTTTATCTCCAGAACTGTCGAACCATAAATTAGCATCCTAACTTATATACCTTGGGGGAGTATTGTTATAACAGCTCTAGTGATCTACTGTCCTTTTTGCCTACCTATTATTTACCTTTATTTCTCAAAACAGTTCTCTTATTTTCTGGAGATAAATATAGCTTCTTTCATACAAATACATCTCATGTAAGGGCTAGTTAGGCTATTCTGCCTTATGCAGCATACCGTGCAGTCAAGGATGAGGTGAGAAGGTTCAGGAGCCTGAGTAAACATGCTCGTTTCCATCTCTTCCCCTTGGAAAATATTAGCACACTTGGAGAGTACTGACCACAGCCTCCCAGGAAACCTCTGTGCTTGTACCAGGTTGTTTTTCTCTCTCTGCTTTGTTTTAACTTAACCAAATTACTTTATGTGGTCACAGGTATAACCACTTGTGGATTTCCAAAATTCAGGGGCTGAGAACATGAGAGTAAAGCTAAGTCTGCCACTGTGTGGCGATTTGTTTGTGTGAGAGCCAGCCAGGGGTGAAATCCACTGGAATTATGACAAATGCCTAGCCATCATGTTTAAGCTTATTAGTGAGTCTCAGATACATCTTTCAGTAATGCTTCGGTTATTCTGAACCAAGTATTTGTGAGACTTGACCTATAAATTATATGTTGAAGAGCACCAGAATTTAACAAAGGAATGTATTATGATTAATGGGCTGGTGCCAGTGGAATTAATGGTTTTCTATTAGAAAATACTACACTCATGAGTCTTGGTCACAAATGTATGAGAGGTTCCATTAAACAATTTATTCCTAATAGATTTCTTTTTTTTTGTACCAAGTCTAGGTACTTCTCACACTAATACATGAATGTAGGAAGGCTTTCTGACTACTGCCACCACAAATGTATTGACAGGAATCAAGAAAGGTTACTGGCAGCAATTTATACTCTAATTTGTCTTCAAGATAAAGTAAAATTTCCTTAAAAAGACTCTTGCCTTACTCCTTGCCTAATACTCATATACATATTATTTCAATTATATAATAATGTAGATGCTATAAACTTGTTCAGTTTAGGACATAGGTCATTCAGCTGTGTATTCTAGTTCATTCAACATGGCTGTCCTCTCACATTGGAATAGCCTCCCTCTTCTTGCATGCCAAGACTCTCAAAAGCTGTCTTTGTACGATCTGTGTTGACTATGTGAGCAGTCACTTGGCTCTTTTTCTTTCATTTGTCCTGTCTGCACTTCCATGCTTGCATTGTAATCCAATGGCAAGTTTTCTCTGGTAAATAAGGGTTTGGGGCATATTTGTTTTTTTGTTTTCTTGTGTTCATATCCCACACGTCTCTTTATCCCATGTAATTAATATTTACAAAATGTTTAGGCATGAGAGAATGAATTAATGAATGAGTGAATGGAAAATATTTTTTTTGGAAATAGGAATTGGTAATTATGTTTAATTTCCCTAAAATAAACAATATCCTTTTGTTGTTGTTGTTGTTGAGACAGTGTGCACAAACTTTCTATGTGGTTGAGGGTGATCTTGAACTTCTGATCCTCTTCTTTATCTCCTGGACTATCAATGAGGCAAAATGATCAGAGCTCTGCTGAGTTGGTGTGTTCTGTGCTGATGAGTATTGGCAAGACTCATGTGGGACAGTCTTTAAGTAGGAAGTAAAGGATATGGAAATTAAATTGGTTTTCTTTACCTGGAGTTTTTTTTTTTTAATTTTTTATTTATTTATTTTAGAACGACAGACAGAGAAAGACAGATAGAGGGGGAGAGAGAGAATGGGCGCGCCAGGGCTTCCAGCCTCTGCAAACGAACTCCAGACGCGTGCGCCCCCTTGTGCATCTGGCTAACGTGGGACCTGGGGAACCGAGCCTCGAACCGGGGTCCTTAGGCTTCACAGGCAAGCGCTTAACTGCTAAGCCATCTCTCCAGCCCTTTACCTGGAGTTTTGAGGATAAAATGGCCACAATAGCATTGAAAACAATCAGACCTATAATATAATATATGAATATATATCTCTGTGGTCAAAATTGTCCATTGTTTTCTCTGTTCAGTTTCACCCCTACATTTCTATTAGTGGCCATTTTCTTGTATGCACATGTGTGAATGTAGAATGATATGTATAGGAGTGTTCACATACATTCAAGCACATGCTTGTGTCTGGAGAAACATGCATGTGAGGGTATCTGCTGGGGGCGGGGGGACAGAAGTTAACCTCAGATGTTGTTCTTCATGTACACCGTGTAGATCTTTGTGAGCAAGTTTCTTGGCCTGGAGCTTATCAACTATACTAGACTGGCTGGTCAATAACCCTTTGATATCTGCTTAATTAGGAAATTTTCATACACAAATAAGTAATTGTATCATATTCACCACCCCATTACCTTCTTTCCCTAAACTTTATGCTCCCCTCCCTCAATCCTGTTCTACTTTTATATCTGTATATAAAAGAAAACATGCAATGATAGATATAACCTTTTAAAATCCACTATCTAAACTGTGCAAGAAAGTTAACAGGAAATAGGCCCTGCAGCTTAAAGATGGAAAGGCTCAGCTCCAGTGACAAAAGAGGTGACCCCAAGAATGGATAAGCTTCCCAGAGCGGCATCACATATCCTTGGTCAAGCTGACCTTCATCAATGGGGTTGTCTTCTGTCAAAGCCATGTACCTAAATTTTATATCTTAGGGGAACTTGTGTCTACAGGTAAATGACTTCATGTTTTCAAAGACTCAGAGCCTTGGTCAGTTAAGGCACTCAGAATATATAACTAATAGTCATGTTTTTGAAATTCTGAAGAATTTGCCAAATCACTGAAGAACTATTAAAAATTTGTTAAGCTCATGATTTTAAAGAATGGAATGTGTCACTTGTTCAAGAAAACCAAGGAAAAAGGGAAAATAATACTAATTTGAATACCATGGGTAAGAGTTCTGACCCCATTATTTACCACTTTAGCACGTAGTTAATAGCCTAATATTTATTTCTAAGTTCTATTTGATTTATAGGGAACATATTTTTTATTCCTATTTTACTTTAAAAATTAAATGAGATAAAGCAGCACATTAATCCAACAATAAGCCTAATTATTAAACTAACCTTTGGAGCAGAGTTGGCTGAGTCCAAAGAGTCACCTTCCTTTGCTAGAAAAGATATTTTCTGTGGTTAAACAGTAGGTCTCTGTCTCCTTATATAATTATAGTGTCAAATCAGCATCACAATTCCTTGCCAGAAGGGTATAAACAGAGGTATTAGGTTTACTTTCAGAATTGGGTGTTATGAAGATAATATTATCTCTTCCCTTCTTATCTCCCCTCTCTCTATTCAAGTCTAATATCAATTTTGTTGTCAACTTTCCACCTTCCAATCTCCAAACGATGATCAGAGCTGTCATCACTTTAGATCCCTGGAACAGAAAGTTAGAATCTTGTAGAAGAATAAAAAAAAATACATTGTTATGTTAAGTTTATGACCATTAGAGAATATTATAGCAGTTTTCATTTTTCCTACTACCCTAAGTAGATGTTTAGATTTAAAAAGTGGTGTATTTTTAAATATTTTATTTGCTCGAGAGAGACAGAGAGAAAGTGGCAGACATAAAGAGTTGATATAAAGGTAGACAGAAAGAGAGAGAGAGGAAGAGAGTATGGCTCACCAGGGCTTTCTGCCGCTGCAGACAAACTCTAGATACGTGAATGTATGCACGACTTTGTGCATCTGGCATTATATGAGAACTGAGGAATCAAGCCTGAGCTCTCAGGCATTGCAAGTAAACACTTTCAATGACTAGACCATCTCTCCAATGATGACATTGTTTTAATGGAATCAAGTTGTGGGTTACAAACATAAAAAGCGCAATTTTGAAGCTGTAGAGTTACGTTTTTACTCAAGGTAGTTAGTAATATAATGTACCATATTAACTCTAAGGCATTTGATTGTAAGATTGTGGAAGAGTCTTTAGAGTATTGTCTGAAATCAGTGTCAAGAAGGAAAGAGAAAAGATATAGAAAAGAAGAAAGGAAGGAAGGAAGGAAGGAAGGAAGGAAGGAAGGAAGGAAGGAAGGAAGGAAGGAAGGAAAGAAGGAAGGAAGGGCAGACTAGAGGGAAGAAGAGAGAGAGACTGAGAGGAACTGGAAGATTTTGAAGCAGAGGTCAATTAAAGAGAAAAAAAAAAGAAATGTCTGGGCTCGAAAACTAGTTGACTGTTTCTGGGCTATCAAGTAGCACAGTCTAATGGCTATAAGAGCCTTTGTCAAACAAGGTCCCATTAATTCTTCACAAGTAACAGGATATAGTTCTGCTACAAAAACTATTTTGCACCACACATTGCATATAATTTCTCTGTTTTGAAGATAATAGGTGGAAACCGTTAAGATTCAAGGTGTGTTTATGCAAATAAGAAAGTAGAAAAATCAAAGTGAATTGAAAAACATGTCAAAAAGAAAAAAAAAAAAAAAACCCTGAGGGGGTTTCCTGCCCATGGAATTGACCAAAGAATACAGTTGAAGATGTTGAGTTTCTGAGGGAAATGTGATGATAAAGAAGCCACAGCCCAGATGAAACGTTTCCCCTCACTTCCAGTTCTTAGATAACCTTGGGGTCTAAATTTGCATGGACATAAAGTATGATGAGGAATTTTCAGATGTGTAGTGAAAGACACTGAAGAGCAACAGATTTTAAGCAGTGAATGCAGAAATACTTATGAGTGATGGCTGCAGGAATTCACCAGAGGGCACTATCACTGTCTTACATCTTGGCTTTCCAGCGCAGGTTGACGGCAGTGGACAAGCTCATAACCGTGACAGACTCGTGACCGCTGTGCATCTTTTCCCTTTTTATTTTCCAAATGTGGGAGTTTCCAGTCTAGGTTTCCTGACATTGTTTTGAGCTTTACTCATTGATCCATGACTAAAGAAGCAATTACCATAAAACACGCACGCAATGAGGAAGCTAATTCTGGCCTGATGGAGAGGACTTTATAACTAGGGTGTGGTTTTTGAGATGAATGGTAAATTTAGATGGACTTGAATGTTTATCCTTCTGGAAAGGATGGGATGGGCAGAGAATATGCTCTAAACTTGGGGAAGAGGGAAGAGAAAGATTTTAGCCAGTTACAGGGGCAGGACTTGTAGTTAGCAAACTATCTGCCAAGGTTCTGTGACCTGTCCACTGAGGAGGTTGTTTTTGTTACTGAGAAGCAGCTTATCAGTACAAAACTCTTTTCCAGGACTCACTTTCATCAGAGGAGAAGCAGGGCCATGAAGGATTTCTCATGAACAGATTGAAAGGCAAAGTCTATATACATTTATTCTCTTGTATTATGAATAAGACATATGTATGTCTTCATTTAATTTTACTTCTCAATATAAATTTATATGATCAAGAATATTGAGATGGTAAAGACATAGAGGCAAATAGGCTCTAATTGCAATTTCAGAAAACCAGAAGAGATGGAAAAGCATGAGAATATATTAAAATGTGTCATATCAAGGGTCCTGGACCTCAGCCAGAGTGTGGGTTGTGCTGGTCATTGTTTCTTTAGATGCAATGTGAGGATAATGATATCTACCTCATACTAGTATGACAAAGTTCATGTTTATAAAGTTTTTGCTTCAAGACACATAGTATGGATTCAACAAATGGAGCTACTATACTTGTTATACAAATGGTTCCTTGTCCACGGCATTAGGATCATTTTTTTAAAGTACACATTAAGTAAAATAGATGACATAATCACATTTTTAAAATTTAATCTTAGTATATGCTCAGTTGAAATGTGTTTTTCACATTCTTCAATGTTCCTATTAATGTTCAAGTGAAATAAATTTGATTGTCTTCTATATAGTGATTGTATTGTTATGTTATAAAATAACAGATATAATATACTACTGGGCTGGAGAGATGCTTTAATTGTTAAGGTGCTTCAATACAAAGCCAAATAACCCAGGTTGATTCCCCAGGACCCAAGTAAGGCAAATGCACAAGCTGGCACATGTATCTGGAGTTCGTTTGCAGAGACTGAAGTCCTTGGCATGCTTGCTCGCTCACTTTCTCTCTCTCTTTCTCAAATAAATAAATAAACTACTATGTTTTTATTTTACTATACTAGAATACAGTGGGGATTTTTCTTAGAAAAAAAATCAAACTTAAAAATTTCATAATAGTCATTGTTTCTCAATTCTGCATATTTTCAAACTATTTTCTACAACTCTATCATGTCTTTAGATACTAATGGCATATTTAAATATTTTCCTTTTTAACAAGTTCCTGATTCAAGTCAAAATTAAAAATATGAATATATTTTAATGGCTTTCTCTATAGACTATTTTGTTAACACTAAAATCTGCCTTTTTATTTTATAAAACAAACAATAGTAATGAAAATGTTTTGTTGCATTTTCCAAATATTGATTAAATACATTTGTGAGAATTATGTTTTGCCAATTAAAAATAAATACTTTTCTCACCTCCTTCAGATAGTTTATAAATCAAGATGAAACAGCCTCCTTTCATTTTTTAAATTTTTGGTTTTATTTTCATTTATTTATTTATTTGAGAGCAAGAGATAGACAGAAAAGAAGAGGGAGACAGACAGAAAGAGAGAGAATGGGCACACCAGGGCCTCCAGCCACTGAAAGCAAACTCCAGATGTATGCACCATATTGTGCATCTGGCTTACATGGGTTCTGGGGAATTGTGCCTCAAACTGGAGTCCTTAGTCTTCACAGGAAAGCACTAAACCGCTAAGCCATCTCTCCAGCACCTCCTTTCATTTTTAAAATAATTTTATTTATTTACTTATGAGAGTGAACAAGTGAGAGAGCGAGAGAAAGAGAGAGAAAGAGAGGCAGATATATAGAGAGAATGAGAATGAGCTTGCCAGGGACTCCTGCAACTGCTAACAAACTCCTGATGCATGTGCCACCTTGTGCATCTGGCTTTATATGGGTACTCAGGGATTGAACCTGAGTCCTTAGGATTTGCAGTCAAGCACATTAAGTGCCTTAAGACACCTCTCCAACCCAACCTCATATAATTTTATGTAAGTAAAACTAACACAATAAATATGATTAAGTGGCTACTTAGACTACCACATATCAATTCAATTTGATCTCTTTTTTTTTCTATCTATACTGCATGACAATGAAGACTATATCCATATATTTTAGCTTTTGCTATTAATCCAGTTCATGGAAATTTGCAATGGTATTGCTACTTATAATATTGTCTTACTTCTATATACCATTAAGTAAATCCTTTTGAACTCAATGTTATACTATGAAAGAAGATTACATTTCTGACCACTATGACAATAAGAATTAAAAAATAAAGAACTATATAATTTATCAGCAGAAAAGATATAAATTGGGATGTTAAATTCTTCTGTAGGAAAATTAATGTATTCTAAGTATCTCTAAAATTTGTCCTAATTACCTACAAAACAGTGTTAATAAAACATTAAAGGCAATATGTGCACAAAAGCCAAAATATTTATGTCTCTTTCCTCCCTAGAAATGGATTTATACAATTACCCACGAAAATCTATGGATTTATTTAGATTGTTATAAATCTACTCTCAGGAAATATATGTTTTCCTTGCTATAAAGCACAATTTTACAGAAAAAGTTTTACCTGGCAATTTTTCCCTACTTGGGATCAATCTTGTCTTTTAATAAGAGAGGACTTAGCTACATTAAATCTGTAGAGATTTTGTTTTTATGAAGACTCCATTGTCAATATCATATTCATTGTTCATGTAAGGTGAAAAGGACAAAATTAATTTTCAAACCTAAATTCAATGGCATGCTCTCAAATTAAGTGACAACAGTTATTCTCACTTGTCCACAATTGTTCTAATAAGCTGTATTTGAATTCACAATAATCATCAGTAGGAAAAAAAAAAACCCTCAGCAATAAATGCCTAGATAAATGAAATGAAACATACCTTTGTAAAGAAATAGTACTTGACTCACAAAATAAGGTAGTGATAATGTGATGGTTAACTGGTTAGTGTCAGCTGTCAATGTCACTGGTAACAGATACCTAGAAGTAAGTAAAACATACCTCTGCATGTATCAATGGGGTTCATTGCCAAAGGTGCTTAATTAAGTGGGAAAGACAGATCATAAATGTGGGAGGCACAAGTTATAGAAGCATTTTCTGATGTTCCTAGTATAGTACCTAATACCTATATTCTAAAGAAATATGTATACTATTAAGTCTCATTCTGTTATCATGGCTGGCCTAGACCTTGTTATATAACCTAGGCTGCCCTCAGACTTGAAGTTATCCTTCTGCTGGTTCTCCTCAAGGTCTCAGTCACAGGCACCTCCAGGCATATATATGTACATACATAGTGATCATCTGACCATAGTGATATGTGTAGGGGCTGCTACAGCCCTGTTAGCTCAGAGGCATAGACCTTTAATCTATTGCTTTTTAAAATTAATTAATTTATTTGAGAGAGTGTGATAGAGAGAAAGTGGCAGATAGAGAGAGAATGGGCATTTCCGGGGCTCCAGTGGCTGCAAACAAACTCCAGATGCATGTGGCACCTTGTGCATCTGGCTTATGTGGGCTCTGGGGTATTGTACTAGAGTCCTTTGGATTTACTAGCAAGCACCATAACTTCTATGCTATCTCTCCAACCCTGATCTATTATTTTTTTTTATATTGTTGAAAATGCACCAACTCTACATGAGTAGAAAAAAAAATGTCTTAGGGATTTTTTGTATAAAGGTTTCATAATGAATTAACCCCTCCTCATTCCACACTACTGAAGCACATGACTATGTGGTCCCATGAGAATGGCAAGAATTTTAAAGATTATCAAACTATATTCCATATCCCATACGACTGGAAAGCCAAGCTCATGGCTAGGGTGCCATTCTGTGGTACAGAGCCTACCTGACAAGCGTGAGCACCCTGGGTTATGTCCACAGCACTGCAAAACCATGATAGGGACTAAGCATCTGTCTCTATGACTCAGACGTAAAATATGACGCACACACTACTCAAAATTCACATGGCCTCACCTCATTAGCGCTAGAATTATAGGTGTGCACCACCAGCACTGGCTTTTCCATGGATACTAGGAATGCAGACTCAGGCTCTCACACTTGCAAAGCGAGCACTTTACCGGTACAGCCCTCCCTCTCTCTCTCTCTCTCTCTCTCTCTCTCTCTCTCTCTCTCTCTCTCTCTCTTTTGTTTAAATTCCATCAGAATACAATTACTGCACTGATGTAAAAATAACATTTTTTTAATAAATTTTTATTTATTTATTTGAGAGCGACAGACACAGAGAGAAAGACAGATAGAGGGAGAGAGAGAGAATGGGCGAGCCAGGGCTTTCAGCCTCTGCAAATGAACTCCAGATGCGTGCGCCCCCTTGTGCATCTGGCTAACGTGGGTCCTGGGGAACCAAGCCTCGAACCGGGGTCCTTAGGCTTCACAGGCAAGCGCTTAACCACTAAGCCATCTCTCCAGCCCCAAAATAACATTTTTTTTTTAAATGAGTGTTCCTGTCATTTCAAAACCCTAGTAATTGAGGACTTGGGAGTCAGTTACTTAGGGACACTGTGCAATGGACTTACTTTCTGATATGACCCAAGTGGATTTCTATTAGCCAACTTAGGAGCGGAGCCTTTCAATTAAACATAAAATGGGTTGGGTTAATTTTCTGGAGTATTAAGTGACTCACATAAGGATAGTCAACCAAGAGCTTGCAAACGATGCTTTTTGGGGGATGGGGAGAGTCTAAATTCCCATGAAAATTATAGGAATTTTATGTCCGTGTCAGTCAAAATAGCTGGCCATATTAATAAAAGCCAAACTATTGAACTTAGACCCTAATAATTCCCTTCCCAATTTCTGTTTGTTCCATGAAAAGATTTGGTGGTGGTGTTGGCCTCATAGGGGAGTTTTGGAAGTGGTGCTGTCCTTGAATATTTTCTATTTTCTCACTTACATGTGTCCTTCTTGTCCTCTGTACATTATTATGTAGTCAATATTGACATTACTAGTAAAAACAGAGAGAAACTTCAAAATATAGTTACAAATGCTCATTCACATTGCTTTGGCGAGATTTACAACTCCACAAAATCCACAAGCATTTCTGTCATTCCCTTTCTACTGCTGAGAAAATTGAGCTTCCGAGAATTTAAGAAATGTTCCCCGGTCCTAACAACTCAATGGTGACCAAAACAGAATACAAAGTTTGTGCCTCCCTGAGCTGTGGGTTTGTACCTTTCAAACACTACACATGAGTCTTCATTTCAATGACTTTTTTTTTTTTTTTCAGTGACCTTCATGAACACTAGAAAAGCAGAATGACAAGGATTAAACACTAAGAGGACTATGGTCACTTTTCTCCAATTCCTCATGAAGTGCTCATTTGTTTCTCTGTGTGACAGATCTCTATTTATAATGAATTCAGCTCTTTCTTTTGGGTTATGTTTGTTTATTTCGGTAGCATATCCATATCTCTGTCTTGAACACTTCTGTTTTGACCTTATATTTATGTTCCTTCATATTTTTCTGGATAAGTGTTATATTTGAAATACATAATGGCTTTTCTGTTTTTGTTTTAATCATTAGTATTGACTTTTGAATATCTGGCCACTATAATTCTGATGTTAGAAACCACTGAGTTTCATTTTCATTTCTGTGTCCTACTTTGTAATTGTTTACTTGGCAATTGTGGAAGAATTGTTTCCTCTTAGAAGAGGTAAACTACATTTCCAACTACATTCTTCCTACCTATCCTATCTAGAGGCTATTTCTCTGGTGCTGAGCCCAACAAGCTAGACATATGACTTAGTTATTTGTATTTTTGCTCATGTGTGTGTGTGCATGGGTGTAATGTGGTATGTGTGATGTGGTGTGTGTATGCAAATTTATGCTTGTGACACACACATGCTTGTCTGTAGCAATGGTCACTGTCCAGCAGAGGCGAAGGTGAAACCTTGGGTACTGTTCAAGTCAGAGTCACCTTTCCACTAATTCCAGGGCTTCCAGGACTCTGAACATTTTGGGGTCATGCTCCTTTGTGAGGCTGAGGTTACACATGCATGTAGTCATACCCAGCTATTTTACATGCGATCTGAAGATTTGAATTGGGGCAACTTCATGCCCTCATGATTGCACAGGAAACCATCTCTCTAGCCCAGATATATATATATTTTGTGTGTGTCCACTCTCAATAAGTCTTAGAATAGCACTATAATTTATGTTATGTTATCATTTAGAGGAAACGGGATTGAGTCAGAAATTTTATTTCATCATGGATGACTCTTTCAATGATGGAGTAATCAGTAAACTATCCTGAAACTACATTCTTAGCAGTCCAATACTCAGTGTGATAAAATGCATTGTGTATTTTTTTTAAGTGTTATAGAGCTCAATTGGGCTCAATGTGGTACTGGGAAATTGAGCTCAGGCCTGCAGATTTTGTA
Organism: Jaculus jaculus; assembly: GCF_020740685.1. Lineage (NCBI taxonomy): Eukaryota > Metazoa > Chordata > Mammalia > Rodentia > Dipodidae > Jaculus > Jaculus jaculus. Next base: position 161,838,488 of record NC_059104.1, on the reverse strand, counting down.
AGCAAGTATCTTTAACTGCCAATCCATCTTCCCAGTTCCAATGTTATGAATCTCTATTTAATCAGTATGTAACTGATTAATTTTGTTTTATTTATGGAAGCAAGAAGACCATGGTTTAGATTAAAGCTGTATTTTTCAGGGTTCCTTAGAAAATACCTAGTAGAAAGCATGTGTGTATACAACATACATTTCCATATGAATTATTATACCAAATAATACCCTATACATATTAAATGAGGAGTTAGCCCAAAGGATTATAGAGGCAGCCAAGCTCGAGGTCTAAATTTAGAAAGGCAGAGACGCAGCAAACCCAAAGATGGAGTCCAAGTCCAAATGCTACAAACTTAATTTCAAATAAAGCTGATGTTTAGCTACAGTCTGAAAGCAGAAAACAAACAAACAAAAACCAGTATCTTCATTCAAAACCAATCATACAGGAAGAGTCTTAGTTTATTTATTTATTTTTACATGGGATGAGGGAACATGTTCTTGTAGTAGGGCTTTGCTGTGCTGGACAAGGTCCATACATCCTACCTTGGTCAATTTAATTTATTCAGTCTATCAATGCTAAAAACATTCAAAAACATTAATAAGTGGTAAATGTCATTGAATTTAATTGCAAAAATCTTTACTGAATCAGTAAGTAATCAATAGTCTGTTTATTTTTGCTTTGTTTAAGGAAGTATCCTGACATCCTGGGGCCCAGTGAAGTTGACAGATAAGACTGAATCAGTATGTCAACTGAATTTTTGGAGGATATTTAAATTGATATAGCATCTAATATATATCCCTGACTTAAGGATGCTTCATTTTATTTCTATAAGTAGCAGTATATTTCAGCATTAAAAAATAAGATATTTGACCAAAGATGTTCACTACATCTACTAGGACATACATGCAATTATTTTTTTTTTCTTTCACTTAAAGTTATTATTCATGTTGAGAAATATTTTGCTAACATAATATCCTTACTGAGGAAAAGTCAAATGTTTAATATCCCTACTTAGTCTAATATTTAAATGAAATTATATTATAATTTTCTGAGTTAATAAGTTTTATTTTTAATACCTATACCAAGTAGGAAGCATGTGTGTGTGTGTGTGTACAACACATATACACAAAAAATATACAACAAAGTTATATTTTTTCATGACATTTCGACTGATTGTCACCAAGAGATCTAGTCTGACATATATATTATATAAAATTTTCTTATTTAAAAAATTCTCCTGTGCTGTTACTTTTAAAACTAAAATATTTATATTCTCTTTGTATGTGGATTGTTGAAATTCTTGATGAATGTTTTGTCAATGGCCTGTTCAATTTCTGTGTACTTACCTGTGTAGTTTAATTAGCACATATGTGCATTGTGGTGATGGTGCTGTTACATTGATGTGCCCTCTCACTCTCTGTCTCTCTCGTTCTACCTTTCTCTTTGAGAAAGGATCTCATGTAAGCCAGGCTGGCCTCAAACTCACTTTGCAGTCCCGGTGAATCTTAACTTCCTAATTATTCTTCTTCCAAATCTTAAGTACTGCGGTTATGTATGTTTACCACAAACCCTTGCTCTACATTTTTGAGAATTTTTTTCTAAGCTTTCAAACTTATTATTAAACTTCTTAACAATATTAGTGTTATTAAATATGTTTAGATTTATATATTATCTGCAACCAATTTCCCATTTTTACAATATATTTGCTTATTCAAACACTGCTTTTATCTCATTTTCTTTCTTTCTTTCTTTCTTTCTTTCTTTCTTTTTTTTTTTTTTTCTAGGTAGGGTCTCAATCTAGTCCAGGCTGACCTGGAATTCACTATGTAGTCTCAGGGTGGCCTCAAACTCACTGTGATCCTCCTACCTCTGCCTCCCACATGCTGGGATTAAAGGCATGTGCCACCATGCCCAGTTCTCATTTTATTTTTTAAGGAAAGGATCGTGGTTTGTATACCTTCATGTACACCCATGTAAATGAAGTATTCATCACACTAACATATTTTTGAGAGCACATAAATACTTGTTGAAAGAATGAATAAAAAAATTATTTCTTCAACCTTATTGGGGTCTTGGAAGTGACAGTCAAGTTGATAGAAGAGTGAGCTTATTTATAGTTGATGGATCCAAATAAATAAAACATTACAACAATTCTCAGTATGACTCTGATCAAGGGAATTAAAATCAAAGACAGTTTTCTCAGTATATTTTTTTTCACAAGAGTGTCATCAAACTATTCGAATAACAGTTCTTCATAAATTATAATGGATTATAAATCCATTTATTGGAAGGAAATAGGGAAGAGAGGGAGTGAGGACAGGAAGAGAAGGGAGGGATGCGAGGATTATAGAAGAAACACAAGGAGGAAAGAGGAAGGGTAGAAAGGAGAAATGAAAATAGGATGGCACAGAAGGACAGTTCACATAAAAATGGTACCAGGAGAGGACTCTAAGGAAAATAAGGACAATGATGAAGTAGAACAAAATCAGAAATCGGTGCTAGAAAAGGGAGAATTTTATCACTGTCATATTAATGGTTTTATTTTGGACCAATCCCTAAAGATCCCATGTGTATAATAGGAAATTGCATACGATATATGGACTTCTTATAGGCCCAAGAGATACAAAATATTTCAAATATTTACTTAAACTGTATTTCATTCCATAAGTTGTCCTATTTGGGGCACAGCCCTGAATTATGGAAGAGTAACCTCTCAAACATTTCTATCCAGAAGTGGCCAAATGACTTCTAGAAGCAGAGCGTAAGAAATAGAAATAATTGTTATCTAGGAGTTCAATAGCTACCTCTAGAAACTACCTGAGGAAACAAAAAAACTGAAGAGAAGTTTAATTTAAGCCATTATTAAATCTGCTGCATCTGTTGTCCTAACAGTTCTGACATTATTGTAGCTGTAGCTTCCTCTGCATAGAGGTAGCCACTGGCATTTTTATTGAACATCCTCAAACCAGTAGTATGGGAACAAGTAATTCATTGCATAAGCAAAGGGTAAGGAACTTAAAACTTTATATAATCTTTAAACATTTGTTAAAGGAAGGGATTCTGGGGAATGATCTGCTGGACTCTTTTTATCTAGAATACACATGCACTCTAATCACAAATACAATCATATAAAACCCATTTGATGTCTTCAACAGATATGTGGGTCCATAGTTACTAACCTGGTTGTCTTCAACTCTATGATCAGCACTTCTTATGCAAGTATATTTGCTCTGAGTTGAGAGTCCAACCAGGCCACTGACAAAAATAGCATCAGTCAGCCTCTCAAAATATTGCTTGTCAATACTGTTATTCTGTGCTATTCAGGCCAAAGGTACACAAAGTCAGAGGAAACCTACTCACTTTGATTTAAGCAGGTGATTACATGCTTCTAAGGTTAACATTAGGGAAAGTTGCAAATGAGGAATTTAGCATCACACAGCAATAATATTGAAGAAGATATTTATTTGGTCAATAAGAAATATTCTCACAGTTCTTTTCTATAGTTCATTCTCATATTTCATGCTCATAGTTAATTATCACAGTTTATTCTTATATTTCGTTCCTGTAACAAGTAATTTAAATAGAAACCTATTGAATATTTGTCCAAATATTGATGAAAATCAGTTATTTGACATCTTTTATTTTAATTTAATATCCCCTTCCTATGACACCCAATGAAGATATATTACTCTAAGATGATCTCCACACCAAATTGTAGTTTGTTATGAATAAGAAGTATTCATCCCTCTAAAAACAAGCATCAGATAACTACGACTAGTCGACTAGTCGGATAGCAAGACATGTGATGTTTACAGACCTTAAAATAGAGAAGTTAACAAATGCAAAAGAGAAACCACTTGTAAATACAATTAGGCAATCCTAACTACACTCACACATACACAAGAAAAAAAGTCCTCAAAGTATAAGAGGAACTGGTTTGGAAGAGTAAGAGATTGTGTGGAAGGGCGACTGACAGGAAGGTCAACAGAAGGTAATGGAAAAGTGATTTTGATCAAACTATCTTATGTATGTGCTAAAATTAGTCAATATGTTAAAAGGAAATGAGAAAATATGCTAAACAAGCTAAACAAAACAGAGGGGAAAAAGAGTTTACAGTTTGAAAGGAAAGCAAATTACTTCCTGATAACAGGGTCTGAGAAGTCCAAAGGGCTAGCATGCAGGGATATTGTAAAATAAACATGGTTGCAATCTGCACTGAGGAGAAAAAGTGATGGAGGACGTGTCTAGAAGGTAAAATGAAACCCTTGAAGCTGGGAGGGTTCTGGCTAGGCTGAAAAACTTTAAGTCACCTAGAAAAATTAAGTGGGTTACTTCTGATAGACGTTGACTCTAGCAATCATAGAGAGAAATAAGTTTAAGTTTTGTATTTAAGATATTAACTCCTCATCTGAGGTTTGCAGATCAAAACTTTTAGTGTTGATATGCATATAAATATGAGGATGTGACAGTGGACATAGGCTAAGAAATTAGACAGGAAATCATGACAGTGGAGTAAGAAGGGCTGAAATTGGTGAAGGAGGGAAGGCAACACAGAGCATGAATATAGAAAAGAATAGATGGTAGGAAGTAGGCACATAGGGAGAGAAGGATAGGGAAGATGATGAGAGAGAAGGCAAATGATGATAACTCCAAATTGTGTGTGAATATTTCCATAATGAAACCTAATTGTTTTATCATAACAAAAGATAAAAAGAAGTATTGTGTGTTGATGCCAAGGAAATACCAAAATAAGGTGGTGCAATTTCTGTAAACTTTTCCTAACTAGAAACTTCTCCATTGCAAATATGTAGTGGATAATGACTGAATAATCAGGAGAATCATAAAGGGGCAGTAGGAGTATGTACAGACTACAAAAGTAAAGTCAAGTCAGGTGGTTAGATTCAAACTGGTATGACTTCAGCATAGATAATTGACTTGTTTCTTGATGTACTAAATTTTTACTTCTCATCGCATCATTTAGTTTTACTTATCACCTTATATCTTGTCATTGGAGACATTGTATATTCTCTCCACATTTGGGAAATAACAGCTTTTTCTTTTTCTTCATATATGATCTGTGAGGCCTGAGATAATTCTTTAGCCCATACTTCTTTCTTTGTAATTTCTAAACTCCTATATTTATCCCCCTTGCCTTTTTGTTCCTGAGTGGCAACATGTACTTTGAGGATATCACTTTGATCTCTATGCCTTTGAGTCAGCCCAGGTAACAAACAAGTATTTTGGGTAAGATTATTATTATTATTTTTTTTACTGAGAGAGATTCAAATATAATACTTATGACTAATATCATATTCATTTCTTATTATTTACAGAATAAATGAAGCCCTAACCAGTCCTTAGCCCAATTCCACAATTGTTCTTAACCCCATGAGTCCAAGACCATCTACCAAGACAAGTATGATGTAAAGAAACTTATGAGGAGAAAGACAAGACTAAGCTAGCCCAAGAAATTGCAATGATTTTTTTTTTTATTTGTGTCACTTAATGAAAAACAAACAAGCAAACAAAGGTCAGATAACTACCAAGGCTTTGGAAGATTCCTAGAATCAGAAGGGCCATTAAAGCATATAGTTCGTAAACTTTGTGTTGAAGGTGCCTTTGAAAAATAGAATAAAATGAATGTTTTTCTTTATTTAAAGGATGGGAGCCCTCTATTAGATTAGCTGAAGATGAAGTAGCAGGAGTGAGTTAAGGGGGACATATCAAGTCCAGAATACTTGTAAATTGGATGCATAGGAGGGGAAATAAACTGAAAGGAATTCATCCACAGAAAGGTAGTCACTAGAGGTTACTAAATAATTGACAATTAAGATAACAAATAAAACAACCTCTTTAAGTGGAATTTGAAGGAAAGACACGCTAATAAATTATGTCCAAAATATACAAACAGCCACAGAATTGTGGCATGGGGCTAATTTCCTCTCCACTGTGACCATTTGCTTGCTGAAGGCATTAATGGCACTAATTGCTTGGGGAGTATTCTGCGAAGTGCATTTTATGTGTTTTGTTGTGAAATACCAGTCAAACATAAAATCTCAAGGTAGCTATTTGCAGCTTGTCAAGAATCAGCCACAATTTATCTTAGTGGGATTTGATATGAGGAGAAAAGTTTAATTTTCCATCTGCATAGGGCAAATAAATATTCAATCAAGACACTTGTGGTCTCCAAATTAACTCTTCATGGGCGAGTGACTTGACACCATTTGTTAGCCAACATAGAAGGAAATGCACACAGCAGTTTTGCTCCTGATTATAATATTCTGTGATTATTCCAAAGTAGTACACAGTAGAAGTGAGATGATAGCCAGAAAATGAAAGACTGGGTACCTAGGGAGTCCTTGACTAGAAGTAAATCAGTATTATTTCATTTGTAAAAATAATGGCTATGTAGAAACTTGATTTTGACACAATTACATTACCTAACTAAATAAACCAGAGATTAGGTTTGGTTTCACAGTGCATGTAACATCAAAGTAATTAGGAATCAAGGACTAGAGGGTTGACCGTTAAGCGGAGGACCAGATATGACTGTGAAGGTACAGAGAAAATAAGGAACATTCACGCCTTATGACCCTTTCTTCATTCCAGAAGCCGGAAGTAGAAGTCACCATTGGAAAACATATATGGAAAAGATGAAAATAAATGGCAAATCTGCAAGAAAAATTGAAGATGAGAGAAGAAGAAATGGCTTTTTAGCTGGCTTTGTTTCCCATTGTTATTCTGTGCCGCTCAGCATAAGCAAATGTGGCCATACTGAAGACTAGAATATTCTGAGCATTTCCTTGTGACTGGAGTAAAAATGAAGCATACTCCATATAGTGAAGGATTAAAATTGAAATACTTTCCCTAACTCATATAGACATTTCCATATACCATCACTGTGGTGAGCATGGATAACCTGAGGGTGGTCTTCCTTGCTCCATGGAATGACAGTATATGACAATGCATTCTCTGTCAAGAAAATTTGCAGGAATCGTTGGAGGAATGCAAACCCTATGAGATTTAGAATAATAGGCATTTCCAGTGTATGATATAGAAACAAATGTGAGTGTAATTCCGTAAAGACACAGTCCCTGAAATCTACATAATTGGTAGCCAGATAGGAGGTCACTAAAGCTTTAGATTAGACATGCAACTGCCAAGATTTGCGGGCAAAATACATGTTGCACAAATGACTGAGGGAAGATGGGATATTATTTATAACAAAAGTCTCTCTAGAGGCTGTCACCCATGGGTATGTGCCAACAGGAAAGGAAGGTAATCTTGTTTGTCTAAATGTAGCTGGGTTAGACCTGAAAGACTGCTGCTTTACTAATTCACTGCAGGACACTGTGCATTTCATAATGGTCATCTGACAAGCCATTTAAGGACAGACGTTGCATCTGAAACTGCCCAGAGCTGTACATATCCAGAACACATAATACCAGAGAATATGGCCATATATATGAAAATTTCTCCTTGTCTTAAAACCGTAGGATTAGGAATAACTGTGAAGGAGTACAAGCTTTCAGTGATATACAGGCATGGTTTGAATTGCAATCACCCCATCAACTCAGGTACTGAAGAGGTATGGGATCTCAGACAAATCACTTAGCCACTCTCATCTACAAAGTTCTGCTCCCACACTTTACCTTGGTATCTTATCTTTCCCATATGAAAGCAAACATTGAGAACTATGTAACAGTGGCGTTGTAGAATCATAACTCTCTATGTTGGTGATGTGACTTTTCTCAATGCTTTTCCTGCATTTTGCAGTGATTTATATGTGGTACAATTAGCATGCTTCTGCTTTTGAATTTGGCAGCAATTCTATTTGACATACTTTGATCTATAACTTCTATGTATAAATTTCAGTTACCTAGAGCGACTTTAAAAATTCCTTGTGATGTCCTTTTCCCTAGTGAAATAAACAGTTAGGAGCAGAGGCATGCTATGGTTTAAATGTGCCCCACAAATTTCTTGCAAGAAAAACTTAATTCCCAGTGCAATATAGTTGAAAAGCGTTTATCATGTGATGGTTCGATCCTCCTGGTTAACTGGGTAGGGTAACCGGGGCTAAGGAAGGTTACTTAACTGGTTAGGGTAAGCAGGTCCCCTAAATGTGAAAACAAGAAATTTCCTTGATCATATAAGGGAGAATTTGTTTCCTTTCCTCTTCTCTCCTAAAACAAACAAAGGAAGTGAATGAGAGCTTTTGGTCTTCTGTCTTTCTTTCTTAAAAGATAAAGGATTGTAAAGAGATTACTCCCTTTGCTGAGAACCTGGCTGTACTTACACACACCTGGCATCCAGGTTCATCCCATCCAGTAAACTCTCATGAAAAACTCCAAGCCAGGGCCTCTAGGAGGGCTTCCCCCTTTTCAAGCTTTTACATTCCCATGAAATTGCTCTCCCACCTCCTCTGGGGCAGGAGCTTGTATTTTTTTTTTTTTTTTCTTTCACTTAAGCTCTAGAACTCTACCTATAAGCTGTTTAATAAATCCTTCTAAATTTTATCTTCTTATCTGTGAGTTTCATTCATTGAAATTCATAATAAAAAAACCCACAGGCCACTGATTCAGTGGAAGCTTTGTGTTACCATGAACATTCAGGGCTCTATTTCCCGAAAAATTGTCCACCAAGAGCAAAGAAGGGCTATGCCACTCTCAAAAAAACAACCATAATCCCAGATTCAATTGTAGGGAGTGATTTTTTGATAAAAGTGTTAACTTCCCTTCCTCTCTCTGTCTCATGTATAATTGATCAATGTTCCATCTACATTCTAAAAGTAAAAAGACATGATAGGTAATCTCTATTGTCAATTTGAAAGACACAGAATCACTCAAGAAATAAAATTTGTGGGCTTGTCTGTGAGGGGATTTGTAGGTTAGTTTATGTTGAGGTGAGAAAAAAAACAGTCTGTTTGCAGCACCATCCCAGGGAATAGGGTCCCTGGTTGAATAAAAGGAAAAATCAACCTGAATATTCAGCATTCATCTCTCTTCTTTCTAATTTTGTATTGAATGAAACCCGTGGTTTCATGCTCTAGCCATCTTGCCTTCCTTTACCTTACATCCTCTAACTGGAAGCAGAAATAATCCCATTCTTTCTTAACTTCTTATTAGGCATTTTGTCACCACAACATGGAAAACTTCATATGAAAGAAAGACCCTTTCCAGATATAAGCACCTAGACCTTGGTTCTGCTCACATCTAGATAGTAAGAAAACGAAATGTCCTAAATAAATTATCTTGACTGAGACATTCTGTAAAGCAAGAGTATAAGGTAGTTGACAAAGGTAGCAGCTCCTCAGAAAAAAAGTACATAGAGAAGAATCCACAATACTTCAGTATTAACCTACTTATTTATAAATTTATTTTTCAGGATCTCATATAGACCAGGCTGACCTCAAACTCCTGATTCTTCTGCCTCCATCTCCCAAGTACATGAGTTGTATGGGCATACACTTGCTAATTTTCATTTGTTAATAAGGATTTATTGTCTAAAATTGATCAAGACTCATAGTAATACATACTTAATATTCACAAACCAACTGCCAAATACTTTTTCTCAAGATAATTTCAATCTATCAGGTAAGAGAGAGACATGTAAGAAAGCTCCAACCAAGTGATTCATTTATTGATATGCTAAATTAACCATTTATTCAATGTCCATTTATAGGGCATTTGACATAACTTAAGAAACACCAGATGATACTGAGAGTCAGGTATAGCAAGGCACATGTATCAAATGGCCTCAGAGTTTAATAGAAAAAAGTATATATATATATATATATATATATATATATATATATATATATATGTATGTATATATATGTTAGAGAGATGGCTTAGCAGTTAAGCATTTGCCTGTGAAGCCTAAGGACTAGGGTTCAGGCGCAATTCCCCAGGACCCATGTTAGCCAGATGTACAAGGGGGTGCATGTGTCTGGAGTTCATTTGCAGTGGCTGGAAGCCCTGGCATGTCAATTCTCCCTATCTCTCTCTCTCTCTCTCTCTCTCTCTCTCTCTCTCTCTCTCTCTCTCTCTCTGTCACTCTCAAATAAATAAATAAAAGTGAAAACAATATATATCATTATACTATTGAATAATAAGTAATATATATTTCATGTTAATTGGCCTGTCTCATGTGTAAACATATGTAGCAAGGTTACCATCAAGTCTTTTCTCAAAGAAATTATTCTTTCACCTCCTAATCCTTTCTGAAGGCCAGTGTAGCTTCTTTTTGTCAAAGTACTGAATATCCTCAAGGCTTGATTCTGTCCCTATTTCTGCTATACACTTTCTTCAGTTTTGGGGCCAAATGTCTTCCTGTGTCCTGTATAACCCCATATGCATATATAAGCATAGAATACGGCCTAGTTTATAACTATCTTAAATGTAGTCATCTTGGTTAGATTGCATTTTTCCTATGAAGTCTTCCCAAAGGATAGCCTGTACTTCCATAATGGGACTACAAATTATCTAGCTGTTTACCTAATTTATGTAAGTCTCAGACAGTGTCCTACCCAATTAGTGAAAGAATTAAGAACTTTTACAGATACTTTGTGAGGAGATAAAGAAACCTAGTGTACGCTTCCTCTTTAAACACACATTTATGCATCAAATATTCAAGGTCAATAAAACAAATATCATTTCCAAATTAAAATACAGCTTTAACAAAGCCTAGGAAAATAACATGGGCTTTGTGGAGAAACAAGTAGAGACCAAATTTAAACTCTTCATTCATTGTTCTTATAATTTCCTGAAGAATTTCAACCACTAATATCTAACTCTATCTGATAACAAGTTTTATACATTAGATATTAATCCTCTGCTTCATTTAAGTAAAGTAATTGGTATTTCTAAAGCATCTATATGTGGAGAAGTCAACTCTGTCAGTTAGAATGTAGCTATAATTCTGCAATACAATATTCATTTATTTCTGATTGTGTACAACCTTGCACCTAGCAAATCATGTACATATTTTATGCAAGTGAATTTTATAAGAAAAGAATGTCAGATCTGTGATAAGCTGATGCTCCATGTTTCTCCAACATTAAAGGAGGTGTCACCTTGATACTAAGGTTATTGGGGAGTAATGCATTATGCTATTTATTGGGATTAGGCAAATGGTTATTTCTCAATGTTCTTACAATCTTTTCAATATAAATTCATTAAGTATATCTTGACGAATGATCATAATTCATATCAAATGGAATATTCAGTGATTGGATTTTGGGTTCCAAGGAAACTTGGTGGGGCAAAGAGCTGACAAGCTTAGGCTGGTTGGCAAAGAGAGCTTTATACCTTAGTTCTTCAAGTTTTATAATGAATGCATTATTCTGCATAAACTATCCCCCTAGTCCTTATTATCCCATGTTAGATGCGTCCCTTCCAGCATTACCAGACTGTCTTGTCTTCATGGTCACTGCATGAAATGTTCCTAGTGCTTGTGTATTTGTCCTTGAAGAAATAAGTATTGATTCTTCTTGATGTACTTCTTCTATGCCTCTAGAATAAGATAATCTTCTGGGGTACACCTTTCTTCACACACCACATATTTTTCTTTATTTTAAAAAATACAGTATTTGCAAGCATGTGTTGAGAGAATGAGAGAGCGAGCAAGAGCTCACACGAGGGTCTCTTGCCACTACTGATGAACTTCAGATTGATGCACCATTTTGTCTCTCTGGTTTTATGTGGGTGGGTACTGACAATTTGAACCTTGGATGGCAGGCTTTGTAAGTTACTACCTTTACCTGCTTGAGCCAGCTTCATAGCCCAAATGGCACACAAACTCCTATACCACATTTCAGTCTTTGAACTGAAATTCCATTCCATTCAGTAACAATAATTGCTTTACTTCATTTATCTTGCAATCATCCAAAACTAGCAAAATGTCTGGCATATAACAAGCTTACTATTATCTTATATAAGAGACCAAGAAGAGATGATTGAGGCTATACTTGAGTGAGCTCTGGTGGGCTTTAAATTCCTGACTCATATGCAAGGCAACTACTCATCACACCTGGGCACATGTTTCTTTTCCTAACACCTTAGAGTCCTGGTGATGGTTTGTAATTCTACTTTTCGTGCAGGGTGTGGTGGCATATGCCTTTAATCCCAGCACTTGGGTGGCAGAAGTAGGAGGATTTCCATGAGTTCAAGGCCACCCTGAGACTCCCTAATGGATTCCAGGTCAGTCTGGGCTAGAGTGAGACCTTACCTTGAAAAAGCAAAAAAAAAAAAAAAAAAAATGAAATTATACTTTTCTTCTTTCCTAAAAGTTAAAGAAAAAATGAAGTGAAGAGAAAATCTCAAATTATTATTTATTGATGCTAGCATGATTTCTGCTTTGATTCTGTGTGTAGTAAAGTTAAGACCACCCCTACATGTGTCAATAAAATACACAAAATGGAATTGACTAGAGATTTTGTATTTTTCCCCAGAGCCAATTTCTATAGTCTCATAAAAACTAATTCAATCCAAAAAACATTTATTGGGAGTGTAATATATACCAGGAAATGCAGTGACAAATATTTGAACATGTCATGGATTCTGCACACAAAGCAAGGGAGAAAATTGAGTGAGCAGATTTTTACCTGCTTATGTGGCATGAGCACTTTGGTGGGGTTCATACAGATAATGCATATCCACATTTTTAATTTTGTCACCTTGCTCTTTTGCAGCTTCATTCAGGCTACACAGAGAGGAGAGTGCCATAGAAAACGGGTACCTTAAGGACAGACTTCAATCTCCTGTTTTATTTTGTACATCAGAGCAGCCACCCTAAAGGATTAATCCTCACTTGCTAGTTACTTTCCAGTGCATCCAGGAGAATAGGACAGGCTTGTCTTAAAATACAATGAACAGCTTTTCATTTTCAAGGAGACGTGTGTGTGTGTGTGTGTGTGTGTGTGTGTGTGTGTGTGTGTGTGATATTTTAGATAAAAGTATCAATGCTAGGAAAAGAGGAAAAACTCACCATGTATTTCTGAGATTAGGCAGGTAATTGAGAAAACACTGATATTTCACCTCCCTGGGGTAGACAGGCATGGATCCTGACCTCAGAATCAATAATCAAAACAAATCTTACCTCAGCAGGACATATGGTGTCTGTCCAGTTAATAAAAACCTGAGCTCCTATTTTTAGATTTATTCTCACGCAGGGAGAGAGAGATGGCACAAAGGTGGCTTTTGCTATAAAAAGCCACCAGACCTTTTCAGAAGTGGGTTTTACCTTAAATAGGGTTCTTTCTTTCTCCTGTTCTAATTAAAGCAGGTGTGGGGTCCAGCATATTCAAAGTCAAATTTTCTGTTTTCAGAGATGGCTCTGAGTTTTATCTTGGCTGAAAAAAAAATAGCACTTTATATGCCTTCAAAATTAATCCTTTTTGTTTGCTTATTTATATATATATTTAGAAACCTCGATGAACTTGAGGGCCTTAGAGTCAGTCATCTGGATACTTTGCCAAACCTTTAGAAAGCCACACTGTGTTATAGTGTGAAATTCTTTGGTGCCTCACATGAAGGTCATGTAGATTTTCAGATTTTGAGTAAACAATGCTTAGACAATGAGAACAGAGTTTACAATCACACAATTGACCTAGATAATGAGACTTGGCTAGGGTGAAGTAGCATCAAGAAAAATGCAGAATCCAGCATATTCTATTGGTGTGTTCACTTGTGGGAAGTGGACTAGGTAGCAGCAAGTTGTGGTGTGCTGTTGCACTGATGGGAAACATACTTCACATTCCCCAAAGCTAAAAGAAAACATTTTCAATATTTTCATTAAATAAACATTTGAAATACTGAAAAAGTTAAATATTTGAAAACATCAATATATTCAGCCTATATAAAGATTATGTGGTGTATACACATGTATCCATATGTAACAGGTTAATCCACAAATACACATTTCCTATGTTATTTTTTTAATTTCTTTTGTTTATTTTGTTTCTTTATTTGAGACTGACAGAGAAAGAGAAAGAGGCAGAGAGAGAGAGAGAGAGAGAGAGAGAGAGAGAGAGAGAGAAAGAGAGAGAGAAAGAGGGCACGCCAGGGCCTCCAGCCACTGTAAATGAACTCCAGACATTTGTGCCCCTTATGCGTCTGGCTAATGTGGGTTCTGGGGAATTGAGCCTTGGACCGGGTTCCTTAGGCTTCACAGACAAGCACTTAACTGCTAAGCCCCAATGTTGTTTTTTACATATCAGCTAAAAAATGAATGCTAAACCAAATTAATGTTAAATAATTTGGGAGCAATACAGTTCTTTATCCTGAACTCAGTTGGGCTACCCATGGCTTCTGGATGTGAAGAGTGTGTGTGTGTGTGTGTGTGTGTGTTATATGATTTGTGAATATGTGAGTATGTGTGTGTGTGATCATGTATGTGAGTGCTTGTGCACACATACCATAACACACTTGGAGGTCAGTAGAAGACTTTCAAGTATGAGTATTCACCTTCCACCTCCCTTGAAGCAGGTTTGTTCATTATTTACTTTTTTGCGAGTCTAACTGGCTCCCAAGATCCTGGCAAATTCTCCTGTCTCCACCTCCCTTATGACCACAGGCATAGGTGTGCTGGAGTAACAAATAATAGTGCTATAATGTCCGGCTTTATGTGAGTCCTGGGGATCCAAGCTCAGGTAACTCACACTTGTGGGGCAAGTGCTTTATCCGCTGAGCTATCTCCCCGGCCCTGAAGAGGATTGTCTAGATCAAGACAGGGCTCCCACCCTGGGACTATAAAAGAAGCATCAAAAATCACATTTGTGATTTAATTTATTTTGGAAAAGGCATAGCTTAAACTTATATAGTGTTGGGAAAGAATAGCTTCCTAATCATGGAGCTTAATGTAAAAGAGTCAAAAGAGAGAACTCATTTGCACATCAGACAAAACAATTTCAGTATTCATCTCTGCTACTTTTAGGGCATATGCTGAAAATTATTTCATCCCTTTGAGCCTGCGTTTGTTCATCTTTAAAATAATGCATAGGCTTTACTCTTCATGCTTTTCATGTGTCAGACCTTCTCCCAAGAACTTATGTTATTCCATTTGATCCTCAAAGCAAGCCCATAAGGTAGAAAACATTATTATTATATTTACTTTATAGACAAGGAAATGAGCTCAGAGACATCAAGCAACTAAAATGCAAAGTGAGAATGTCTTACAAAGAGGCAGGGTTTTTTTTTTATTTTTTTTTTTAATGTGCAAGAAGAAAAGCAACGAACATGAGTCTGATGGGACTGGCTGTGGCGTGGCGGGTATGGTGGTTGGAGCTCCACACTGTGGGCTGCAGCACAGATGACAAGGCCTCAGGGAGAGACTCGAGCACCGTCAGATGCAGTACGGCACCTTCCATAGAGAAGCAATCCAAAAAGGATGCATTGAGTGACTCTGGCACAAGAGTGGGGCCACTTTAACTTTGGAGGCCAGATGTGGCGAGGTTTATGTAGTACATGCCACCAGGCTGACTTATCTACTCACTGCGACATCAGAGAAGAGGCACCGAAGTTTGGACAAAGACAGACCTGTGACAAGGAGTTATGGAACTCCAGGAACGGGTCTCTGCGGGTAGCGCGCTAAAATTTCTTGAAGTAGGTTCACTACTGAACTTAAGCACCTGGGCTGTTGCAAACTCAGGTTTCAATAAAACTGAAGCCATCTGGACTTGGTCAGACTTCATTTCAATATTGTTCAAACAATAAAAATGCAAGTATGGTATTACTAGTAAGATTTTAACATTGTGAGACATAGGTGAATTCAATATGAACACTTGGCAAATTAATCCAATTTTGCTGAATGCAGGGTCATTTAATTAAAAAAATAACAATGGAAGAAATTAAAATAGTACTGTTTTGAAAAATTAATTTTCACTTTTTACATATAAGTTTCTTTAGAGAAAGAATAGTTGAAGGTGATATCTGAAATTAGAATGAGAGCAGACACACACAATGGAATAGGGATGACCCTATGTTTATGTATTTCCTTTATGATCAGCTTTCATGGATAATAAAATGTAATTTTAATTTTTTATTGTTTTTAGTGTGAGTGCAAGTTAAAGCACACATGACTGTCCTTCTTACTCTACCTTGTTTGTGGCAGGGTCTCTTTGTGCTCACAGCCACTACCTAGTCTTATAGCTTCTGTGGAATACTCTTGTCTCCATCTCCCATCTCACCATCAGTATACAGGATTCAGAAGCCCACCACAGTCTCCAGCTATATGTGAATTCTGAGGATCTGAACTTGTCCAAGTTCACATGTCTCTGGGTCCAAGTACATGCAATTTTATAGTATGTGGGATTGTAGGTAAAGTACATGTATGGTGTGTGTGTGATGTGTTGTGCATGCATGTATGCATGAAGATGCATACACCCCATGTGCTTGGATGCACTGGCCAGAGGAAGAATTCAGGTACCCTTTTCTTATCATCATCTGACTATTTTGTTGATATGAGGTCTCTATAATATGAATATACATTATATATATATATATATATATATATATATATATATATATATATATTTCACCTTTTAAAATGTCATTTATTTATCCACACAAATCTCTGTAAGATAGTTGCTATAACTACCTGTTCAATGTAATGAACTAAAGATTCTGTAGGTCACTGGATAGGCGTGGGGTACATTCTTGTGCTCTCATTTGTAGCAAACAAACCATAATCAACCTCACCTGGCTCTAGGTACTGCTTGTTATTCCATTACTTCAAAGCTAATTTAATTAGGCAAAATGCCCCTTAGCTGACCCAGATCTTTGTTCCTGAGCCTGAGTTTCTTGTGGCATGGAACCGTCTCCTCTACATCCAGCTCTTGTCATGAATTGAGGGTGGTATCTAGAGAGAGCTGGTGTACACCCTCAAGAATGTGTTAGAAAAACATCATTAATGTGTAGGAAAATTCTGGTGAAAACATAAGAGGAAGATGAACATTTCCAGAGGGCTATCTAATTGGGAAAGGGAAATGAGAGGTGATCCCAGCTCCCCTTAAGGCATTTAGTGTCTATAGAGCCACTAACAGATGATTCCTAAAGGTTGAAGGAAGTAAACCATTGGGACCTACAGGAAGTCAGAGGAAAGGCAGTCACTCCAAACCAGGACAAGACTGCAGGGATAGTGCCAGGAAGGGATGGCTAAAGGGGGCATCGATATCAGTGCGAAGCAGAGCTGAAACTCAGAGAATGACAGGGTGGAGGGGAGGTGGAGGTGAAGGGTTGCTGCAGAGACAGTTATTACAGAGCCCAAACAGTCAAACTTCAGTTGTTTCTGATTTGACAGTATATGAGTGGAGCAGTGTTTGGGCAAAAGTCTAAAGATAGCACCACCTAGTTATTGAGGGTCTTGCAAGGCATAGTAAGCACTTTGGTGTTCTGCCTCTGGAAAAGAGACAGGAACTTTTTGATAGGTACTGCAGGAAAAATGCTTCTCAGGTTTGCATTTAGATTAAAATGCTACTATTACTATGACAGGATATAGTATATGTTAGCATAATTTGATATTAACATTAATAATTTTTTTTCTGATATCATCTCCCTTTCTTGATATTTTACCCCTAA
This sequence comes from Jaculus jaculus, assembly GCF_020740685.1. Lineage (NCBI taxonomy): Eukaryota > Metazoa > Chordata > Mammalia > Rodentia > Dipodidae > Jaculus > Jaculus jaculus. Next base: position 161,820,920 of record NC_059104.1, on the reverse strand, counting down.
GCAGCTAACTCCGATGTTTCTTTAGCCTTTTCATATCTAGCTAAGCTCTTTCTGTAGAGTCTAGACTGTCCTAAAGTTCTGTGAGCCTAGAGGCTCCTTACTTCCTGGGAATTGACCTTTATTCTCCAGATGCATTATTATTTTAAAAACGGGGTTTATTTTATCATTTAGCTATTGTTTATTTATTTATTTTATTTTGTTCTGCTATGAATCAAATCTATTAGCCTCACTAATGTTAAGTAAGTGATCGACCTCTGTGTCATACTGCTCTCCTAAATACAGTATTTTCTTTCAAATATGAAGGAAAAGTATGAAACGTAGGCATCCAAGTTTATTTCCACAGATTATTTCACAAAAAAAATGCATAAAGAAATGAAATATGCTGCTGAGGAGGAACGGACGCACAGAGATCTTGTCGGACAAAGCTGAGTTTAAACCCATGGCGACGGGGCTGGAAAGCCTGGGCTCCCACACATCATGCCACACTTTGTCTCACTGAGTCACTTCAGCTGTAGCCGTAAAAAAAGAAATATCAGGATTGACACAACTAGATCCGTCTGCCCAATCTCTGGCAGACTTATATCGCTGTATTAATTAGTGGGAATAGCACTTTAAGTTGCTGCTTTGCTTTCCGGATCTGATGCTCATAAATATCTCCTTTATCTTTCCCTGAGTCAGGGTCCTTTTCCAGAGCCTAAAGTCACGATACACCCTACACTGCTAAATGGCATCTCTCAAAAAGAGTTAGAATTTTAGAAATCCCTCAGTTATCAACACGATTAATAGCAGTCACTAAGAAATAAGATACAATATAGAGGGAGACTATGCAGAAAAGATGTCCCCCAACCCTGTCATTTCTCTTTCTTTCTTACAGTGGAGCTTGTAATTTAAACACAAAGTTTTCACCAGGAAGCAAGGAAATTGTAACTGGGTAGATGATCTTACTCTCAATAGAATATCTCTTAGTGCTGCCTAAAAATCCAAAGCCATCCATGCTAGCAAATCACCCTCTGATGCGCAGTCCCATAACGTTTTTTTCTAAAGCCAAGTGAGGCCAGATCAGAGAGTTTGTCTACTCTAAGTCTCTGCAATTCATAAGACTAGATGCAGTAGTCCTGGGGATGGATTTCACTGGTCCCATCACAGGGAGCAAGGGCACAAAGAACCACACGCCTTTGCTTCATTTGCAATCTCATTTACCCAGACAGTAAAGCAATTGATTGTAGGAAATAGAGACAGGTGTTCCCATGAAGGCACCCAACACACCCTCATGGAGTAAATGTGTGGTAAGGGAACAGGAGAAAACCCACTCTAAGAAAATGGTCACGTTGAAAGGTGAACAAGGTCATCAGATGTGCCTGAAGAGCCCACTGCCCCTCCCTCAGGATTCCACAGGTTCCCAGTGTGCTGGAATTCTTCTTTTGCTTATGTTGTTGTTGAAATATTTTGATCTTTGCTCTAATGTTTGGCTGTCTTTTAGTTACCCTGCATTTCCTGGATTTTCTAGTAGAGCTCAGTATGTCTGGAATGAGGCCCAGTTGTTACTGAATCTGGTCCATGATGACATGAAAGCTAAGTGGCCCCTGCAAGGTGCTTCAAGTCAGATCCTCTCTGTAGACTCAATGGAGTCCTACATTTTTTTTTTTCTTGCCCATCACAGGGAATGGGAGGCTATTTCCCTTATAGTGAACACTGAGCTCCCAGCTCTCGGCTCTCAAAATTTCTAATGTAGCTTTAGGCTCTGTGATATTTCAGGGGACGCCCAGGGCCATCAAATTAAAATGTTAAAATATATTAAATGGTCTTTAAAGATATGATATTTTCCAAAATAATTTATCCTTATACCACTGTTTTCTAGCTTTCCTTTGAAGATCATTTTCTGCTGAAAATTTTTATATGAATATAATATAAAAGGCACATGCTTATATCATATAATATTTGTAAGTTTTTATGTTACCATTACAAAGTGATAATAGTAATATATTTTGATAACATCTATACCTATAGATGGCTATTGCAATCACATGATCCCATCCACATCAAAAGCATTTTTAAAGCTTTTTTTTCACTTTCCACATAATTTATTAGTTACAAACATACAATTCTTTTTTTTTAAATTAATTAATTTATTTATTTGAGAGTGACAGACACAGAGAGAAAGACAGATAGAGGGAGAGAGAGAGAATGGGCACGCCAGGGCCTCCAGCCTCTGCAAACGAACTCCAGATGCATGCGCCCCCTTGTGCATCTGGCTAACATGGGATCTGGGGAACCGAGCCTCGAACCAGGGTCCTTAGGCTTCACAGGCAAGCACTTAACTGCTAAGCCATCTCTCCAGCCCCAAACATACAATTCTTAAATATAGATTGTAAAACTCCATTTGCAAAAGTCTGCTATTGTAAGAAGTACATTTTAGGAGGTGGGAAGAGAGAGGGAACATGGTGCATGTGAGTGTGACTAAGCCTATTGCAACAAAACAACTCCATATGTATGTACAATTTTGTACATCTTGTTTTGTTTGGATACTAGGAAACTGTTCTTGGGCTGCCTTATTTTGCAAGCAAGCATGTTTAATCATTGATCCATCCCCCTGACCCCAAATCATTTTGTTTCTGATTATATTATAAGTTTGTTTCAATCAGAAATTGGAATATCAAACCATCAAGTAAGACAATTAATTTTGTAACCTTCATATTTGCTTAGTCAGAACATGAGATTGAAATTTTAACCTAAATGTCATGTCATATGCTAAATGATAAATGTTAAATTTGTTAAAAGAACAATCTTATATAAAATTCTCTAAAATATGATAAGATCATATTAGTTTATTTTACTTACAAAACTGTTTAAGAGTTTATCAATGAAATCAAGAACCTTGTTTATATTTTGAACGGATGTATGGAGGCAGGTACTGCAACAATAACATTGCTTTTAACTTAATGTAAGGAAACTATACAGGCTCTATTTACTTAAAACACTTATACATATTTTTATGTCCCAGTTAATTACGGGGTTAAATAAATGTCAAATGTATCTTTTTTTTTTTTTTTTAGTATTCTGAATTAACCTTTTATTACACAACTAAACCTTCAAATGACTTAGCACATCATGACAAATGCTTACGAGAGGCCTGTGCTATAATCCCACTGTAAATCTTTTTTTTCTCAATTTTTATTAACATTTTCCATAATTATAAAAAATATCCCACGGTAATACCCGCTCTCCCACTCACTTTCTCCTTTGAAATTCCGTTCTCTGTCATATCCCCTCCCCATCTCAATCATTCTGCTTACATGTATACAATACCAGCCTATTACTACCCTCCTCCCTCCCTTATATCTTGAGAATAGAAAAACATTCCGATTTCTTCGCAAAAACTTGCCTGCTTCATTTGAATGAGGTAATTTTTTTAAATTGCTTTTGTTTATTTTTATTTATTTATTTGCGAGCAACAGGCAGAGGGAGAAAGTCAGAGAAAAAGAGAGAATGGGCACGCCAGGGCCTCCAGCCACTGCAAATAAACTCCAGACGCTTGCGCCCCCTTATGCATCTGGCTAACGTGGGTCCTGGGGAATGGAGCCTCAAACCAGGGTCCTTAGGCTTCATAGGCAAGTGCCTAACCACTAAGCCATCTCTCCAGCCCTGAATGTGATAATTTAAAAAAAAAGCTTCAATATTGATAAAATATTTCATAATGAAAATTCAATTAGCTACTCTCAATCATGCCCATACCACTCTGCTTCATGGAAAGACAATAATGCTCCAAGATAGACATCACACTGATATAATTCTAAATGTAAATATAATTACTAAAACATATATTATATAAACATATATAAGTGTAGCACATTAAAACATAATCCTATTAGCAATTATTGTAAATATAGTAAGGATTTTTGAAAACATGTATCTCCATGTATCTAGACATTGTTTTCAAGCAAGTATTATGAACCTTTTCTGAATACTAATATTCAATATGATGACTTAAAATATTTTTCTCAAATTCCTTTCCTTTTTATCTTTTACAAGGGCCATTACATTATTTTCAAAGACAAAGTGTACAAAAGTAGATTGATTACCTATTACTTCAAAGATGTTATTAAGATACTATAGGATTGAATTCCATGTAGTTATAATGCTTTTATTTGTTGTTTAATTTGCTTAACAAATAGATTTGGAGAACCAACTACATGCTGGGGACTCAGGGACCAGAGTATTACTGAGTAAATCCTTGAGTCCAGGCCTTAGGGCTGGCAAGTAATTTTGCTGCACATTAATGATATGTTCTTCCCTACATTCTCATACTCAAGAGAGGCAGAAAAGCATTTCACAGAGAAATTCATCCACTGACACCCCACTTTTTAACCCAAGTACAAGTGTTATCTAAGTATAACTACGTACATGAGTATACTGCAAACAACTTATATCAAAATCCTCCTATTTTGTGGATAAAACTTGGACCAATATTTTTAATGCTAGACTCTAGTGTCAAAGTCAGTAACTCATATTATTGTTGTTTTAATGTATTATATGCAAAATCTTTCCGAATAAATTTTAAAAAGTGATGATTTGGGCAGTGTAAAAGAGGAAGAGAAAATGACCCTCAATAGCATTGCTTGTTATTTGTAGGAATATTTATTTACATTCTAAACCATGAAGTACCTCCTATCCCTTTTCCAAGTTACTCAGAAGTTTTCTGAATGCAAAACATGATATGTGGCCATACAGTTTAAAGTAGATTTTAACACGACTCAAGATGCTCTGTCAAAGACAAATGTGAGTGGGTTCTAGAACTATCTCTAGAAATTATGTATCAGAATCTGTCAATTAACTGTATCTAGACCATAGTCACTCATTCACCGAAACTCACAGGCCTTCTTTCAACCACATGTATCAACAATGTATTCTTCTGTACCTCTGTATGTGTTAATTCCACCTCAGGGGGATCACAAGAATTTCATAAAATCTGGATTACATTTCATCTCTAGTCATAATATGTGAATGCAAAGACAGTCTACAACTCTTTGTACTGTATTTATAATTTTGAACTAAATGTTAAAATAAATGTATAATATGAATGCATATTACTGCTAAGCAACTCTACAATAAAGTTGTAATTATACATAATCTTGACTCTATATGTTCATTTAGATGCTGCTAAAGCAATGCAAATAACCTATTGATATATTTTTAAATTATTTTATAGTTTTATAAGATTATTTGTGTGATATTTGGTTACCAATATGTCTGCTCTACTGCTCTCCACAGAAAGAGAAGGAAGCATAGAAAAATTATGGCTATTTCTCCACTGATTATGTGTTAGGATCAGAATGTCATGGTGAGGATGAGGCATAAATATTGTAGCATACGGAGACACAGTATGCAGTTATAAAGTACTTATTCAATACACAGTATCCATTGTGCTATCCCTTGACATCAACTTAGACTAAAAGAGCTTTTCATGTAGGAGAAATGGTAGGCAGAAGCCCTTTCTCATTCCTCAGCAACCCCCACTAACTTCACATACTTATGAAATATCTGCTACAGGAGCATCTTATAGCCCTGACGACCTTGAACTCAACTTGAGGAGCTTCCCAGTTGCCATGTTGATGCTCTGACCCAGAGAATGCCTGGTCTATGTTATGTAAACCATCACGAGGCTCCTGTAGCTGTGATGCATCCCAGTGGCTGCTCTCCACAGCTGAGTGTGATGCAACCTTGTGAGACAATTAGGTGGACCTTTCATTCCTGCTATAGCCCTAGGCATCTATTAGAGCATAAATCTTGTGCAGCCCACTTGCCAAACCACCTAGGTAACAACTGAGGGTGCCTTTCCTTACTAATCCTACACCTGCAGCTTCTCTCACACACATGGCTTATAAGAACCACTGGGGGAAAAAAGAAAGCTCAATACTGCAAGCAGTTGGACAGTCTACCTTCAGGGGATCAGCACTGGGTCACACAGGCAACTGGAAGCCCTAAAGACACTGACAGAAATTATGGGCTAACACCCCCTTGGAGCCAATTCCACAAAACTTACTCAGTTGACACCAAGAACAAGGCTTCTCACAAGCGTTATATTTGCAAAGGCTTTGCACTCAAGACAATCTTACATGATCTTAGGTCTGTGTCATCTATCTATGTATCTATCTATGTATCTATGTATCTATCTATGTATCTATGTATCTATCTATGTATCTATCGATCTATCTATGTATCTATCTATGTATCTATGTATCTATCTATGTATCTATGTATCTATCTATCTATGTATCTATCTATCTATCTATCATCACATATCTGTCAACTCTCTATGTGTATACAAGTCAAATATTTACTGATGGTACATCATACATTTATTTTAAAGAAATGCTTTGTTATACATATGATTTATTAAAGATGAAAAGGATTTTTTTTTTAATTTTAGTTTTTCAAGGTAGGGTCTCGCTCTAGCTCAGGCTATCCTAGAAGTCACTATGGAGTGCTGGGATTAAAGTCATGTGTGTGCCACCATGCCAAGCAAAAAGGGATTTGTTTTGGGTGCACTTATCTATGCTTACATAAAGATTTAAACCTTAGGCATAACATGGAGAGTTCAGTTTGCATGATTATGAAGGAGTGACAGAGCACAAGGCTGCATTAAGTAAAGTTTCATGATGAGGTTAATTCATGACTTTTGGGCAAGTGTTCATTCATTTGTTAGTTTCTTTTCAGTGTTACTACATGAAAATCCAGCTTTTATTTTATTTTAATTTTTTTTTTGTTTTGATGCTTATCTATTATACATTTGATCTGGAATTACTAATAACTAACTCTTTCCTCTGTGAATTTATTGCCATTCTGAATTTTCAAAATAGCCATTAATAGTTTTAGAGTTTTAGGACACTGAATTATTTAAGTTATCTAGAATACTCACAATGCAGTTCTCAGGTTCTAGTACCCATCCAGATTTCTACAGCCAATTCAAATATGCCTTAAAATTTATGATTGTTAGTTAATTTACAGATGTCTAAAAATCCCATATAAATAGATTAGGTAGATGAACGCTATGTATCTTCAAGAAAAACAAAAGGAAAATTCTATTTAATATATCATTTTTAGTTTTTTTAACCAGACAGAAAGAGTACTTAAGAAAATTTTGCTCTACACTGCAAGCACTTAATAAATTATATGTAGAAAGAACTTATAAGTAAATCTCAGGAAAACTGTAAAGAAGCACTATTTCTACTTTTCAGTCTTTGTCTTGTTATTAAGATATCTACAAATTGTTCAGATTATATATTCTTCTATTGGGTGACAAAACATCAGTTTCTTATGAAATGCTCAAGTAATACACTCGGTTTACACATAAGGAAATCATTATTTATTATAATAAGAAACTAGTCATTAATTGATATATTTTTGAGCATCTATTTGGAAATTTTGTTCCAATATATATGTGTTTCAAGTATCTGGAGCCTTAGAAATAGCTTATGCCATATTTATTTTCAATAGAAAATGTGTTGTGCATTACTTATAAGTCCTTTTAAATATCAGTCTTAATTTTGGTTACTGTAATTTTTTATAAAAGTCTTTGGTTTTATACATGTTAACCAGGTTATTATAACTGTAATTGGAAAAGGAAAATATGCTCTTTTGATTTTTTAAGGAAATATTTTATTTACTTATTTGCAACAGGACCTCTAGCCACTGCAAACAAACTCCAGACACATGTGTCACCCTGTGCATCTGGCTTATGTTGGTACTATGGAATTGAACCTGGGTCCTTAGTATTCACAGGCAAGCATCTTAAGTGCTAAGCCATCTCTCTAGCCCCTTTTGATTTTTTTAATTGACAATTTTTATCTTGAATACAATGTAATTTGGTGATATTCCCCTTCCAATATCTTTCTATACCCGACTCCTTCCACTGAACTCCTCTATACCTTATTCATTTCCTCTTGCATTTTAAAATATCTTCAAAGATATTTTGCCCACCTATATCAGCGGTGTGAAAATGCTGATGAACTAAACATTGTGGCGGTAACAACAGCTGCTCTGGTGTCACAGGTGATGGATATAAAGTTGGAAGACAGTGTTCCAAAGCGCTCCATCCTCTCCGGTGGCATTTACATTCTTTCTGCCCCTCTTCCTCAGTCTCCCCTAAGCTGTAAAGGGTGTGATTAGGATATCTCATTTAGCAGCAAGCATTGAACCATCATTTATTCTTAGCAATGTGTCCAGTTTGTGTCTCCCCCATGGTTACAGTCATCTGCAAAAAGAAGCTTCTCTGACTAGAGGTGAAAGCAGTACTAGTCTATGGGCATAAACATAAATGTTGAAGGGTATTTGGTGGGTAAAACATATACTTTAAGTCAACCAGCAATACTGCCTTCCCCAGTAGGGTCCACTTTTGATTCTTACCTTGTGGGGAAAGTACAAATACATTCTCCCCTCTATGTACTACACTACCAAATGGACTTTTCATTACTGCTGCAGTCATGTTTGCATTGCAGATAGAAATCACTCACCTAAGGCAGCTTGTGGGAAAAAGAGGTTTATTTTGGCTTACACGCTTGAGGGGGAAACTCCATGATGGCAGAGAAAAATTATGGCATGAACAGAGGGTGGATACCAACCCCTGGCCAACATCAGGTGGACAATAGCAACAGGAGATTGTGCCAAACACTGGCAAGGGGAAATTGACTATAATACCCACAAGCGCACCCCCAGCAATACACTCCCTCCAGGAGGCATTAATTCCTAAATCTTCATCAGCTGGGAACCTAGCATTCAGAACACCTAAGTTTATGGGGGATACCTGAATAAGACTACCACAGTTACTCTCTGTCTATGGCACATAGCACAGGTAAATAACCAAAATTTCATTCATAAACCATTTCTTTTCCCAGACACTTAGAAGCCTGGCCAAACATTAATTCTGAATTATTTCTTTAGTTGAAATAAATGTTAATTGAAAAATTTGTTGGAAAAGTCCATATACATAGAGAAAGTCTGGATTATTCCAATTCCCATAGATTTTCTTAGAAAATTATCTCTGTTCAAAGGGGAAATGTTTAAGTTTCAAGATTATAATAACTGAGCATAGTAGCACATGTCTATCTATAATCTCAGCTGTCATGGGGCTGTGGAGAAGAATCTCACATTCAATGTCAGCCTGCACTATACATCAAGACCCTGCATCCCCTTCATCTCAAAAAAAAAAAAAAAAAAAAAAGTTACTTTCAGGGAAGCTATTCTGGTAAAGATTCAATAAAACTTTCAAGGTTTGAAATACTACAGAGGGCCTGAAGTCAAAGCTCACTAGTGAAGCCTTTATGCAGCATGTGGAGGACCCAGGGTTTGAGCCCAAGAAATACACAAAAGAGTGAAATGACTTTTGAAAGCTTGCAGTAAACAGTGCTGGTTACACACACTGTCACTATTTTATTTGTGATGCTCTTTATGTGTAATCAAGTATTGAGTGATGTGCTAATTGCTTTGGAAAATGACGGTGAAGCTTAGTCACATTTACACTGCTGATGGATTTTTTTTTAAATAATCTGATGGTAAATTTTAATAAACATAAAAGAACCATTTTCTGTAAACTTATTTTAAAATAATTACATTTTGGCAGGTTATTTGATATTATAGGACTGAGAGCATATTCAACATTTCGCAGCATTGAATGGTAATTTAAATTGATAATTGTCAATGCTCAGAATGTGGTTTCACATTAATAGATGGTTCATACTGTTAGAAATGTGTTTAGGGGGATGGAAAAATTTCTTACCAATAAAGGTGCCTACAAAGCCTAAAGACCCAAGGTTAGATTCCCCAGATCCTACTTAAGCGAGATGTGGCACATGTATCTGGAGTTTGTTTGCTGCAGCTGATGGTCTTTGTGTGCCCATTCTCTCTCTCTCTCTCTCTCTCTCTCTCTCTCTCTTCTCTCTCTTCCAAATAAATAAATAATTTTAAAAAAAGAAATGTGTTTAGGGTCATTTCAGAGATTAGAAATTCCTTCTTAATATCCATCTAAAATTCAGTGAATGATCATTTAAAACAAATCTCAAGTCTCCAATTTAAACAGCAGTTTATTAAAATAAGACACTTTAGCAAAACACAAAGCAAAGGTATATTGATCCTTACATGCTAAGGAAATGTGGGTGAAAATAAAAGTGTCTGCAATAGGCTCAGGTAATTGAACATTTGAGTCCTAGCTGGTGGCACTGTTTGGGATGTTGTGGCTTCTTTAAAAGGTGAAGACTTGCTGGGGGAAATAGGACACAGAATCAGGGAGAGGAGGATGATGGAGAAAAGCTCAAAGCTTTTTAGCCATGTCCTACCTCACGTTTGACCCTCTGCTCGTGTGACAAGCCAGCTTTCTGCTCTAGCCAGCATACCTATCCTTTCATGGTGGACTCTGTTTCACTGGAACTGCAAACTTACCCTTTCCATCCCAAATTATACAGCCAGGAGAAAGTAAGTAATACAGGAATAGTGGCAGGAAAATATTAAAACCTTTTGTTTTCTTCATTTGAACCATTATGTTTCTATGAACAAAGAAAACTTTTTATGTAACAAAAACATGCAGTTCATAGAATAGTCTCAAGTCTGAGCCAAGGTGCTTCAGGCAGTACTTATTGGGATGCTTGGTGTGATAGCTGGTGAAAAGTACACACAGAGAGTTCAAAGTATATACGTTAGGTGTTCTGAATGAAGGCTGCGGCTAAACCAAATACACTAGATTCACTTTATGTTTTATTTCTAATTAATCTTTTGTTATTGCACATTCCTAAATCTGTTAACCTTCCCAATATTTACATGACCCTCATAATTAGTTATTTGATCCCATATAAGTTCATGATCCAGATTTTATGAAGTTGTGTCCTGGAGCATATTGAAAAGAAACTGGCTTTACTGTGAAAACTATCCTAAATATTAGTAGGGGTTAGGAAGGCAGGTGGATCCGTGGTTAAAAGTGCTTACCTGCATGGAAGCATACCTGAGTATTTATTCCAAGACCTCCCCCCTCCCGCCATAGCCTATATAAAGTGTGACATAGTGGCACACATGTCTGCTTGTGTCTACAGCCAAGACAAGAGGCAGAGGCTTGAGAATCACAGAAGTTTAGAGATGAGCTCAGAGGCAGATAATACAAGACAGACTTTGTCTTAAACAAGTGTGGAAGGTAAGGACTGACACTCCAATGTTGTATTCTGAATTCCATATGCATGTGGGGGTATATGCAAATCTATACACTAATGTGATAGTGAAAACTGATGCATCAGATGCACGAATATCAATGGATGGACACAAGACACCCACCAAAGAAAGGAAACATCACATCTCTAAAGTTGCACAATAACTTTTTATCAGCACAGCCTAAAGAAAAGAAATTGCCTGAAAAAAGAATTAAAAATGATTTTACAGGGCTGGAGAGATAGTTTAGCGGTTAAGCGCTTGCCTGTGAATCCTAAGGACCCCGGTTCGAGGCTCAGTTCCCCAGGACCCACGTTAGCCAGATGCACAAGGGGGCGCACATGTCTGGAATTCGTCTGCAGTGGCTGGAGGCCCTGGCACACCCATTTCTCTTTCTCTCTCTGTGCCTGTTTCTCTGTCTGTCGCTCTCAAATAAATAAATAAAAATAAACCAACAAAAAAAAATTAAAAATGATTTTACAGAAACCCAGTGACATAGAAGAGAGAAAAATGAACAACTCAGGAAGATAGGTCTTCCTCACAGAAAGATCATAAACAGGAGTAAATCTAGGAGCAAAAAACTTAATAAATACAATAAAAATGCAGTTAAACGCCCCAATAGCAGATTAGATCAAACAGAAGGTGGAATTCCTGAGTTTGAAGACAAGAAATTAGAAAAAAACCTAGCCATTCAGAAAGACAAATAAAAAATTGACAATATCTATGATACATAGATATATGACTCTGTTAGCAAGACCATGCCTGCATTATGGAAATCCTAGAAAGAAAACACCGACGGGCATGGTGGCTTCATGCCTTCAATCTCAGCACTTGGGAAGCAGAAGTAGGAGGATCTCCATGAGTTTGAGGCCCCCCTGACACTCCATAGTGAATTCCAGGTCAGCCTGAGCTAAAGTGAGACCCTACCTCGAAAAAAAAAAAAAAAAAGAAAGAGAGAAAACACAAGTGAGGAACAGGAATTAAAAGGTGAAAATATATACTTAACCAATTCTATGGCACCAAACTATATATAACCAAACTGATTAGAATTCCAGTGCTGGAGAGACATGAATACATTAATAGTTGAGGATTTTAACATCACATTTTCATCCTTGGACAGGACATCTAGATAAAAGAAACTCAATAAAGACATCAGAATTCAGCTTTACTGTAGGGCAAGTATACCTAACAAACATTGACTCATTTCACTCTCACTCTACAACTGTAAAATACATTCTTTTACATAATCCCATGGAAGTTTCTTCATGTGGATGTACTACAAGTTAGACTACAAAACAAATACAAGCATGTTATAAAAATTTGCAATTATCATGTATATCATTTCTGATTCCAATAAAATACTAGAAATCAACAAAGGAACATTAGATGTTATCCAAATACACAGGCAATAAACAAGCTTGTGAATAATGAATATCATAGAGGAGAAATCAAAAGAAAAATTACAAAAAACTTGAATCAAATTAAAATACAAACATAATGCACTATTTGGCCTGAACACAGCAAAAGCAGTGCTAATAAACTTGACAGAAATATGTACTTACATGCTTGCATGTGTGCATGTCTGAGAGAGAGAGAGAGAGAATCCAGCTCAGAAAGCAGGGAGAGATAAAATCCTAAATTAGTAGAAGGTAAGAAATAAATATCAGTGAAGTAATAAGTAAAACAGAAACAGGAAAAAAAAAAAAGAGCACAAAAGATTAAGTCAGATCTGGTTCACATTCCCATAACATCTACACTAGGAAGGCGAAAGCAGGAGAATCTCAAATTCCTGGCCAGCCTGGGGAATCCATAGCAAACCTAACTTTACATGAATGAATGAATGAGCAAGCAAATAAAATGTTACAAAAATCATAATAAGTGTTGTTTTGCTTCTGCAAATTTCTGTTTTGTTTGCTAATATTACACACACACCGATGAACAGAGAAGCTTTGTCACAACTCTAATTCTTGGGTTATGATGAGATATGGAAAGCCTCTTTAATGGTCACAGAGTCCACCAACTAAGTTACATCCCTAGGACCCCAGATTATTATCATAATTTAAGCAGAAAATCATCAAGAGGATTGACTATATTAAAAATCTTCAAAAAAGAGATGCCAAATGTACATGCATCCATCTATGTCCATGGCACATGACATACTAAATTCAGAAAGGTGGGATTGTTTCATCTAAGATCAGAAAAAGACAAGAATAAATATCGCCACTAGTACTTAACATGGCATTGGAAGCTTTAGAGGAATATGAAAAGAGAAAGAAAGAATATCCATGTGAAAAAGAGAAGTCAACTTGTACCTGTTTGCAGATAATACTACTTTATACATAGACAAAGCTGAAGATTCTGTCCAGCCTCAAAAATAAAAACAGAACCTTTTATAGTAAACAAATCCAGTTAATTTTATATGCCAATAACAAACATATAGAAAACATTTATTTGCACAATGTATAAATAAAAAATAAAATAGTGAGCTAATATGGTAAATTAAATCAATGGAATGAATTATCTTTATAATGCAAATACAATATACTAATGAAAGAAATTGAAGGGTTCACATGAAATAAAAGCTAAATAAATATAAAAATATAAGTGTCACTAAGCAAACTATATCAATATACTTCCTGCAAGCATAAACAATGACGTTTTTCACAGACGTAGGAAAAACTAATGTTTCTAGTATTTGTGTGGAACTTCAAAACATGTTGAAAAGCCAAAGCAAACCTGAACAAAAATAACACAGTAGGCAATATAACAATAAGTCTACACTTAAAATCTACTACAAAATCATAACTACGCAAACTACATGGCACAACAAGTAGTTGACTGAAAAAGTACCTTATTTTTCCATATCATAGAAGGATCCAGTTGGTTAACAATTATGTATGTACTGTAGACTAGTGTATAATTACAATTTTGAATGTTTCTAACATAAAGAAATGGTAAAGGTTAGGGGTTGATTGACATGACAATTATAGTGAAATGCCACACTGTACTGGGATATGTCTATTTAATAAATGTCACTTAAACAAACATATGGACTAACGGCAAGCTTCAATATGGTATTCATACTAATTTTTGATGTGGCAATAATTTATAATATACATTCAAATTCTACTACTTAATTCATCATAGGATCCAGTGTGTGTCTTATCATTTTCTACCTATTCCCTATTCCTTCACATTTGGTCATTGGCAGCTGCGAGCACACCACCCAGGCTGCCATGCCCATCTTCATTTTCCATCCTGCCTAGAAGTCTATCTTATTGTTCCTTCACTGTTTTAGTCTGCACACTTAGGGTCTTATTTCAGTATAGGAAACCTAATATCTTATGATCTTTAACAAACGCAAAGCATAGTTTCACTCTTCCTCCTACATTACCAAAATTATACCAACAATTTTCATTTTTTAATTTTTTTTTCTAGCCATCTACTTTCTCAGCAAAATAGATTGGGATACTGCCAGCATAAGCCTAAAACAATGCCAAAAGAATAATGGGTATTTACTGCATATTTATAACAACATGTGGATGCATCTCTATAAATGCAAGTATTTTAAAAGTGACAAAAGACATAATGAAATAAAACTAAAAACTAATTTGGCGTGAATAATGCATAATGAGCCAAAGTTTCTCTCTATCATTTCAAAGTAAGTATCTCAAAATCTCCTCACACTAGCACTACCAATTGCCTGTTTAAAAAAAAAAAAAAAAAAAAAAAAAAAAAAGCATTGTGTCGTTTCTTTAATGTGGCCATTACCCATCACGGATGCTGTATCTCACGTAATAGTTCTCATTTTGTACAGAACACCAGGGAGAATCCATCATAGCTGCATGGGAGCTGACGCTGTGGACTTAGAACTTGATTATATAGAGTATATTTTCATTGCAAAATTTAGAATATTTCTTGTTTTGCAAAATCAATTTTTTAGATTACCATTTTTAACTTTTGGTGAATATTTATCTTTCTTTCTTTGGCTGTTGGTTGTCTCGGGTTTAGATGGAAGTTGTTGTTTTATTGTTGTTGTTGTTTCCTAATCACTTTGTGGAGTGTTGTGGAAGTAAATACTCTACGGAAGTAAACACTCGGTATTTTAAGGCATGCGGCTCATGATAGACCATGAGTTGGAGCAGGAATTTGGATATAGTGTGGAGCAAATGGAAAAGCACCTGCCATAGTTCCAGCCAAAGCCAGTGGATGCTTTAATAACGTAGGAATGCCAGACCAGGGTTCACACAACCTTTCGTCTTCTCTTCCACTTTCTTCAGAAGAGCAGATGGCTAATTTTTGTGCGTAGATAACTTGTAATGTGGTAATGTGAAAGATTTAAGTAATTTTGTATACAAAGATATAGATAGATGGTAGATAGATATCAAAGTGCTTTTGTGGGTTGAGTCCTGCCATTTGGTGTTATCCAGGCTATTCCACTAGATATCCAAGCTCTCCAATTTCTTTTACATTTTATAAGATTCATATGTATGTCTTTGAGAAGAAAGAGTCAACAATAGGTCATTTCATTTTTCCTTGTTAAGTGAATCAGTTTGGATCACTATAAATGCCAAGATTTGCTTGATCCATCCCCAGCCACCCCACATATCCCTTAGTGGTTTTCATTTCTTCTTTGTTTCCAGGTCTACATCTCAGACATCACTAATAAATATCTCAGCTTATTTGAAAATTCTTTGAGAAAAAAATAGGGGTGAAGAGATGAATATAGATATAATTTAGTAATATATATATATATATATATATATATATATATATATATATATATATACACACACACACACACACACACACACACACACACACACACACACATATATATATATATATATATATATATATATATATATATATATATATATATGGAGAGAGAGAGAGATACAGGTGCATATGTATGTGCACAATAACTTACACATATCCAAAGGTAATTTGAAAATTTATGGTATCAGTAGTTTTATTCAGATAACGGTTTTATTTTTTCTTTAATTTATGAACAAATCACTGCTCTTTTGGAAACAGGTTTAAAACAATAAAGCTAATTAAAAAAATAATTACGTGCTAAATTAAAACAATCTGAAAAAAGGAATGCAGTTGAAGGGCAGAGTAGAAGCCTCTGACAACTATCATTTTCCCAAAAATACTTTTAAAGATGTTAGGCAAGGTATTCATGTAATTGGAAAATATTTTCAGCATTTCCCATTAAAAAGCCAGTAATTTCTGAAGAGATACAGCCTTTGTTGAAAACTGAAGAAATCTTCAGTATTTGTAGCCAGATTGTAGGACATGAAGTCTCTCATGCTGTGTCATCCTGAAAAAGCTACATTATTCACAGTCCTTTTGTTTCATATAAAACCACATAGAGTCCAAGAGAAAGTGTATTATACGGTACATAAAAGAATACTGTGAAAGCAAACCAACCTGCGATGATATTTACATTATATCTTCAACTTTCTATGAAAATGGCTGATACATCAAAGTGAATAAAAACTATTGGAAAAAAATCAACAAATAATTGTAAGACTCTTTTAAAATAAACTAGGAGTCCTCTAAAGTAAAACTTATGTTTTTCATGCTGCTGAAGAACAGAGTACATTTTTACCAATACATTTAATTATTGATGATACTATTATATTTTTTAATCTATAGAAAAAATACTCAGAGTCATATAATGTCTTAGCAAGACACAGATTACTTGGTATTCACTAAGGTCAATCTGGAAGCTTTAATAAATCAAAGCAATTAATTTACCATGAAGTTATTCTTCTACTTTGGAATCTTCAGCAAACAATAATACTTGCTTTTGAAGAAATTAGTGAATTCTTATCTAAAAAGTAGAAGCAGTTATTGTGGATACTTTGTTTGCAGTAACAAAGAAATAAAACAAAAATATTATCAAAATTAAGTAATCATTGAATTTCTATTGTTTTAGTTTAAAATAAAGAGATTATCCAATAATAGCTTGAAAAGAAAAAAAAAATCAGTTTCATAAACAGAAAGAAGAAACGTTGAAATCCCGAATTTTTATATTGAAAGTTTTAGTGCTATTAGTGCTATCCTGTTGAAGTATTGTGAGCGTCAGCTTCACATTGCATTTTGTTTCTGAAATGAACTGGAATTAAGTCAATTCCATTATTTAAATATTTGTGGAATGCTGGGTGTAATTTGGTTTGCCTTATAGGACTCTGGCAAGACACTTACTGTACCGATGTTCAAAATAGGTAAAGAGAAAATGTGATGAATGTTAAAGGATTTTATGAGGGACATGTGAAATATTTTACCCTTTCATTATTATGGGATAAGAAGATAAGCTGATGTCTTTTATCTCTGTCCCCACTGTTAGTCATCAATGACGTTTCTCGGTACATTTTTAGCAACGATAGAAAAATGAAGCTGTGTGTCCTACTAACGTCTGTTCCACATCAGCAAGTCCATGACCACGAGTGCCGCGATGTACAGTCAGCTCTGATTCTAGCAATGTAATATCTGTGGTGATAGCTTTCATCCAGCTACAACTTTTCTTCCCAGGCCCTCAGTGGTGCCATCTGCTGTATAGTGAAAACACCATCAACCACAGCAAGTATAACTTCTTACATAGCTCATGTGATATGCAGACATTCACTGGGCACTTAACATTCAAGGTCAACCAAGCCTACTGTCCACATCATAGTTTATTTTCTTTTCGCCATTGTAAGAATAAACAGATTTAGTGAAGCTTAGTTATTTCAGGTATTCACTGAAGTTGCTGTGTTGAGAACTAGGCTTTGCTATTTTCTATCCTTGTCAGTGATAAGTTTCAGTCAGTGTTTTTGTACCAGTGCTCACCCAGTTTGATAAATTCAGCTTGTCAAGGAAAATACAAAGGAAAAGTACTTGTGGAAACATGACTTCACTAACTTATTATTCCAGAAAAATATTGCTATATATTTGTATCAAAAATTTTAACATTTCAGTATATTGGAAAGGTTGATACAATTTTTATCAATGGAAATGTGCATATATTTCAAAGAACCCATACATTTCTCCTCCTTTTGATTTTATTGAATAGTACAGCCTCTAGTTAAATAATCCCCACCCACTATTCAAGGCAGAATTCAAGTCCAGGCCACACAAACAATGTTTCTGGGGTTCTCTATTATAAGTACATATAACAATAACTTTGAAAACTTGAAATCTGAGCTCTGCTGTACTTCTCTAAGCTCAATATATATGACTTTATGTTTTAGCAACTCCAAGATGGGTTTTTATTTTCTGTATATAATGTGTTATATTGATTATCCTACATATTCTTTGCCCAGTATTCTTTCCACAAAGTCTCTATTCACCCTGCACTGACTTGTATCCTTTCAGAATCACATGAGCTACCAGCTATTCTAAGATGCCACATTTGAGTATCAGGTTCTGTGTTTTCAAAGTGATGATCTGTGTGCACACTCCACTATAAACATCCATGGCTATGCCTTCTTCCCCCATGGTTGCATTCATATTACTTGCTTGAATCCTGGAACACTTACAAAGAAATGGAAGACTTGGCCTGCTTCTTGAAGATAAATAAACTGGAGCCACCCAGTTAAATAGCTCTTAACTGTTTCAAAGTAACTGCAATTAATAATGAATACATGTGTACACATGGAAATTACCATTTATTTGTTGTTTAGTTATTTATGTATATAGTATATGAAACATGTTTTATGGTACCTAAGAAGTGGTTGGGAGATAAATAGAGGTTCAAAGGAGTCTCTTGACCAATTTATGCTTAAAGTCACATCAATAATAAGTTGTAATTTAGGATGCAAAACATCACAGTGAGTATAGTGTCATAATAGTAAAAAAAATAAAGTTTAGACCTAAGGAAAATAAAAACATTAAATGATAAAAGAATCTCTGTCCTTCTATGAATAATGTGCATGCCCAAGAGTTTTCCCACACAGGAGGCACATTATTGTCATCACTAAATATGAAATTATATAAAATATGATAACATAAATTTCATTTGAAAGAGTTGAAAGGAAGTCAGTTTCATACAGATAATCTGAACAGAGAAGTAGGCAGGCATTATTATTAAAGGTTTAAAGATGTAAGTGAACTTAGTGGCTGTGAAACTGAATACTCATGTTGGATGGACTACAGAGTAAGAGGTGTCTTGTTACCTATGGGAAGAGGGGAGAATAAGATTTGTTTATAACACTTTGCAAGAAGTAAACTGGTATTTTATATCAAAAGGCAGATACCCACAGATGTTCTCCTATAGTGTAGTTACTATCCTGTGTATTAAAGTAAATTGTGAGAAATAATCATAAACATTCTTTTTTTTTAATTTATGAACATTTTTAACTATTGATAGGGGTGATAGAAAAATGGTAAATTAATGAAGAAGCATTGTTGTAGAATTTCACATTCACACATACATTTTACTGTAATCTAAACAATATATCTTGTCTCAACATTATTCAGGGTGACATAATGAATCATATAAGACATATGTAGTCAACCTTTGGGGAATAATTTGTTCTTCTAAATATCCAACAGGGTATTTTTTTAAATTTATGTAGAGCTATAATTTCATATGTCACACACCAAGAGCAAGAAATCATATATAAATAGTGTACCATGTGTCTAGCATGTAAAAGTATTATTTATAATTCTCTATAATTTCCCACTAAAGTTAGTTAATGTTAGTCTTTAAGATGGTTATTTAAAAGTTGTTTTGTATACACATTCATAGATAAAAATAGATTTATATTTGATATATCTTAATTATCTGCATTTAAAATCTGTGTAACTTGATTTCTATTTATATTCAGTTTATTTGAAAACAACAGCTGTCCAAGAAAAATAATTGCCTGACATTAACCAGGGCAGAACTAAGTAACTATGGGTATTTCTTGATGAAATAAATATACTTAACTGAAAGCAACATTGCATGCTGAAATGGGACTAGAAAATATCTATGAATGTGTCATTTCTCCTTCATGGGCAACTGAATTTGAGAATTAATTAGATAGCTCAAATTTTCCTATGAATTTTTATTACCATAAACTACCATACCAGGCTT
This sequence comes from Jaculus jaculus, assembly GCF_020740685.1. Taxonomy (NCBI): domain Eukaryota; kingdom Metazoa; phylum Chordata; class Mammalia; order Rodentia; family Dipodidae; genus Jaculus; species Jaculus jaculus. The sequence goes on along the minus strand of NC_059104.1, from coordinate 161,800,666 downwards.
CCAAACTCCTTTGCAGCACACATATATTGAACTAACATATAAATGGAAGACAAGGAGGCTGAGCCTAACATATACTAATTACTCACATTTATAAATGAAAAAGATCAGTGAGTAATGATTTATGCATTTTAATTTCATTCTACCCAACGTTATTTTTTTTTCATGTTCCATTGGCATTTAGACTGTCTTAATAGGCTTCATATTTGGAAGCCAGAGGATGGGGCTGAAGGGTGTCCTCAGTGATAGGATACTTGCCTTGCGTGGTTGTTTGTTTACATGTGATCAATTCCTAGCACTCCAAAAAGTTAAATTAAATGATTATAAACAAATGCATCCTATTAATTTTTATTTTATTGCTTACCACTTTTTTCTTTATCAGTTATGTACATACGTAGTGTGTACATGGTGCATGTTGGTACCATCCTTACCCTCATCCCTGTCCTCCCCACTCTGAAGGGGCCCTCCTTGTGATTACTCTGTTTAAAAGTGTTATGTCTACTTGTGTTTTTATTACATTGACCAATAATAAAGTTTTGGTTGACACCTGGAATCAAAATATCTCTGCAGGATGAATCTCCATGCTTTGGCTTTCTTAATTCCTTAGGGCTCTAAACTGAGGGATCTTAAACTAGTTTTACATGATCTTTTAGACTGCACATAATATAGAAGTACATTTTACGTGTGTGCAATGTAAATAAAATACCTTGCTCAGCTTTCTAAATAGATTGTATTGTCCTTCAAAGCTTTTGTGTTCTTTCTACTTTTACTTTCCTGTGTAAAGCACAAGTCATCATTTTCTATCTGAATAAACACACAAAAATAAATTGTGTGTGTGCATTTGCACACACACAATGAATAATCTGATCAGAACTTACCATTATTTGGGGTGTGAGGCTGTGTGAATAGTTAATAGTAAATATATAATAGTTAATAATAAATATATAATAAGATATTCCCAGTAAGTATCCAAAGGTCTCCTTTCAGTGTATAAATTAATCTAAACATTGCATATATCTGATCCTATTTAATCGGATCTAAACAAGGGACATTTAGATGGTTTGTATTTTAACTGGTTGAAATAATTCTGCTAAAAACATCTTTTACATGCGTTTTGGGAAGCATTATTTTATGTATATTTGTAATCTATGTTAAAAGTCAGGTCAAAGTGTTAAATAATGTATATTTAAAAGATTATAGTGAGTAGCAACTTGTCATAGAAATAAGTGATTAGTTTCAAAACATAAATGTACCTATTCACAGTCCAGCACTATATCAACACCTCCTCAATAACTCCTGATAAAAAAACAACTTTAATTTATTTTAAATAATAGATATCATACACAAATAGATACTAGAAAAGTCATTTTCCGCTTGTTTTCTCATGCATTCACATAAGCGTCTAATGTCCATAAAAACATCATGTCTCACAAGTAAGCATGCCCTCACTGTGTAATTCCAAGCTTCCCAATCAAAGAGTCACACCTATGCACCCTGCTGGGAAGGTCAGAAACCATGACACAATTCTGCCAACAGTAATATGGTGTCCTTGTTTATCCACAACATTCTCATGTTTTCCTCTTCACAAGTATCAGGGAACAATACAGGTGTCTCATTATAATTTTACCGGGTATGCATTTCATTATAAAATAACTGCATATTCTTTTCCTAGACCTGAATTCCATTATCCACCTATCCATCATTCACCCAGAATCATGCTAACAAATAAATCAGTCAAAGCCACCAAAGTAATTTCTAAATATTCAATATTGTCATATTTTTTAAGTAAGCCTTAGGCTACTCAATCTTATGGTAAGTTCTATATATGAAAATATATGAGCAACTTTCTATTTATATAAAAGTCCTTGAGAAACCAGGCATGGTGGTGCATGCCTTTAATCACAGCAGTAGAGAGTCAGAGGTAGGAGTATTGCTGTGAGTTCGAGGCCACCCTGAGACTCCATAGTGAATTCCAGGTCAGCCTGAGCCAGAGTAAAACCCTACCTCAGGGGAAAAAAAAAAAAAAAAAAGTCCTTGAGGATCCAGAAGCCACAGATTGTTATTAGAAAAAATTCAGTGTGAGGGTTTGGATACCTTCCAGTGAGTTAGTTGTTGGACAGGTAGGCCCCTGATGTGATGCCTCAAAACTTTAAAAGTTATTGTCAGGGCTCTAGGTTCCCTACCATAATTAGATAGTAAGACCCTATCGCTTAAGACTTTACATGATTGAGCAGCATGTCACTAAGAAATCAATCTGGTGCTGAGCTGAAAGCTTCCTTCCTATTAACTAGCTGTCGGGATGCTGGAAAGAGCAATGTAGCATGCAATCTTTGCAAGGAGAAAAGTCGTCAACAGTCTCACCCATCAGTAGACCCTGAAAGCTTTATAGCTGGCCACCCGGATTAAATGTATCAACTGGTGCAATGATGGCATGCCCATTTTGGAAGAAACCAGGTGCTTTCAAGTTGGACTGGAGACCTGCTTCATGAGAGGAAATTCATGTCTGGTACTGAAAACCTAGTCAAAAGCCTCAGGCTTGGGAACGCATAAGCCCTACTGGGGAATCTACTATGGTTGTCTTGCTAAATGGATATATTATGACCACAAAATGCCCTCTAAACACTTATGCCCATGTGTTAATGCTATTCTCATTTTGTTAGAGAAGCTTCTCTTTAGATGGCTGTAAGCACTGCAGAAGCCATAAAATGGCCAAAATGCTGAGAAGTGACAGTGGAGTTTTCAGCACTAAGTGAGGTATCTCTATCACACCACCATGGCTCAGGGTACATTGCTGAAGTGGTGGTGCTAAGAATGTAAGAGGCAAAGGAAAGGGAGCAGTATTTACAGTGCTATCATCCAGACACAAAGTAGCTTTCATTTTTGTGACATGACAATGACTGATGACCTACACAAGTCATGCAGAATGGGAGAGAAAAGAAGTGATGACATCAAAATAGAGGAAAGACTAGTTGGAAAGAAGAAAGGAATTCAATTGAGGGGGTATTTTAGAGGGAGAAAAGGGAGTATTGAGTGGTGTTCCTGATATATTGTGTATAATTATAGAAGTTGTCAAAAAAAAAAAGTTTAACAAATGCCCTTGTGTAAAAATAAAAAGCTAGGGAAGCTAGTCAAATGACAAAATATTGTAATGACAAAGCCAAAGTAAGGACATGACTACTGGACATAGAATGCTTAGAAGTAAGGTATGTCTCATACCTTCAAGAAAAAAATACACATAAAATACTTTGATTATTGAAAAAGTTATACAAAGCATTATAACATTCTTGTCTTGGTATTTGAATGTAAAAGTTAGCTTTATGTTGACAGAGGAGTCAATGAAGTCTTGGGAATTCTGTTTACCCCATATCATTGATGGGAGACTGTAAACAGCTTCTCTTTCTGTATCTGAGGGCCTTTCCACTAGACTGTATTGTTTGCTGCCAGGCATGCTAATCTTATGAAGATGATTTTTTAAAATGTTTTATTTTTATTTACTTGACTGAGAAAGAGGGAGAGTGAGAGACAGCATGGGCGTGCCAGGGCCTCCAGCCACTGTAAACAAACTCCAGAAGTGTGCACCCCCTTGTGCATCTGGCTGACGTGGGTCCTGGGGAGTCAAACCTGAGTCCTTCAGCTTTGCAGGCAAACACCTTAACCATTAAGCAATTCCTCCAGTCTGGTAAAGATGATATTTAAAAAGTTAGAACATTGTACATGTTGAGAAACTCCATGAAGAAAGGAAGACAGAATGGAAGGAAGGAGGGGAAATATACTATAGCACTATCTGCATTTTCCGGAAAATTGGAAATAAATTCCTTCCTTACCATAAACTCAGAAAAATCACTGGCTTTGAATGGAGTACTACAACTTTAAGAATTAGGTTTCCAGTTGCTCCATTTTTCCTGTCTGATACTAGTAGACATGACTATTATGGGCTAATGACTGCTCTCTGATTGTATTTGAGGCCTACTCCATGGGAAAGGTTCTGATACAATAGTCAAAAGACTATGACTGGGGACCTGTTACTGTTTGGATAAATGCATATAGAGTATGCATCAAATTGCCCTCTATTATGTGTGCTAATGCCCATACATTAGTGTTACTTTCCCTTTGCTGAAGATAGCAGTGACAACTAAGGACACTCAAAACTCAAGCTTTCCATAGTGCTAAGAATAAGTGACAGTCAAGTGTTCAGTGTTTAAATGAGATATCTATATCAATCCCTATAAGACTTGGGATATACTGCAGATGAGGAAGTAGAAAAACATGAGTCAGAAAATGGGGAGGAATGCTGTGGAATACTGGCTTCTAGCTATTACATGGTTGTAGTATTCATGACCTCACCATGATAGTCATTATCTGAAAAAAATAAAACAATCTTTAAACTGTTTCATCACAGATTATTGAAAAGTGCATGAAACATTCATCCCTCTGTAAGGAGTAATTAGTTAGCAGTTAATGGTTGGAGAGGAGCAGAAGACATTTTGTACATAGATGTAATTACAGGTAGGTTGTATGTCCCCCCCCCACCTTAAAATAAAATCAATGGGTTTCTCTCTCTCTCTCTCTCTCTCTCTTACACACACACACACACACACACACACACACACACACGGAAAATAAAAGGCATACAAGTAAAAATGGGGCTAGTTTGGAAAAAGTTCAGTAGAGGGAAGATGAGGAAGGCAGTCAAGAGAAGTTAATAAGAGGAAATTTGTTAAAAATACATTATTATTAAAATGCATGCAAATTGTCACTAAAAACGAAGACTAAAGCCATGCTCTCCACTGACCTCTTTTGGTAATTTCAACCTGTGCATTCATTCCCATCAGGTTCAGTATGTTTATCATAGAGCTCTAGGCCATACAATAGTTTATATTCTTCCTAAATCTCAGTTCATTGTAAGTCATTAAATGTGACAGGACATAGAAAATCGTATTGACAGACAGTTCCTAAACTTAATTACTAACCAGCTCTAGCCCCAATCAATTAACCACAGCACTGTGACACAACATAAATTCTGGATGAACCTTCATGGAAAGGTTGGCTCTTCTCTTTTTTGTCAATTAGCTATTTCAGTTCTTCTCATTTTCCATGTTGAGATAAAAGCAAGCAAAACTGTGTTGATTACTACCAAACTGACCTTGTAATTATACACTAACTGCCACCCCCACAGATATGGACTGAGGTCTTATTTTTAAACTTAATCCAACTCCACATTCAATAATTCCAAAACAAAAAGAAAATCACCTTTTCGTTTTAGGTCACTAATACAAGGCTTTGAGAAGATAATGGTTTACTCAACATAATGCACTTGGTAAATTACAGCTGTCAGGCATGTCATATGTGCTCTTTGTTTTACACAGATTTTTTTTTTCATAGTTTGCAAATGTGACACATAAGGAATACAACACTTTGTAACTTTCAATGATTCAGCCCAGAAATACCAAAACTAGGGAGTACATATGAGCTCTTATCTCCTAGCCCACTACAATTCTTTTCTTTTTTTAATTTTACTTTTATTTACTTGCAAGGAGAGAGAGAAAGGGGAGATATTGGATACCCCAGGCCTCTTGCTACTGCAAATGAACTCTAGACACATGTGCTTCTTGGTGCGTCTGGATTTTTTTTTTTTATTATTTCTATAAATCATTTCTTTTTTTTTAATTTAATTTATTAGTTTTCTTTTCAGCAAATACAGGCAGTTTGGTACCATTGTTTAGGCTCATCCATGATCTACCACCTCCCATTGGACCCTCCTTGTTGATGTAAATGGGTCGTGCATTGTGGAGTTAGCCCACAGTTATGGGTACGATAAATGTCTCTGCATATCATGACCCAACATGTGACTCTGACATTCTTTCTGCCCCCTCTTCCGCAAAATTTCCCTGAGCCATGTTGGGTTCATTTTTGGTCTGCTTCAGTGCTGAGGTGTTGGGGGCCTCTGAGGCTCTGGCTCTCTGATTTGGTAGGAGTTGATTTTTCTCTGTGTTGGTCTCCTTCTTCCCTTTTGTGCTGGTATCCAGTTCATCAGGAAAACATCACCCTTGCTTGTTTTGCCTTAAGCACCTTACCTTCTAATCTTTATGAACAATTTAAATGAAATCTATAGTTTAGAAATTATATTTTAGCATTTTTTTAGCAAGTACTGCATATCTTCTCTTGTATCATGATACCTTACCTTTCAGATTGCCTCTATAATACATCAAGGTTGTCAGTAAATTAAAATTTCCAATGGTTTGTTTCATCAACATAAAACTAAGCATTTTAATTTGTTGTCTGAACATTTGATCCTTTAAATCTTAGTCCTTAGACTATGAGTTATTTTTTGTTAGCTTTTAACTGCACAGTATCATTAGACTATCCTGAATATTTGGGCAACCATCATCTCAACTCTCTTCTTTCCCCTAACACTGGTAACCTCCAGGGCTGTGTGTGACAATCTTCTACCCTGCCCTGCCTGGCAGTCTCACATATAGCTTTCATATCATTTCTATAACCTTAGAAACCTACCTCATGTCTCACTGATTCTAACATGTCTTATCAGACTACCCAGCTCACTTGCACTTTAAATATGCTTGCTGTTGTAAACAATTACATGTGACCAAAAATTGAAACTAGCAACCACTAGACAGCGCATGCTTGCTAGGTTTTGAAAAGTGAAGTGATTTTAGTCAATCCTTTAAGTCAGAGAGTTCGTATGAATAACCAAATGAAAAATAATACTGTTAACTTATAATTACTTGAAACATTTAATTTTCTAGTCAAGATTATTTCTATGAGAATAAGGTTTAAATTTAATATTTCTATTCCTTTTTTGCTATTTTTTGTTTCTTTGAGATAGGGTCTCCCTCTAGCTCAGTCTGACATGGAATATTCAGTCTCAGGGGTCCTCAAGCTCATAGTAATCAAATTGCCTTAGCCTCTAGGGGACTGGAATTAAAGGTGTGTACCACCATGACCCATCCTTTATTTAAAAGTATATATTCAAGTAATATGCCTGGCTTCTTTGTGAAAATGATAAAATGAACCCAAAATTACTTCAAAATGTCTTGCCTCAGAAAACTAACATGAAATTAACCTCCTCATGGACAAATGTTTTTTTATATTATAAACCAGTTACAGCACACTTTAAAACTGGTAATATCTCATGCTGTGTTTGGATACTAGTACATCGGTTCTATAGTTCCATAGTTTTATAATATATTTATATACAAACACAGTTCTATAATTTTGGCAAAGGCAAGTAAAAGTGATCTGTTTTCAGTGGTGGTATCTGTAAATTTTTGGATGTTACTTAAGCAGAAATAGCTTAGAAGGAAAATCAGAATGACATTTTATCTGGCTTCTGTGTGGTTATTAAAAGAAAAAGAAAGAAAATCATTCTTTTAATGTAATAATCATGAAAAAACTAAGCTCTTATTAATTTCTTTCTATAAAGAAAGATAGTATAAACTAACATAGAGTAAGTATATTTCTAAATCAAAATTACAATCATAATAAATCACATTAACCTGATTTTACAGATCAGGAATATAAGGGATAGAATAATTAATCATTCTACATAGCTTTATTAATTTTATGTAATCAAATTTGGATCTGTATCAAATCACATGATTTTGTAGCACTTGAACTTAATTATGTTTCAACATTTTAAAGGATATATACATAGTAGAAAATATCCTGATTTCTTGTCAGACGTTATCTGCTTTGTACACACTGCATTCTTCACGGGGGTTAGGGTAATGCAGCAGTCATGGTGGAACACATGTACAATGCCAGTACTTGGGAGGCAAAGCCAGGAGGATTAGGGCCTCCAGATCACCCTGGGCTACATTCCAAATTCAAGGGTAGCCATGGCTGCATGAGACCTTGTCTCAAAAAAGAAAATAAAAACATGTTTTAGAATATAGCACGTGCCTAAAATACTAAATTTAAGATAATTGGTAAGTTCTCAAATCTGCAACTTTATAAGTAATGATAAATATCTAAATTTTATTAAAAATATACTAGTAGCAAAATCCAAATGCAAATTATTCACTTTCACTATGCCGCTTAATCTATCCTACAGTGATTACAGGAACATGATAGGCAGTGGATATGTATCGGATACAAACACTTCTGTGTGACTTTGTTCAAATTGAATGCTCCTTATTTTGTCATTATTTTTTCCTAAGGAGAAAACAGATGGTAACAGAAAAGACTGCTCTCTCCCTTATATTATCATGATAAAGTCATGATCATGCATAATCATATATTTTTAATGTTAGTTATTTTGAAAATAATATACAACATTAAGACCCTCTAGTCTCCAAGAGGCCATGTCACTCTCTATGTTCAGTAACCTAAGCTTGGCATTATGGAAAGGATTCCTGAATAAATTCTGTACAACAGAAAAAGCAATATCTTAGTAAATGCTTATTAAATAAATAATTCAGCATAACATGCATTTTTTGGCAATGTGGTGTTGAAATTAATTAACTTTCCAACTGCTATTCACCATCTGTGGTGGTTTGATTCAGGTGTTCCCATAAACTTATATGTTCTGAATGCTAGGTTCCCAACTGATGGAGATTTGGGAATTAATGCCACCTGGAGGGAGTGTATTGTTGGTGGCAGGCTTATTATGGGTGTTATAGCCAGTTTCCCCATGCCAGGGTTTGGCACACTCTCTTGTTGCTGTTGTCTACCTGATGCTGGCCAGGGGGTGATGTCCACCCTCTGATCATGCCATCATTTTCCCCTGCCATCATGGAGCTTCCACCTTGAGCCTGCAAGCCAAAATAAACCTCTTTTTTTCCCCACAAGCTGCTCTTAATTGGGTGATTTCTACCAGCTATGTGAACCTGATTACAACAGTAAAGTGATACCGAGGAATCGTGTTACTTCCTGCTAGACCCCTAACTGTGTGGCTTTGGCCTTTTGGAGCTGATTTTCAATAGGATTGTGGAAAGATTTAAAACTGTGGCATAAGAGATGCCTTGTAGTGCTATAAGTACACCTTGATTGACTATTCTGGTCAGAGCTGCAAGACCTGAATGCAGGGCTGGAGAGATGGTTTAGCAGTTATGCTCTTACCTGTGAAGTCCAAGGACCCCACTTAGATGCTAGATTACCCAGGACCCACGTTAGCCAGATGCACAAAGGGGCGCATGCATCTGCAGTTCATTTGCAGTGGCTAGAGGCCCTGGCACGCCCATTGCATCTCTCTCTCTTTCTCTCTCTCTCTCTCCTCTCTCTCTATCTGTTGCTCTCATACTCTCTGTTGCTCTCAATTAAATAAATTAAAAAAAAATCATATAGAAAAAGAAAAGACCTGAATGCAGTAAGAACTATGGACTGTGAGGTTTGGCTTATGAGGGTGAGAAAGAGCTTTGCTTGTACTGGGCTAGCCATTTGTGTGAGGCTTGCTGTTATGCCTGTGTCCCAGTGCAGGGTTGCACTGGGTAGAAATGAACTGATGTGAGCAGAGGGATATGGCACACAAAGAAAAATCTTTGGGTGAAGTATTGCCTGTTCAGCTGCAATTGAGAGATTACAACCATTGAGACTGGGGTGTCTGACCTGCACTGGGGCAACAGGAAGAATCTAGACTCTTTTCGAGGGGCCTGAGTGCTCAAGAAGTGTCCTGTTCTTCAAAGTCTGCTTTTATTCCCCCCTGGATTAACAAATTGGCACCCTACCTACTATTGTGGAGTATAAGGAATGCAGGAAAGAGAGGGTCATTGAGTTTTCAACTCAGTCTTGCATTTTGGAAATGACTATGGGTAGTGTGAAGCAGGTTTTTATCAGGGAAGTCTAATTTTTCTAATTTTATAATTATCCCTACTATTTGGTAATTGTCTCCTGGAGAAAAGAATCATATGGAAGTAGTGGAACATGAACTAGGTTCCAGATGAGTACGTGTAGCAGTCAGCTTCAGTTACTGGGCTGAACCTCTAGCCCAGACAAAGTTATTGAAGAAGGGAATGTATTTGAAGCTTACAGAATCAGGGGAAGTTCTATAATGGCAGAAGTTGACCCACTTTCACAGGCTGAGGCAGATAGAGAAAAGCCATGAGCAGCAACATAGACAAGCACACTGCTGAACTCCAGGAAAAGCTCAGCCCTTTGCATGTTTTAGGCTGGAATTCAAGTGCAGCCACAGTGACACCTCCTTCCAGCCAGGTAGCTAAAAATCCCACAAGCTTTAATAAAACTCCTGATTCTATTGGGGGACATCTATTCAAAGTATCATAGTACAAAAAATAAAATATTTACATGGGGACTAAGAAAGTGCCATCTATATGAGAGTGTATATCAGTGAATGAATTTCAAATTATGGATCAACCTTGCCAATTTTTGGATCCACCTGGATCAGCTTGGAAAGGCACAGATAAAACAACCACCATTACTCTATGAAAGTCATGGCAGTTATGTTGTGGTGACATGCATAAGTGACAAATGACAGAGCTTCTTCCTTTAGTGTGAAATCTCTCCTTGGTTGTTTTAGAATGCCACTCTTCTTTACCACTGCAGGCCTGTTTATAGCCACTCTCAGACACAAAACAAACATGGACATCCACCATTTCAAACACAGGAGGGTGCCTTATTTCGCAGATTCTCTTGCCCTGCTTCCCCATAAACAAATATACAAAACTCTCACTTGTCTAACCCTGTTATCAATTCAAGGGGGTCAACTAGAGAGTCTTCTTTGATTCTTCAAGTTTATATTTTCTAGACTTTTCTTCTTCAATTATCCTACATAATTAATTTATAGTTTCCTTAATAACCATTTTATTTATAATACTCTGGTTTTGCTTCTATGAACAAACTGTGACTTGTTTGTTGCAATATTGTAGTGGGTAAAGGACTGTCTTGGAAAGATGTGTGGGTATGGCTTTATTTGATGTAGAAACTAGATTCACAGGGAATTGCAATGTAGTTATGAAAATGTACTAGCAGAAGCAAAGCTATTTTGGATTTAATGGTGGAAAATCTGAATTGTAAAGATATTTCTGTGTCTAAGCATTTCTATGGGCAGAAAATAGGATAAAAAATTCTCAGCTGCAAATATGGACCTTTTCTTGTACTAAAAGGATGACTCACAATTCTTCACTAGCAGCCAAACAAATCTATTTTGGAGCAAACCACACTCTGGTGGTACTGGGTAAATTTTCTCCACTCACACAAAAATAGGAATGTCAAGTAAGGACTCCATTACTATCTCCCAATTGATTTTAATTTGTTAGTGGTAATTTATATTAGCCCATAATATATGATATGAACAACATCTACGAAGTCCCTTCTAAGAGACCACATTCACACTGGAGGATGATTTAGTTATTTCTGCTTTGTGCTCTAATGTAGTGGAGAGGGCTTTTGTTGGCTTTGAAATAGATTCATATGTTTTACTTTAATGTATAAATGTGAATAATTTATGAGTGGAATATAGATTAGTGGACTAAAGGTGGCCCTATTTATTGCTATTCTGTTACTTTAGTCTTAATTAGTATGTAACCAGCTTAGACTGCCCCCCCCAAAAAAAAAATCAGGGAAGATTGCATTTGGTAGTAGACCTTAAATACACTTTGATTTTAACTTTCTCTCTCCCGGTCTCATCTGTTAGAATGCAACTTGCATACTATGTGAAAAGTTCAGACTAGTTAAAGAGATCACCGACACAAGAGTTGAAGAGTTTGACTTAAATGTCTCATGTGACAGTAGCATCAACAGAAGTCCATGGGAAAAGCCATGGTGGAGCATCTAGCCACTCAAGCCTATCAAATGCATGCAGCTCCAGCCAGCACATCAGCCCAGCCTAGCAATGGTGAAAGATAAATAGATGTTTAAGTTAATGAGTTTTGGATAGAGAGAGGGAAAAAGACAGAGAGAGGGATTTCAGGAAGAAAAATATAAACAGAATAGCTTCTCTTAAACTCCAATGCAATTCTAAAGTTCCAAGAAGTAATAGTAATATAGCCAGTAAAACAAACCCTTGGTCCCTTCCACAAGTGTTCATAACCCCTATTCTAAGGATTATTTCCTGTAAGGCAGCAGATCTTGTTTCCAAAATAACTTTCCCTTATTAAGAACAATTATTACAGGCTAGACAAAAGGATCAGTGGTTAAGGGAGCTATTTTCTCAATCATGACAGCCTGAGGGATGCCTAAGACCTTCAAATCTGAATCTCCAGATCCCATGTAAATAGCTGGGCATGGTCAAATATGTTTATAACTCCATGTCCAAAAAGGGGATCAGAGATGAGGGGTGCTTCAAGGGCATATATGTATGCATGCATCACACATACCACCCCACACACTACATTGCATATATACATACACAAGCTAAAATAAAATAAAAATAGTTGTTAACACTTAAAAATGCCTGAACCTGTGGCTCTGTAAGACTATGAGTTGTGAAAGCTGATTAAGCTATTTAGCATTGCTGAGCTTCAAGTGTCAGTGCTCTTATTGAAAATGCAGATAAATAATGATGACTTTGAAAAGGCACACTTCTGAGGGTCACATGAAATAGAACAGAAAAAGCATCTGAACACAATCCTATAATCACAGAGACTGTGTTTATTTTTTTTTTCAATAATGTAACTGTCACCATTATTGTCTAACAGTGGAGGGGGTGGAGTGTTTGGTTGGGTCCAAGAAATGACCATTGGTATTTCATACTAGGAGAAAGAAGTACTAAATAGATACATATTTTGATAAGTTGGGAAGTGGAAAGCCTTACTTTTCCCAGGAAAGAATTCTTCATTGAATAAGCATTGTTTTTGGACACAGGGATGAAATTGAGGAATCTCACCTTGCCACAAACACACACTTCATTCAACACAGCCCGGGGTTTGCCATGGGGTCCATGGTGGAAGGAAGGGGCATTGGGCCTCCATCTGAGCAGCCAAATGTCTATGCAGTCAGTACTTATCAAACTTCATCACGGAGGCACACCGTTAGAAACAGCCTGTGCTTATTAGGGACATTATTACTGGGCAGTATCTGAATTTGCACTACTATTTCCCCGGCAAAATATAAACCCTAATGTTCACCCCTGTCGTAGTCAGTCTCACGTTGCTGAGATGAACATTCAAACCAGGCACACTGTAGTGGGAGAAGGGATTGATTTCAAGCATACAGATGCAGGGGAAGTTCCATCAAATGGTGGAAGAAGCTGCTTCCATTCATCCAAACATTGAGAAACAACCGAACAGCCTGCAAACACCGAAAGCAGAAAAGCACAAATGCTACACCAAGCAGGACTCCGGCCGAAACTCAGTCTGCTCTTCATAACTTTGGGCTGGAAATCAGACCTGCCCCTAAGTACACCTTAGGGCTGGACCACAGGCTCTACTCCCAGAGACACTTCCTCCAGCCAGGCTGCTGGAGTCCCATTACAAGCTGTAGTAAAACCCCAAGTCTATGGGGGGCACATGTTCAAACCACCACAGCCCTTATGCATTCCAGGGGAGGAAGGTGATAAGGGCTATAGACTTATATGGAATTACAGAAGGCACATGACTACAGTTTTTATACATGATTTTATTCCATCAGAAAACATTAAGTGAAATAGCATAAGCATATTTTCAAAGTCTTGTTCTTGGTTACATTTCTTACAGCCCTGTCTTAACATTTTTCATCTATGTGGAAACCGAATGTAGCTCTACCATGTCAGTATGTTTAACCTCCTAAGCCCAGATAGTTCCTCAGAATGGATTTCAGACAGAGTAGGAGTCAGAGATATCTAGGGACATATGGAGAAGTAAGATGATTTATTTGTTATTTTTATTTTCCATAGGCCAATAGCATAATTCTCCCCTGATACTAGTTAGAAATGAAATAAATATCCCCACTGAATGACTAGGTTTTGAAAATCATTAATATAGTAGTTTGAAATTGAGGGAAAAAAATCAAACAAAACAAATCAACACCCTCTAAATAAAATAATTTAGGAGATAAATAAAATTATTAGCCCACTAAATGCTCCCATAAATATGCATAATTATAATTCAAAAAATAAAAATTGAGGAGCTGGAACTAACAAACAGGCATTGATGAATATCTAGGTTTTTTTTTTTTTTTTTTTTTTTTTTTTGTCTTTAGGAAGCTCCTTCATTGGATGTCAGGGAATAGTCATTGATTAATGTTAGAACCAGAATGTCTCTGCTTTTGGACGCTGATTGCCATTTCTTTGAAACTCTGTTTCCCAAGAGTGAACCAAACCATCCCTCCCAATGATCACTTTCCTGGAATGAACCAAACCACCTGTAGGATTTTACTTCCCTGAAGTGACCCAAACCCTGAGGTACGGTGGATCTCCCTGCAACCAAAAATTTCAATACTGCACTGCCCCATAACTATACCCTCGTTTGTAAGGGAAGTGGCTTCTGATATACCTGGTCAGAGCATTTCTTAGGCTTTCCTGAACAAAACCTGTCTTGGACATTGAACCAAGTCTTTCCTGGTTTTTTTTTTTTTTTTTCCCCTAACACTTACCTATGACAAGTCCAGGAATGCACCTGCCTTAGTTTTTTGGTTGTATTAATTCATACTTCTAAACACTGTGAATTACTGTAACAGTTCCAGTCATGATTATAAAACAGACTCTCCAGAATCAGCCAGCAGAAGGTTATGGCACAGATCCTGTGGCAGGGAGCCCCCCTTCTTATTTAGAGCCTGGGCCTATCAAGTACTAATTGTGTGACCTCAGAAATGTTGTTCATACTCTGGGGTCTCAGGGCTTTCAGCTATGTTATTAAAAGGTGGTTGAAACATATATGATATGCAACATAATAATATAAAAATATATAATATATAATAAATACTTTGTGGTATTATATGCAGCGTGGGGCCTCTAATAGATGTGAATTATGAATAGGCATGTTCTGCCGGGCTGCTTGTCTTCACTCCTGCAAAAGCATCTCCTGACATCCCACTGCTGAGGTGATCAACTCCAGATATTATCCTTGTGTTATTCTAGGCCTGAATTCTCAATCTCTATTGTGCACAGGAATCACTTTAGGGGTTCTTGTTAAATTAAGATTCTGGCACAGTAGACTCAGTAGGGCCTGCATTTATACATTTCTAATAAGTTCTCCAGCAATGCCCATGTTGCTTGTAGACAGAAAAAAAATTTGAGCACAATGCTACACTCTAAATTAAAAAAAAAAAATGCATTCATTAACAGGGTAGATTACTTTAATAGTGGTTCCTAAAACATGGCATGGGAAAGTAGGAAAGAATGATTCACTTTGTCCATTCGGTGATCAACTGTCAAGTAGATATTGCTAAAAGGAAAGGTAAATGTTCCACAAAAGAAAGATGTGAGAGGATTGCAATGCCACTTTAATGTGAAGGGCTCAGAGTTTGAATCTGATCTATGCAGCGGCAGGAGACCAGCTTGATGGAGAAGCAGAATTGATAAATTCACAGGGCTGGAAAGAAGCTTTTATGAACCGCTGTGCTGAGAGTCCCACCGCAAAGATTGGAGAAGGACTATTCACATGCATGGAGTTATAGTAGCAGGAAGTCAGTTCTGTAAATTCCTGCACATCTTATGTCACATTGTGGTTGAAAAATATTGCAAAAGATACCAGTTGAGTAGAATTTATTTCATTTCATTATGTTTTTTTTTTTTTTTGGAGAATAATAATTTCCTCATAAAGTTAACAGACAAAAAGATGTAAAATTTCTATGACAGAACTGTAGCTATTATTGTGGTAGCAAAATAAGCTATTATAAGATATATCTTTCTAAGAAATTATGTTTATTACAAAAATTGAAATAAGTTGAGCTGGAGAGATGGCTTAGAATTTAAGGAGCATGCCTGTGAAGCCTAAGAACCAAGGTTTGATTGTTCAGGTCCCATATAAGCCAGGTGCACAAGGTCACAAGGTGGCACATGCATCTAAAGTTTGTTTGCAGTGGCTAGGGGCCCTGGCACACCCATTCCCACTCTATCTCTATCTCTCACCCTCTATGTCTTAAGTAAATAAATAAAATAATGAAATCTTAAAACATGAAATAAGTTATGTTCTAGGTGGGATATCTTTCAAAATTTACAAAAATCTTAATAAATTGATATAAAATTCTAAAGAATGTTGTCTCAAACCATATTATCTGTATGTGACACAGATTGCAACATAATTCATTCTGGCACTACTCCTCACAAAGGTTTAGGTGAAATTTTTCATGTTAAACTGTAAGGATTATTTTTTTTTTCTTAAATGGAAATGATGACAGTCTTACTAGCAAGATGGTCTCTTATGAGGTCAAGGTAAAAAAAAAGTACATTGACACTTTTACAAATATAAATTATCATTGATTTAAACTCTTTCACAACTGCAATTCTACTTTTCTTTTCAATAAGAAAATGTTTGCAAGTTAATTTTACATCTGTATCAGTGAGCTAAAAGGAAACAAAAGAAAAGAAAAAGGGAGGCTGGAGAGATGGCTTAAATAGGTAAAGTGCTTGCCTCAAAACCATGAGGACCTAAGTTTGGATCCTAGCACCCATGCAAAATCTGGACATAGCGGGGCATACCTTTAATGCTAGTGCTGGGGAAACACATAAGAGAATCCCAGGACAAACTGAATAATTAGTCTAGATGAACAGGTGAACTTTGATGCAGCAACAGACTTTGTCTCAAAATATAAACTCAAAAGCCAAGCTTGGTGGTGCAGACCTTTAATCCCAGCACTTGGAAACACAAGTAGGAGAGTCTATGACAGCTCGAGGTCACCCTGAGACTACAAAATGAATTCCAGGCCAGCCTGACCGAGAGAAAGAGCCCACCTAAAACAAATACATACGTGAAAACATAAAGTGTAGAGTGACTGAGGAAGACACCTGACACCAACCTTTGGCACGTGCACCCACACAAACATGCGAATACACAGATACAACTTGAAAACCACACAGCTGTTCAAAAAAGAAAAAAATGAAAAAGAAATACAAGAACAAGGGAATCTCTACATTTATTTATTTATTTATTTATTTACTTGAGAGCGACAGACAGAGATAAAGGCAGAGAGAGAGAGAGAGAGAGAGAGAGAGAGAGAGAGAGAGAGAGAGAGAGAGAGAGAGAATGGGCATGCTGGGGCCTCCAGACACTGCAAATGAACTCCAGACGTGTGTGCCTCCTTGTGCTAAGGTGGGTCCTGGGGAATTGAGCCTCGAACCAGGGTCCTTAGGCTTCACAGGCAAGTGCTTAACCACTAAGTCATCTCTCCAGTCTGAATTTCGACATTTTTAAGGCACACATGCACACATTTGCTTTCAGTCAAGGTTATCTTATCAATAAGAGATAGTACACTCCAGCTGAGTAAGTCTACTATACTCTCTCCAAGAGACCAGAGGGTACGTCCAGTTTTGATTACCTTTGGTGTTACCTTGATTGAAAGGCTTTTTTCAGGTCTTATCATGATTAGTAGACTTTTGTCATTCAAACTCCCAACTTAAATTTCCTCTCCTCACCAGGACTATCTCACCAATAATCTGTTTCCATCCCACTCCTATATATTCAAGGACTGTGTATCATGCATAAAATGTTAATCTCTTGGTTTACTCATCACAGAAATCTTGTCCATCGGTCAGTCTCCCATCAAATGAACTTTTCTTTCTAATGAATGTGATCCCTGAGAACAAGCTTATACCTTCTCTAATGAGGTAGGTGACCAGTTATTATATATAATATAACTGACACGGAGTAATTATCTCTTAAGTCAGAAAATGGAGATAAATGATGGTCAACATCAGCATGAGAATGGCTTTCAGACAACACTTTTGATACCAAGTTTGCTGTATGGATGTTTCCAGTTAAAAACAACGTGAAGCAAAGCCTGAAATCAATGGCTGTGGGTAGACCAACTCCAATGTGTCTGGGTGGGTGAGAGTCCACTATTCTATACACTCCTCCCTCCTTAGATACTAGTGAGCTTCAGAATGTTGTAAGATCAGTAGTTTATCACTAAAATGGGCAATAAGGTAGAATTAAACATAGCATATATACTGTATATCTTCATGCCTATGTGTGCATGTGGGTATGGGTGATATGAGTGAGCGGGAGCACATATGTCTATGTATGTGTCAGACATAGGAGGGCCCCTTGGTTAAAGCAAGCTTAAGCTGTCTCACATGAAGGCCCCAGGCTTTGGAGAGGTCGCAGCAGCCTGAACCGCTGGTCATATCTCAGACACAAAACTGGCAGGAGAGCTCCTCTTTCCATGCTCAGGGGTTGCAGTGAGCCAAGATTCTTCCCCCATTCTTAGGGGTCATACTGAGCCTGGACCCCTGGACAAAACCTCCACCCAGGAGAGGTAAGGCCACTCCCTCTCCAAACCCGGGATGCCTGAACATTCAGATAAGACTTAGGCTTTGCCCATAACCCTCTGACCTTTGGCCAGTTGCATAGGAAACTCCTTATATGGTATCAGCCATCAACCTTTGCACAGCTCATCCCCCTGTACCCTATACCTTCCCTTTGCCTTTGCTTAGGGGCTGGAATGTATATCCCCATATGCTGGCTAGGCATGAGCAAGCAACCTTGTACATCCAATCCCTTTAGGCCCCTCTCCCACCCTCACCTGCTTACACACCCGTTTCCTGATTGATTAAAGCAAGGCATTCACAGAGACTGTCTCCCAAAAGTGATTGTTTCCCACACTCACCACAGTTGCATGGACACCTACAAGGAGCAGACCAGGAGCATCCAGGGACCCACAGGTGTGCATGTGTGTGAAGACCAGTAGACAACCTTGTAAGTCATTCATCTGATGCTATCTGCCTTTATTGAGAAAGGATCTCTCATTGACCTAGAGCTCAACAATTAGGTTACATTGGCTAACCATTCACACCCATTAATTATTCTGTCTCTAGACTTTCAAATATGAACCAACACACACACACATTTTAACATGAGTTCCAGAGCTAAAGTTAGGATCACATTCTTTGCAGGGAAGCACATAACTGACTAAATGATCTCCCCAGCTTGGCATATATATTTATGCACGAGTTATAACTCATATGATAACATTATATGCCAAATTAACTTCAGTGACAAATTTCAGATTTCAAAGTGCTGCAATCAAGTTAGTTAGTTGGTCACATGTACAAAACTAATGCATTAAGTTATCAGCTGGATAGGCATGTATGCTATTGAGGAAGAAAAGGATTTATTAGAACTCCAAAACCTCAACTTTATTACTATAATCCTATTTATTGTAGATATATTTAACTTTATACCTAAGAAAAGTTCAAAATGAAATAAAAAGTATATATATATATATATATATATTCACTTATTTTCAATTTTGTACTTAAAAGTGAAAAATATCATATTAGCAATCCAGTTATCTAGTTCACGGCATTGCTATTCTCACATCATAGTATTTCATTTTTAAATGCAATGTTCAGTTTTGTCAGGCAGGTATATATAATAACCAAGTGTGCAACCAGAAGCTTCAAAGGTTGGATGGTATAAAACTAATCTTCTTAAAAATGGTCTTTGGTGGAAAACCACTGAGTATATGGAAGCAGGCTTATTTTTCTTCATGACATTACAGCTTCCTAATGTTCTAAACAAACTCAATAATAATCATAATATAGGCATTCATCCTTTCTAATCCTTCATACCAAACCTAATTATCTTGTAAGACTATGACTTCTCAAGTCTCTTACATGTTTTGAATGCTTTCAGAAGTTTTCTAAATCCCTCTGACTCAGCATGAATTATGAGCTCCCCAGAGTTCATAACCCATTGTCCTTTCCAGAATCCTTCCTCTATAGATCAGTAGGTCACATATTTCTATGACTGCACTCTTCTGATTGAAACTCATTTCTCTTGCCCCATTTATCTTTAGAAGTCAGCATTATGGGAAGGATTACTGAGTAGGGTCCAAACAACTGGGTAAATGAATAGCCTGAGGTTTGAATAAACAACTCCTTCCTAAACTAGTTGTTTGACAATTGACTAGTAGTATTACTAGCAGTCAAATTTGTACTAGCAGAATAAACCATTCTTATAGTAGAACTCCGTAGCACAAGATGACCTGGGGGGCAATTTCATTGGAACATTTGTCCATGTGAGCTACTTACTTATGAACTATGGAATGTGGCACATGTTGCCCAATATGTCTAAATCTTGCTTTTGCATCCATGAAATATAGAAACTGATATCTAATCTAGAGACTTGTGGCAGTTAATAATACATGGACAAATGCATGTGCAGGTCTGAGTGCATACATATGTATGCAGGTGTACTTATATGAATGTTCAATATTCTTCAGCCCTTGGCATGTAAAGCTAAACTGAAAACCAAAACCATATCTTTATTCATTTTCAAGTACTTTGGGTCTTTTCAAAATGAGATATAGATTTAAACAAAAAACAATCCATTAATAGGGCTAGAGGGATAGCTTAGTAGTTAAGGAATTTGCCTGCCAAGCCTAACAACCCAGTTTCAATTCCCCAGTACCTATGTAAAGCCAGATGTACAAAGTGACACATGCATCTTGAGTTCGTTTGAAGTGGCTAGAGGCTCTGACATAACTCTCTCTCTCTCTCTTTCTTTTTGCTTGCAACTAAATGAATAAAATATTTTTAAAACAAAATCAAATAGCATGCATCATGCTATTTTACTAATGTGTAAATGTGGGCTACTAAGAAACAAAGATATTTCAAAACTTGGCTCCCCATCCAACTGGTTTATCAAATTACACAAAATAAGTTATATCTTTTTTTGTTTGTTACTGTTATAAAATGGTTTATACTAACTACTTTCTCAAGTAGTGTTGAATAAATTCAATTATATGTTTATGACTTCAAAACTGATGATGTGAAAAAGAAAATAGTCAAGGCACAGTAAGCTGTGGATGCCCAGCAGTCAGGCAGCTCCATTGGCTGGTGCTGTGCCTTTATCCTGTTCCTCGCAGCATGTGCAAAAAACACTGTATGTGCTCCCTGCAATGAAACTGTGGTTTACTCAGAGAATTGAACC
Source organism: Jaculus jaculus (assembly GCF_020740685.1). Taxonomy (NCBI): domain Eukaryota; kingdom Metazoa; phylum Chordata; class Mammalia; order Rodentia; family Dipodidae; genus Jaculus; species Jaculus jaculus. Next base: position 161,779,685 of record NC_059104.1, on the reverse strand, counting down.
TTAAATCATAATCTGTGGCTTTTATACTCTCATAGTACATTCAAAGGCTAGGCAACAAGGAATTTATTAAGGAGTTGGAAGTGTTTGGAATTAAAACAAGAAGACCATTTGAACAGAAAAATAAAGATTTCTGGAAATTAGCTTGAGTAAAAAAAAAAAAAAAAAAAAATAGTCTTTGTTTTCCTTTCTTCACACCAGTATTTATCTTAGAAGCTATGTTTTCATAATTCTTATTTGTACATAGTTCTGCTGTAGTGTTTTTTTTTTTTGTTTGTTTGTTTGTTTTTTTGGTCTAAGTCGATGGTTCTCAGTATAATTTCACCAACTTAAAATTACTAAATATCACAGAGATTTGTTTACATGGATGACATCTATAACTATTTAGTATTCAGAAATTTTAACATTTATAAAGTAAATAACATTGTTAATTCCTTTAGAGTATCAGTATAGAACAGAGTACATGATTACATAATCATAAAATAATTTTGCACTTGAACATAAATTTGAGTATCACTGGTTCACATTTTGACAAACTTATTTAACATATGGATTCAGGTAAAAATAGTTAAACATTTTAAAAAATCTATTTTGCTGTATAGTGTATTGTAAGACAGCAGTTCCTGCAGCCTCACAGTATTTCCAGTACCCAAAGAGAATGAGAAAGGCCAATGCTACTACATTATTTCTGTCTTAAGACAATAGATTTGTGGTCAAATGCTTGGTGAAAGAAACTGTTTGGTTTTAAAGAAAATACTGGAATGATCCAAAAGCCATCAACACAAGAAAAGCCATCTGACAGCTCTCCTGTGATATTTGCTAATTCTACTACCTTTATCATGGTCCATAAGAAACTGCAACAAAAGCAACCACATGAACAGTGCTCTCAATGGTAGCCAGACAACTACCTCCAATGAAATAGTGACAAACACTGTGGTGAATCACAACACATCATAATAGAGAAATAGAGTCTGCAGAGAAGTGAACACCAACTGCTGACACACTCTCCAAGGCCCATGGATCACTGAACAAAAGAGGGTGAGAAGATTGTGTGAGCCACAAGTAGGGAGCAATACCCTGAGGCACAGCCACCCCCAGAGACAGAGGCCCATATACCCCAAAGTGAACACCGATAACCCTACTGAGGAGGGCCAGCAATGAAATGGGGTCCTGTGGATAGAAATGGTTATACTACAAACTATGTGTGTGTGTGTGTGTATGTGTGTGTGTATATGGAGAGAGAGAGAGGTTTTAAAACTATGAGTGAAATTAGTCATCATCCTCTGGTAAAATTTTACTCTTCCATATTTGTTATCTAACATGTAAATTCTTCAATAAATGCTAAAACGTGGGGTACACCTTTAATCCCAGCACTTGGAGGCAGAGGTAGAAGGATTTCAATGAGTTGAGGCCACCCTGAGACTATAGAGAGAGTGATTTCCAGGTCAGCCTGAGCTAGAGTGAGACCCTACCTTGAAAAAGAGAAAAGAAAAAAAAAACTGCTAAAAGGTAATTAAGGGTTTCTAGAATTTGAATTATTTCTCATATGTTAGGAAGACTTAGGAATAAGAAGAAAAACTTTCATGTGAGGTGGATTATGACATGAGTCCTTTATGAGAAAAATGTATTTTAAATACTTAAGGCCTAAGAAAATGATTAAGATAAATGTTTTAGGTTTTCAGTTTAGTTTATGTTTTCATATTTGAATGAAATATTACATCCTTGCTGTGGATGAGTACAATCAACATAGCTTTCCAAGTTTCTTAACTGAAGAATATATCCTATCTTTACATAGCTAAGGACAAGAGCTAGGAATATTGCTTGTGGTATATCGCTTACCTAAAACGCTTGAAGTCCTTCTAGGATACCACAAAATACATGAACATACACACATAAAAAAACAACAAAAGAACACCTTAGGAGCCTATGAAAAAATAGAAAATTACTAAAGTTTATAGGGTTCATATTGTTGTTTTGTCAGAATTTCTAGGTAGTATTTGACTTACGTACACATCTCTGTGTTTTCTTCCACATTCCTAATAATGGTTTTAAGGATACATGCTGATGCAATACTGCCTGCTGGCATTACTGCCATGAGAAAATATAGTATCAAAGTCATATTGCATTTGACCCCTTACTTAACATTCAAAGTGATGGTCAACAGGGTTATAAGCAAACCTCAGCTTTCTTTCACACCTCTAAGCTCATTCTAAAAATTAATATGATCTTGGGAGCATTCAAGATGCTGGATAATGAATGTTAACAGCAGTTCCTGTTGGCTGCATCTGAGGATGCATTTATATTTCTCATTATCTTATGCAGAATCTTTTACTATTGTCTGCCCATGCTGCTCACTCAGGAAGCTGGCAAAGTGTTAAAGATGTCAAGGAGCAGGAAGCCTCATTTATTTTTATGGCCTTCATCAGCACTTTTTTCCCTTTTCTCTATCTCACTTTTTTTTTTAAACTTAAAGGTCTATAATAGAATCTGCAGATTAGAATCAGGACTGTGTCTAAGTATAGATATGAGACACCTTTCCTAAAGGTGATGAGCAATGTAAGGGCACTTTACTCCCAAGAGACCTGAAACAGACCAGAGGAGAAAGGCAACTAATGGCATTTTTCATGGTGATGTTCTAGATATTTTAAAGATTGTTTGAATCTAATACTATTATGTAACACAATAACTAATAGACTTAGATTTTAATAATATTTATTTTATTTTAGTTATTTATCTATTTATTTGAGAGAGAGACAAGGAAAGAGAATGGGAATGTCATGGCTTCTAGCCACTACAAACAAACTCCAAATGCATATGTCACCTTGTGCATCTGGTTTTATGTGGGTGGTGGATAATTGTTCCTTTGACTTTGACTTTGCAGGAAAGTACATTAACTGCTAAACCACCTCTCCAGCCCCACTTAGATGGATTTATTTTTAACTAAGTAGATCACATGTTACCTACAGGAATAAACAATTTAGTACCATATGCAAATAACTAGCTACTAAAAATTGCTCTAGGGATGTGAATGTAAAATGTCCCCTATAACTTCAAGTAGTCCCTCAACTGGTGGCAATGTTTGGCTTTGGGAGGGACCTTCATAAGAAAATAGAGCTTCATGGGAAGAAGTGAATCAAGCCAAAATAAACTCTTTTCTTCTTTAAATTACTTCTGGTCAAACATTTTCTTACAACAATCAGAAAGTAATTGATATAGAAAATGAGTACTAAGGAGTTGGGGGGGCGGTCATTGCTTTGCAAACCTAGCTAGGTTTTGGGGAATGGTTTAAAGCAGAAAGTGAAAGAGTTTGGACTTTGGGGCTAGAGAAGCCTTGTGATGCTGGGATGTAAAGAAAAGCTTATCCATTTCTGGTGGGGTCTCTGAAGGATATATTGCTGCCAGAATCTTAACTCATTTAATTTAAGAATAGAAGGACTGCATTGGGTACTGGGCTCATGCAGTGTTCAAGGGCTTGCAAACCAGGGAGACCTGAGAACTGAAGGTTCAAGGACATCTCTTTTTAAATGCCAAGCTAGCAGTATTATCTTGGTAAAGGTAAAATGCATTTTCAGTCAGATAAAACTTCTAAAATATTGATGAGAAATTAAAGAAGAAGCATTTACTTAAAAGGTACACCATTTTACTTTATCCATGGATACTGTTTCTGTTATAAACCAGTAAAATATTTCAACTTGTCAGATTACAACTTTGAGGTCTTTGCAGATGAAGGGTAAACACTGAGGGTGAAAACAATGACCCAGTGTGTGATATCTCCAGAACAAATTGTGCAACTCTTTAAGCATACTTTGATTTGTGAATTTTCATTGCACATAGGAATACTTTGCTTTAGGGGGGTATTATGTGAGATTCATATCTTCATAGTCTAAGATTCATGCATTTTAGAATTGATTATTTTACAATAAAATAGTGTAATGTTAAATTATATATTTTTTCTTCTTTCTAGAAGGATATTGTTTAGATTACTATTTATTAAGGAACAAAATAAACAGATGGAAAATAGTTAATATTTTATGGATGTGTTTTATCCATATAATTTCTCAGTTTCAGTTGTAATTTTTTATAATGCAATAGAGGTATGTGAAGGAAGTATTTCCATTAGACATTATTCACTGACACTGAAAAGCCTTAAAATTTAAATGGAAACCAAGACCTCTTTGTAAAATGTAAGGAAATACACTGTTTGAATCATAAGTAATGTCTTTAGTTTCAAGATAGAGCAAAGAACTTGACAGATGTTGTCCCTGATGTCATGTCTCATAAAGCAGCTTCCATGCTGATAGCATTTCACAATGTCATTTCATTCCAACTGGAGGATAAAATACATAAGTTTCAGGAGAGCTAGTATAGAATAAGAATGGAGTCATATATCATTAGAATTTTGGAAGCCATGCTGAAATGTCATCAGAGAGCAGTTCAATGAAATATCCCACTCTTTTCTGTACTTGATGAAGAAATTACACATCCACATGGAAGTTTGCCTATAAAATATAATTCATCATTGACATTCATATACTATGGGAAATTATAAGTTTAAAGATTCCCCTACCCCAATGTGTTACATGTACCGAATTAAGTTTTATCCCAATGTTTAGATAGCATATTCTTTTGAACTTTTAATGTTATCTTTAATTTTCATATATTTTATTTTCTAGTTTGAGAGAAAGAGGCAGGCATACAAAGAAAGAGAGAGGGGGGATCGGGAATGGGCACGCAAAGGGCCTCTAGCCAATGCAAACAAAATTCACATGCATGTACCACTCTGTGCATCTGGCTTACCTAGGTCCTGGGAATCAAACCTGGGTCCTTTGGCTTTACAGGCAAGCACCTTTATCACTAAATCATCATTTCAGCCCCATATATTTTATTTTAAATAAATTTTATTTTTAATCATAATTACTACAAGCTAGTAGTAAAGTATTATTGTAATAATTTACAAACTAGCTTTGGTTAGCTTACTTATATTATCAAGTGCCCAGAAACATGATTTTATAATATTAGATAAGTACTCTAGATCAATGTGTATGGTGATACAGTATAACAAACCACCAGACATATTCTTGTAGGTCATTAACTATTGTATATTACTTTCCTTCATATTAATTGCAAGCAATGTCTGTACTGCCTTTTGTTCAACATGGTTATATACTATTATGAGTCTATACATATCTTTTGGCAAGTAAAACAAGATACATTGAAATATTGTCATGTTTCACATTATTAGATGTTGATCAGCTCCCTAATTTGTGAAAAGTGACAATATCATAATCAATTTCTTAATTGCCACTCAATATAAGGGATAAAATGTGAGATACCAGCCACATCATTTTTTTTTTCTATAGAAAAGCATACAGTATTTACTTCAAAGCCCACCTCAAGGTGTTTGTTTTCATGTGACCATTGAGTAGTAGGAAGTTGCAATTCTTTCATTAACTCACTTCTGGAAATAAGAGTGAAGAAACCAGTTTGGGCTATTATGTAAGATGATATGTGACCCTAAGGAGAGAAGCTGTCGTAGCTAATCTTCTGATTGCCAAGAAGAGACAGATAAACCTTAAAAGAAGACTCATATAAGACAAATCCTTAGAATAAACAAATGCCAATGAACTACATGAAAGAAGAAAAGAGAATTAGTAAAGAAAATTTTATGAATTGATAGAAAGATGTAAGGACATCTATAGACCTGGGAAAGGAAGTGCACAGAGGTGAGTCACATGTCCCAGGCCACACATCTGAGTGTCGTGTCATCTATCAGCACCCAACTATCCTCATATGAACATTTGCATTAATATGCCACTTACTTCCCCATAACAGATCCTTAAAGAGTGTTAAATAAGACCAGATATAGGATTTGTTACTTTTTGTTTATAAGCCTTTCCTCAATTCTAATCTGACTGATTTTCTTGTCATCTAAACTCATTTAAAACAAATTTGCAAGTAAAATATCATCAGACATGGTATCGGATGTTTTGCTAATGCCTAAATTTATCACATTTTCTCTTATATCCATTAATTTTGAGAATTTATCAAAGGAGGGAACTCAGCTTGTCTACCCCAAATTTATTTATAAACACCTGCTGTTCTAGGTCTACACATATCTTCCTTTCAGCTCTTCTGAATCTTTCAGCCATTTTATAAAATAATTTCCTTCATTTTCATGTGTATATTTCCTTGTCATAATCACCATAGAATAAATAATTGAAGATGAAGGTAGAAAGTACAACATAGAGGTCTTTGATATTCCTAAACAAAATTCCAGACATTGAAAGGCCTGGCCAAATCAAATAAGTTCAGGGCAGGTTATGAGTGGAATTCCTTCCATCCAGTCCTGGGTACCTAATCCATCATTATGGAAAAGGAGGGTTTGTAGATTTAGTAGGTATTTATAGATAGCATGTGTTATGCCTAGGTTCAACTCTGTGTTACTACTCCTGAGCATCTGCTTTTGCCTTCTCTCCATTGGATTTGCTAAGTTTCTTACACATCTCCACTGCAATTATTTACCCTGTGAATATAACCCTTCAGTTTCACCTCAGCATTTTAAAATACATCAGCCATTTTATTTTCATGGTCACCTGATTATTCCCTATGCTATATAGTGTAAAGTTGGAACGCTTGAACAAGACTTAAAAGGCATTTATAATACGCACAAACCCCTCTTCTCCAAACCCCACAATCATGTCCATCCCCTTCTAACATCAGAGGGCCTGGAGATTACTCTTCTTTCTTATTCACCTGGTGATATATTCTTAGTCCCTCCTGTGGGACTCCACACCTCCAAGTGTATTTTTCTAGGCCCCTTCAGGCCTGAGAGTCAGATTTCTTTTTTGTGGATCATTCTCCTTACTTATCTCTCTTAAGGTATGTACTTGTTTCTGAGTGAAATTCTTAGCTGCTTTATAACAAACGCTTGCTTTTTCCTAACATGTTTGTCTCTGTTACCTGTATAGATCAAGCATTAAACATTTTTAAACTACTATGTGAATGCACTAAATTATTTTGAACATAGAGTAAAATGCATTTGGATAATAAACAACTTCCTAATTCTTATGCCTTTTTTTCCTACAGTTTTTTTTTTTTTACATTCCATCCAGATTATTTTCACTGCAAATACATGCTACTAATTTTGGATAGTAATTATACACAGTTTGTGATAGAATCTCTTGTGTTCTATAGTCCTCATCTTCATAGGAAATGATAAAAATGTTATGATGTTTTGCTCCACATGAATTTGAAGTTGACATTATAATTTCACTAAAAAATACCTAAAATCCATTCTGGTCACTATCTTTCTTGAAAAAATAATGATTGCTTCCAAATATACAGAATATTTTTTCTCCGCTTTTTCTACACAGTCTTTCTATGGTAGTAAAATGTATGGGAAGAACCTTGTTTGTCCATTTTTTTTTTCCCACTCCAATCTCTTGGAGAAAGAAAAAGAGATGTTTAGCTTGCAAGGTAAGAGTCAGTATCTAAGTTATTCCTGACCATGTTCTGTACTTCTAGCTCCTCTGTCCTTGTAGTCACAGGTGGTTAAAATTAATTTTGATACTCAATACGTGTTGGCTGGTATGAACAACCCCAGCATCTCCAAGCCCTCAAATCTAATAAGCATGTTTTGGATGCAACTAGAGTCATATCCAAGCCTGCTATAAACTCTCCTCTTTTTGGTTGAATAATATCATCCTCATATTTTTATTCACTAGGTTATGCTCAACACAAATGGCACAGATCCTTCCAGATTTTAAAAAAAAATGATATTTATCTTTAATAAAAATATAGTTTTGGTCTCGGGCCTCATCACCCCACCCCAACTCTGGTGAGGCTCTGCTTCTAAGGGAGGTATTAATCTTCCTTTTGGGGACCAAGAGGCCTCTCTCAGTCTCTGCAGGGGCAAGAAGTAGACATGGTGCCTCAGGTTATTCCCACCCACCCTGAGGCTTTTACAATCTTTTCCCTCATTTCACAAAATTTCTTTGCCTTGGTTGGCAAGGTAGAGATCTGATTTAGTTTTGTGTTCTCTGTCACCTCTGGACCTGTTTTGAATGAGGTTTAAGTAACCACAGTGTCTGTTGTCCTCTCCCTGGAACTTGTTTTCAGTCTAGCCATGACAGCAGTATTCATGTCAGTGCTAACTACATGATGACTTATGACTTCAGGAAGATGAGGTGCAAGTGACCCATCTCATGGTAGACAGTCGGCTCTGTATTCTTGTATTGCTGTATCCTGGTTCTCCCCAGTATTCTCCACTATCTGTTGGAAGACAGGACAGATTTTACCCTGTATAAGCAGCACACCACTGGGAACTGTTGCCTTCCACTGCCCTGAAATTTCACCAACAGTCTATCAGTGGTTTCTTAGAATGATATGGAATCCATGATTTCTTTGACAAATATTGCATTCAGGTTAAGCAACCCTGTGACAAAGTCAGGGTACCCAAAGGAAGTACCTAGCCATTCAATTATTTCCTAGCACATGGAGAATTCTCTATAAACTTAGTGAATTCGTTTTAGGACCTGGGAATCACCTTTGTTCCTGAACCTGGTGATTCATGTGTTCTAGTTCTGAAGCCATGGCTTCAGCCATTCTTGATAAAACTCGATCCTTCTGCATCCAACTTGTCTTTAGATAACCACTTCTACATCCACAAGATCCATCGATCTTCCCAGTTTTATCCCCAGTGCACCGTCATCATGCTACAAAATTCTTCAAAAATGTACTTTAATTCCTACAGTTCTAGCTCTTCCTGCACAACATGGCTACAACGATGCTCCTGAAACACAAACCTAGTTACCTCACTTCTGTTTTTAAAATTATTCACTATTCACTTTGTCTCATTGTCCTTACTAAGGTGTAAATGTTTTTGCTCAATTTTATTCCTTCAGCAGGTTTGTTTTATATATATATATATATATATATATATATATATATATATATATATATATTGATATTAACAGATTATATAGCATTATAGCATTATCCACTCTCCCTAACTGTCATTACCCTGGGGGCCCTACTCTGTGGGGTTATGGTAATCACTGTAGGGTTGTAAGTATCTTAGTTCCTATGGTGTAGCAGGGGACAGAGACTCAGGGTATTCCTACTCAATCTGTGGCTCTTACAATCTTTCTGCCTGCCTCTCTTCCACAAAATTCCCAGAAATCAGAAACTCAGAGACTACAGAAAACATTAAATTGACTGCCAGCATGCCTGTCATGCAATACATGATTTCCTTCCCAAATCTTCTGGGAGAAATAGTTCTAGATTTTCAGGTCTTTGGAAATCTCATACGAATAAGTTTTGTCATTAATTTCTAGATTATTTATCCAGCACAGCATATGCCAATCTAACATATTTCAATCGTGTTTTATTACACTCACTGATGTATTCTCTAGTTTCCCACCAGTTTGCACATTCTAGGAAGATAACTTCCTCACTGCCTGCCACATAGTTGCTCCCCAGTAACCTCTGTTTATTAGTGAAATGCTTCTGTCTTCATCTCCTTGGAACTCATGCTACTGTATAGCTGCTACCTTCCTTTCTATTCTTAATTTAATTATCCACAAATAAAGAAAACTCAACCCCTCTCTTTTCTGTTATGCCAAAGCCGAGAGTAGCTGGGAAAAAAAATATATTTATGTTACTTCCAAGGTTTTAAACTCATAAGAATGATAGCCAAGCCATGTGTAGTGACATGGAAATGTAATCCCAGTACTTGGGAAGATGAGAGTATAAAATCAGCCCAACCTGTCTCAAAAAAAAAAAAAAAAAAAAAAGGAATAAAAATAAGGCTACATTAATTTTAGCTAGATTTTAACTTATTTTGAAGTTTTAGTTTTAATTATTTATAACTAAATTCCATGAGAAAAACTATATATGTTACTTGTTTGATTTTGTAAAACAATATCACTTATCTGTCTATCTGTCTAATCATGAATATTTTCCCTCTATCTCATTGTAAGTGGAAAAACATAAATGACATTTCTGTAATGATTTTTTCCAATGGGTAAATTTTTCTCTCTGCTTTAATGTTATTACCAAATTTGCTATCAAGTGGAATATTGAAATGGATTAGTGAGTTGATAAATGAATATGAAATTATTTTAAGTTTTGAATTATGATTAAATTTATAGTGCCATTTAACTACTCAATATAGTTCTTGAAAAAAGAACAAGTCATTTGAATTGTACCTGAAATACAATTGCCCAAGAAAACCCTGGTTCTTAGGAATTTTACCTTAATCTAGAGAACAGATCCATGCTTGCTACTTGTGACTCCAGCTCTTTTATATAATATGGTCTTTAACTTTCATAGACACATTATTTTCAAAACTTCAGTATAAAATTGATAGTGATTTCATTAATTATCATTTAGAAAGGAGCCATCTTTTTTACCTTGCATAGAAGACATGGACAATCATTTCTTAAAATAGTGGTTCTTTGTTGCATGATCTAGAGGGTCTCTGGAATATATCCAGTCAGCTTTCTAATCATGTTTCATATAGGTGTCAGCCCTCTTGTAAAATAATTATCCCATAAGAGAAATAAGCCATTGCACATTACTTTACTGCCCAAAATAGGCACAAATTTTAGAAGTAGATTATCTAATTGGACCCCTGTAGTAGTCTTGTGAGAATTGCAAACCTTTAGTGTTGTGATTCCAACCCTTCTCTATGTAGGGTGAGGATAACATTGTGAAAGTACATATGTCTCTTATTCAGGCTGAAGTAATCTGATTTAGTTGATTTTAGTTAAGGTCTGAATACCCAGAGTTTTGAAAACTTACCAAAAGTTTCTAGTTTGTGGTCAAGATTAAGAATATTTTCTTTCTTTTTTTTTTTTTTTTTCCTTTCCCTTAGAGCCACCAGTGATGGCTACTAATTATAGCTCTGTTCTCTCCATCTATTGGAAAATTCAAGCACTTCTAGTCACAGCTAGACTGAAGAGATCTATGTGGTCCCCCAATAACGACAGCTTTCTGTCAAACCACTTGATTACCTGCCTGAGGCAAAAGCTAAAATGCTACTGCTGCAGACACCATGTGGCCCTGACACAGAGCTATGAAATGCTTGGCTGAAATTCAGAAGAATGCCAGTCCCCAAACAGCCTGTCTAGTGCTAGAAAGTGCTACATGCGCTACTGGATGAAGATGGCAAACAACGGTCTAAGTAACTAGTGGTTTAAGCTACTCAGATGCAAATACCCTAACAGGATATACACGCCATTGCAATAGTGTCACACAGCCTCAGTGGGTAACCAATAGCTTTCTGAATTGGCAAAGTGATCCTCTCAGTGTAAAGGAACCCATATCTGGAATTAGGAACCAAATCAGAATACTATGGAGGCAAAAATTATGTCCTCTAGTATGAAGCTCTCACTAGTCTTTGGATAAAGAGGGGTTACATACATCATATTTCCCCTAAATTAATAATATTTATCACATTTAAACTAGGCTGGCTTCCATCTTCATTGGAGAATCTGTTCTTTTTCAGTAGGTAGCAAAAGCAGAGGAGATAAACTACCCCTTGCACTTCTGCAAAGCGATAGCTGAAACCACAGAGGAATTGGGAAGATGAACATGAGTGTTGCTTCCATGCTGAACCAGATAATCAGAGCCAGGGTGTAGGAGACAGACCCTGGGGATACTCAACACCTACCAAAGCAGAGATCCAGAGGCATCTAAGAGCTCATCACTGAAGTAGACGTAAAATTTACCCACCATGCTCAGGGTATTTTGCAGATGAGGGGTAGAAAGATTGTAAGAGCCACAGGTTGAGACATCATGCCCACAGGCATTCCACCCCCCCCACACACACACACAAAGCTGACTGACTGCTATTCCCACAACATATAAACCACAACCCTACAGGGAATACCTGCAACCCCACTGAGGAGGGTCCCCAAAAGAATAGAGGTAGGGGGCTGGAGAGATGGCTTAGCGGTTAAGCGCTTGCCTATGAAGCCTAAGGACCCCGGTTCGAGGCTCGGTTCCCCAGGTCCCACGTTAGCCAGATGCACAAGGGGGCGCACGCGTCTGGAGTTCGTTTGCAGTGGCTGGAAACCCTGGCGTGCCCATCCTCTCTCTCTCCCTCTGTCTGTCTTTCTCCCTGTGTCTGTCACTCTCAAATAAATAAATAAATAATGAACAAGAATAGAGGTAGGGATTAGGGAAAAAGGGTACTAGTACATGATGTATCCTTATGAAATATGTTGTTAATAATAACAATTCTGATAATGATAACATAAAAGTCATAGCTCATCAGTTGGTAAAGCCCAGAAGTAACCCCTTTTTCCCCTGATTACTTGTGATTAATTTTTCTGAGATCATTTTCATCATCCTTTGGCTATTAATTTAGAGATCACCAGTGCCATCTATTTTATTTCCTTTCTCATGGTTCTCCCCATCACTGGAATCATCATACCTAAACTTGTGGATTTGGACTCCACTATTCTGGTCTAGTTCTTACCTTGCCAAACTAGACTGTATTCCTGTAATTAATATCAAGACATTACCCATATCCCATATGAAACATGTTTAAACATACTATGTGTCTACATATTGTCCTTCATGAATGTGAATATTATCCTTCATTCTCACTAGGCATGTCTTTTTATTAAGTAATTTTGGACATACTTAGTATGAATACATCATGTGTTGATACCATCCTTGCCCTTGCCCTTGCCCCATTCTGCTGAGCCCCTCCTCAGGGGGTTGCACACTTTCCCCATGGGGTTGTGGGTTTTGTGTTGCAGGAGGAATAGTCAGTTATTGGGGGATGGCAATGCCTCTGGGCATGATGTCCCAACCTATGCCTCTTGCGATCTTTCCACCCTCTCTTCTGCAAAATTCCCTGAGCTGTGTTGGTTGTATTTTAAGTCTACTTCGGTTATGAGCTTAGGATCCTCTGGATCTCTGCTCGGTAGGTGTTGAGTGTCCTCAGCATCTTTCTCCTTCACACTGGCACTGAGTATCAGGCTCACCATGAGAGCTGCATTCTTGCTAAACTTCCCAATTCCTCTGTGGTTTCAGATAAATATAACTATTTTATTTAAATACAACTTATTTAAATTTAACTCTTTTATGGGCCAATCATAAATATTTACAATGCCACCCTTGACCTTTTATTGAGGAAAAATAAGTTTATTTTATGATAAAATTGGTATGGACATATTTGGACAAGTATAATTTATTGGCAATATTTTGGTAAACTAAAAATAAAATGACTCAACAGAATATCTCAGAAATGAAGAGAAAAGCAAAAACAGGAATAAAACAGATAGAGAAAAAGGCATACAAAAAAAGATAAAATGCTTCAGTGAGAGAATTGAAATACCACTGAGAATTTCATCACATTCTCCAAAAGAAATCACAGGATCACAGCTGGGAGATATAAAAAGCCAGAGAGAAACAGGAAGCCTAGGAAATTTGAAAATACGAGCAGGCAGTGTAGCTATGCCTGTGCTGGAGGTTGTTTTCTACTTTGTTTTGTTTTGTTGTTTTCTTTTGTTGTTTCTTTCTCATAGACTTGGAAAGACTCCTGTTAATCTATTTCCAAAGTTCATGCTTTACGCCTTTCCTTGGAAAAGTGTGTAATGTGGAGTTTTATTCACTCAAAATCCACTCAACACATGCAGTATTTTTTGTATTTCTCTTATTTTAACAAATCCTAAGCTATTAAAAAGAGAGAGAGAGAGATAATGACTTTCAAGAAAATACAATTGTGATGTGACAGAGACAAGATTTTTATCCAGACTCTTTGACTATACTGTCACATAATTATCTGTCACAATGCACATGCGAGTCTCTGCCCTCACTTTTGCTTTTGTCAACTTTGTGGCCTTAAGCTTTTTGACTTCACAAAGACTTCTTCCTCATCTGAATGCCATGGTTACTATTATGAAATTATTCACCCAAATGTCATGAAAATTTTCTGGATATATTACAAGTGATTTTTTTTTCCTAAAGAAAGATAATTGAATTTAAAATTTTCAATAAGGAGCTGGAGAGATGGCTTAGTGGTTAAGTGCTTGCCTGTGAAGCCTAAGGACCCCAGTTTGAGGCTCCATTCCCCAGGACCCACGTTAGCCAGATGCACAAGGGGGCGCACACATCAGGAGTTCATTTGCAGTGGCTGGAGGCCCTGGCACGCCCATTCTCTCCCTCTCTCTCTTTCTCTCTCTCTCTCTCTCTCTCTCTCTCTCTCTCTCTCTCTCTCTCTCTCTCTCTCTCCCTTTCTCCATCTGTTACTCTCAAATAAATAAATAAAATTAAACAAAATTTTTTTTAAAAAATCAATAAGATAAATTTCTTGCTACTCATGTTTTACAGTTTGACTTAAATATTCCAAGCTTGAGGACCACATAAAGTATAAAGTGAAGAGTGTCATGAGACTATAATACAGGGTACTAGGTACTTTAAAGTTGTTTATCCCATTCCTTCTTTTCTCATCTAGGCCACATGTCTTATCTTCCCTTGCAGTTGGTGTTGTCACATTACTGAGTTCTCTTCAATGGAAGGGGAATAGTCTCCATGTACTCCATGTTTAGTCCTAATACAAAGTGTTTTCACAGGTGGCACAATAAAATAGCTTATACAGTCTATAGAATAATTACCACAACTGTTTTAATGATTTGGAGGTCTGATCAGTTTATTGGTACTTAATAGTTTTACTGTTAGTAATAACACAGTAAAGTAGTGACTTTGAAAAACTACACGGACATGGGGCATCTTATTCAGAATATTAAAGTATTATGAGAAAAGTCTCCTGATTTGTCCTGACATTTCTCCTGAATGGTCCTTCTTCATAAAGTTATTAGTTGATTGTTTTGAGACAGAATCTCACTATGTAGCCCCTATTGCCCTTGATTTTGCCATCCTCCTGTCTTGGCTTCTTCAGTGCTGAGATTGCAGACTATGCCCTGCTTAGTGATTCTTGATACTGGAAATAAATGTGCATGGGAAAAAAAAAAAATGCCAGACTACGGTCATCTGTGGAAGAACTTTAAGATTTCATTTGATCTTTAATCCCAATTACTTCTGTAACTAGAGGAGAAAAAAATAAAATTGTATGACATTTTGTAATTTGTTAAAATGTAGAGATTTTATAGTTTAGCAAATGGTTTGGAATAGACACTAAGTAATTATGGATGCCTTGGCTGAATGTATGACCTTTTCATTATAATGATGATAAGTTTATGTGCATATTTCAGGATGGCATAATTTAAATTGCATCACCCAAGCTCACCATGGGTTCTTCTTACTGGCAAATATTTTTGTAACCTGTAATTAGGCATTAAATGTGCAGTCTATAAAGTACAGAACCCTTTTATGGAAGAAATCTTATTTTACATGTAATATGCCTTAATAAAGCTCTTAGACACTTAGAAAGTGAGACACAGTTGGGCATGGTTGTACTACTCACACCCAGGAGACTGAGACAGATGGATCAAGAATCTGAGGCCTGCCTAAGTTATATGGTGAAACCATGCAAAAAAAAAAACAAAAAAACACACAAAATAAAATAAAGTAAAAGAAAAGGCAGAATATAGTAAACTTTAAGTGCCCATAGGATAAGCCTGGTGCCACAAATAGAATTTTAAATGGAAAATATTGGTCCAGTTAAGAAGAATTTCATTTCATACAACATTCACTTAATGTAATGTGCATTTAAATTACTTTGAGTAGAAGTATTATCTAGTATAAGTACATTGTCAACACTCTCACTTGAAGATAAAGATAATTGAAATCACTTACAGTTTAATCAAAATTCAAATGTTTCTATTCATTTTGCAGTTGTCAAATTGAATAAAATGCAAGAAAACGTACAACTTGGCAGTACTTTCTGTTCATTTAAAAATATTTCATGCATGAAAACATTCAACCTTTCAATTATTTCTTTATAATTGAAAATACAAATATGATACCAACTAGGAGCTATAGGAAGTACAGAATTAAAAGTAACAATTTCCCATGATATTTGAGGGAGACAAGACATAAACTAAAAACCGCAGTTCCTTTGTACATGGTTCATTGTCTTCCAGTACACAACTATTCACAGTGACTGGACTTCAACATCACAAATCTCAACTGGATATAATCTCCTCTTTTACTATCCAACCAACACAAATCGAGCATGCATACCTTTGGGGGAATCTCTGGCCTTCTCTACTTTTAATCAGGACAAGACTACAGTTTATTGATCCACAAAAATTATATCTAAACTTAATTCTCTCAGATTTCTCATTGTGGAAGACAGAATACTGCCCTCCAGCTGCCACTATTTCCCACCCCCATGCGTTAATTACCTCTACACCCTGAGGTTAGTTCCCTGCTAAATTTCCATACATAGTCAAAGAGACTTTACATATGAAAATGAAATTACTAAACAACCATAAACAACCATCTTTTTTTCTCAATTTTTATTAACATTTTCCATGATTATAAAAAATATCCCACGGTAATACCCTCCCTCCCTCCACTTTTCCCTTTGAAATTCCATTCTCCATCATATCCCCTTTCCATCTTAATCGGTCTCTCTTTTATTTTGATGTCATGGTCTTTTCTTCCTATTATGATGGTCTTGTGTAGGTAGAGTTAGGCACTATGAGGTCATGGATATCCAGGCCATTTTATATCTGGAGGGAGCACATTGTAAGGAATCCTTCCCTTCCTTTGGCTCTTACATTCTTTCTTCCACCTCTTCCCCATCAGACTCTGAGCCTTGGAAGGTGTGATCCAGATATTACTCAGTACTCCAGTCACTTCTTTAAAATAGAGAGATAATCCACTGGAGCAGTTCAAGACAAAATTGTTACAAGAGGTTGTAAACCATGAGAAAATCAAGAAAACTGAGTTATGCTAACTAGCAGTGAACTTGCAAGAGAATTCTAAGCCCCAGATGAGTTTTATAGCCTAACTGGAATGTTTATTTTAGCCTATAAAAATATTAGCTGAGATAGTCTAGAACTTTGACCTAGAGGACAATGAATTAAAAAGTAAATACCAAGAAAACAGCACTCTTTCATGTTTCCCCAGTTATTTTTAGTTTCAGCTGGGGCCGTTTTGAGGTATGATGAGTTTGCTTTGGTTTTCTCCTTAGAATCTGCATCTATCTGAAAAAGAGAAGCAGATTTTCCGACGGAGAGTAAAGTTAGCAGCAGATAAATGTGATAAGCATTATTTTTTAGAGAGAGTTTAATGGGTATGGGCCCATTTGTAGCCCATGATTTTGGGGAGCTTCATAATGGAGAGTGGGCCCAATTTTGGATATGGTTCTGACTTGTTTCCCAGCTCCAGCTATGGGTTCCATTCCACTGAGTGAATCAGTTAGCTAAATCAAGAGCAGTTGATTTCCCACCATGGCTGTGCACCACTGTGGCACTTGTGTGAGCATCAGATCAGGTTGTTTGCTGCTGAATAGCTTAGACCATGAATTGCTTGGTCATTTTCCCCAGTGCACCCATTCTCTCTCTCTCTCTCTCTCTCTCTCTCGCTCTCGCTCTCGCTCTCACTCTGTGTGTGTGTGTGTGTGTGTGTGTATTTGTCTTTTTTTTTTCTTTCTCTGTCTCAAATAAGTAAATGAATGAAATATAACTGGTACAAGCACAATGGTGAAGGAGAAAGGCACAGAGAACAATAAACCCCTACCAAACCAAATATCCAGAGACACAGCGGCTCCCAAGACCTCATCTCTAAAGCAGACCTAATATGAACCCAACATGGCTCAGGGAAATTTGAGGAAGAGGGGGTAGAAAGAATATCAGAGCCACAAGTTGGGTCATGATATGCAGAGACATTTCCTCTTACACAAAACTGATGGCTAAACCCACAATGCACAACCCACATATCCCAAAAAGTAGGGTCCCTGCAGAGTGGGGAGGATAGGGAGGAGGCTAACAATTGTACCAAATTGACTATACTCACTGAGTAAAAAAATTAAAAAAAAAACTAAATATGATTAAACGAACAAAAATTACGAAAAAGGTAAATACCATTTTAAATTGATGACTTTTCTACTGTAGAGATATAAACCTAAAACATTGGTGCTATGTGAAATGATAGATGTGTCTCAGTAGTGGACACATTCTTGAAGGTAGTGGTGGACTTTGACACTTACAGACTTGCTAAAACTTTATGGTGGCTGCATTTGTCTTAAATGGATTTTGGTTTTTCCCAAGGCTATTTTGACACTCTTCTGATTATCCAACCAGAATCACATGCATGAATTATTTTCATATACATATGAGCCAATGACTTAGAACTGTTTTTTTTTTTAAGATTTTTAAAATTTCTTTATTCAAGAGAGAGAGACAGAGGAAGAGGCAGAGAGAGAGAGAGAGAGAGAGAGAGAGAGAGAGAGAGAGAGAGAGAGAGGGAGAGAATGGGCATGCTAGGGCCTCCAGCCACTGAAAACGAACTCCAGATGCATGTGCCCCCTTGTTCATCTGGCTTATGTGGGTCCTGGGGACTTGAACCAGGGACCTTAGGCTTTGCAGACAAACACCTTCACTGCTGAGCCATTTCCCCATCCCAGAATTGTGTTGTTTTTGTTTTTTTTTTTTTAACCAAATCACATTTGATTTATTTTTGTCTATAGTAAACAGCTTGCACCATAGCACCAATCTTCTAAAGCTAATAATGACCTTTTAGGAGCACTTTTTTAAGGAATAAAAGAACAACATTACAGCACATAAATCTACTAAGAATGTGTGGATCATGGTAACTGATGTCAGCCAACTCGTTTATATTCAATGTCATTAATCTTTTGGACATGACAAATCTTAGTAGCAGAAGGGAATAAGTTCCAGATAATACACTTTTAAAGTAATGAATAACCCTCCCTATGAAGTACTTTAATGGGTCTCCTTGTCAGATTTAAGATTTTATTAACATTAGAAAATGGAAGCCCAAAATGATACAGTTGCAAATCAATTTCACTGTTCCTTCATAACGAGTTCCTAATTGACCTCAATCTCTGATATAGTTACATATTTCCTTCCATACTTAATTTTAATGACAGGTATAGGAAAATTTTGAAACCAAGCATAAAGAAATTTATTTTAACTCTATATTTTAAAGAACTTAGTAGAGGAAATATAAATCATCACCACAGTAATATACAGAGAGTATTTATATCTCATTATAATTTAGAAAATGATCTCTTTGTTAAATTACTGGCTCATTTACTTAAAATACATGATAAGAATAACCTCAAATGATAATTCTCATCATGCACGGGTCCATCATAGAAGATTTACAATTTACCTTCATTGGATAATAAAGATATTACACTGATTTTATTTTCTAAATTGAGCTATTTGATTTTCATATTAAAAAACTGAATGCCAAATGTCATTGCCTCTCCATCTACAAATGGCCAAAACCGAGGTCTATCTCTTTTGCTGTTATAAAATATAATAAAATGAAATATTTGTCCTAAGAATCACATGTTGGTACTATAAATCATGCTTAAAATTTACACCTTTAATTATATTATAATACTTATACAATATTGGAAATTGAGTATGCATTCAAAAGTGAACTTGGAATGAGCATTCAAAAGTGAACTTGGAATGATATATATATATATATATATATATATATATATATATATATATATATATATATATATGTGTGTGTGTGTGTGTGTGTGTGTGTGTGTGTGTGTTATGCTTTTAGTAGTTCAAATCTACCTTGTTCATTGTTTTTTATAAACTTTAAAGGATACCTATTCTACTCTATACCATTTATGTGTTAGCACATTTTTATGAAAGTAAGTGAAGAATTATTACCAGGTTGAACTCCACTGTTCTCTAGTCTTATATAGCTCTTAGTAGCTATTAGCCTTGAAAATGTTGCTTGAATTTTCTAAATTTTATTTCTGTGGTAATGCAGATGTCCCCCATAAACTTATGTGCACTGTTGGAGTGCTAAGTTCCCACCTGGTACAATTTGGGAATTGGAACCTACTGGAAAAGGTGTGTTTCTGAGGCCAGGCTTAAGGCTATTATAGCCAGCTTCTCCTTGCGTTTGGCACACCCTCATGGTCCTGTTGTTCACCTATTGTTGGCCAAGAGGTGATATCCAGCCTCTGATCATGCCATTATTCTCCCCTGCCATCATGGAGCTTCCTCTCAAGTCTAGAACCCAAAATAAACCCTTTCTTCCCATAAGTTGCTTTTGGACAGGTGCTTTGTGCCAGCCATGTGAAGCTAACTGGGAAATATAGTTGGTACTGAGAAGTGAGGCCATTGCTGTTAGAAACCTGTCTCTGGCATTTGTCTTTTTGAGACTGATTTGCTGGAGGAATATGGAATGATTTGAAACCTTGGCCTAAGAGATGCCTTATAGTGCTATATGTACAGCTTGATGGACTATTCTTATCAGAGTTGAAAGGCCTAAATTCAGTAGGAACTATGAACATGTTAAGTTTGGCTTATGAGGGGAAGAAAGAGCTTAGTAGGGACTGGGCTAACAGCAGTTTATGTGAGAGATTTGGTGTGTTCTGCCTGCCAAAGTCCTAAGAAATTGTGCTGGGTTGTGTTGCATAGAGATGGACTGGTGTGAACAGATGGATATGACACAGAAAGAAATGAAAGCTAAAGACAGTTAACTATGTCCAGCTGCAATTGTTTGAGAGATTGCAACTACTGAAATTTTGTCAGAAGATCTATATTAGGATGGCAGAAAGAATGCACACTTTTGAAAGTAAGGGGCCTGGATGTTGAAAGAGTGCCCTGCTCTTCAAGGTTGGCTTTATCTTCTCTACCCTGTATTAACAAATTTTGCAGTAAACATGGTACTATGGAGTTAATGAATGCTGGAAAGAAAAGGTTATTGAATATGAAATGTTATCTTTATGGGAAATGGACAGAGGCAATATGAGGCAGGGGTTTTGGAAGTGCCTACGTAGAGGCCTGTAGAAGACAGCTTCAGGTTCACTGAGATGAACTTTCAGACCAGACACAGTTATGGAGGAATGGATATTTATTGAAGCTTACAGATCCAGGGGAATTTCCATAAATGGCAGAAGCTTGCCTGCCTTCACAGGATCAGGTAGAGAGAGAGAAGTACAAGCCTAAAGCCAAAAGCCACAGCACACTTCAGGAATTCTTGCTAGGCACAATTTGTATATCTTTAGATTGAAATCTTAAACCCACCACCACACCTTGAGATCACCCAGTGACATTGCCTCCAGCCAGGTGGCTACAGATGCAAACTACAAATAATAAAAAACTGAATATATTGGAGGCGATCTATTCTATTGAAACCACCACAAGGCCCCATGAAGCTATGAGGATATAATGGTTGCAGTGGAGACCCATTGCAGATGCCAGGACTATAAGATGGCTACCAAGGAGAACTGTTGGCTTGTGATGCCTTGTTCCCCAGGCTTTGAGGAACACAACTGGAGGAGGAACATAGAAGTCTAGAGACACATCCCTATTTAGAATTGTTGAGCTTGGAGTTATAGAATTTGATGTTTGCCCTGGTTTTATTTTTATATTTTTTTAAACTTGCATTGGTTCAATCTTTATTTTCCATGCCCAGTGCTATCTTTCGCAGTGTGAATGTTTATTTTGTACAATTAGGTTTTTGTTTGTTTGTTTGGTATTAGGGCTCAGTTAAGAGACCTTGTTCTATAGGGATGTTTGGACAGCATATGGGACTGATAAAAATTATCATAACTTTTAATGTTGGACTGAATGCATTACATTTTACATCACAGAAGGTCATGAGTTTATGGGGGCCAGGGGTAGAATGTGACTGTTTTAACAAGGTGTCCCCCATAAACCCATGTATTCTGAATGCTAAGTCTCAAGCTGGTGGCAATTTAGGAACTGGTGCTTCATGGAGATGGTGTGTTGTTAGGGGTGTACATATGGGAGTTATATCCACCCTACATTTGGCAATGTTTGGCACACTCTCCTGCTGCTGTTGTTCACCTGCTATTGCTCAAGATGATGTCTAGCCTCTGTTCATGCCATTATTTTCCCCTGCCGTCATGGAGCTTCCCTTAGAGTCTGAAAGCCAAAATAAACACTTTCCTCCCATAAGCAATGGGAAGCAAAGTACAACAACTTCCCTAATCTAAAATTGGAAACTGTTTTGCTCTGAATAAGTATGAGGGTAATTTTATATAACTCATGAAATTCACATGATGCAATACATGGTACCTAGACCTCACATAAAATTTACTATGTATACTTAATTTGATTAGGGAGGTGGTGATGATGGTGACCAAAATTTTGTGGCTGACTCAAACAAGACATGTTCTTTGTTCTTATCCTGTATTTCTTTATGATTACTTTTGATGGAGATGTGCTTTTTGGAAAAAAAATGCTTATATATTTCTGCAGTCTATAATGAGCATCCCTTGCTGGGATACATCTTTTACATTCTACATTCTTTTACATTTCAAGATTATAGATTCTGTACCCTTAACTGAAATACCAACTCTTATTTTTTCATAGGATTCATTTTTACTTTTACTTATTAGAATACTACAAATATTTCATAGAAAAATGGCTACCAAATAATTGATTGAGAAAGCATACGAATACATAAGATAAATGAAAAAAAAATATATATATATTCATATTGTCTTCCTGACATGAAGTATGATGTTATAACCTTGCATTGACGGTCATTATCTGTAAAGACCTGCACAATACTGGGTATATCAATAATCTCATCATGGATATTGGACAAAGAAAAAAACAAAGACATCAAAACAGAATAACTAACTGGAAAGAAGGAAGTAAGGATTCAGTTGAAGGGGACCGATGAAGAAGGTAATAGGATGGATTTATGATCAAAATACATGATCCACATGAATGAAAATTGTCAACAGAAAAGGTGAAAAAAAAAACATGGTTTCAGATGGATGCAGTACAGTTTTTTCCCTTAACTTTTCCTCCTAATAAATACCCCAAGTTCCATGAAAAAATAAGGTACTCAGCATTCTCAGCACTTTCCTTGCATACCATAGGATATATCTATGTGTTGGCAAGAGCATTTCTAGAGCTTGACAGGAAATACAGTGCCTGGTGAGAAGGATCACCCCAGAATGTGGTCATCACCTTAACAGGTTTGTGCCTCAATGAAAAGAAGTGGGAAGAAGGCGGCTTGGGCACATGCAAAGCCCTTCATTTTCTGAGTGATGATTGTTGCCATTTCCTGTTGACCCCAGACTCCAGCTTTGGCTTTTCCACATGAACTCAATGCCAGAGACTTTCCTTCAACAATGAGGTATGATTTGCTGTTGAGTTCTCCAGCTTTTTGGATTGACCGTCCTCATCATATCTCTCTACTCAATCTCCACATTTTTTTCTAATGTTCCCTCTTTTTTATAATGATGTCTCTTTTTTTTTTGTTGTTCATTACTCCATCAACCATGACAGTTTTTTTTTAAATTATTTATTTATTTATTTGAGAGCGACAGACACAGAGAGAAAGACAGATAGAGGGAGAGGGAGTGAATGGGCGTGCCAGGGCTTCCAGCCTCTGCAAACGAACTCCAGACGCGTGCGCCCCCTTGTGCATCTGGCTAACGTGGGACCTGGGGAACCAAGCCTCGAACCGGGGTCCTTAGGCTTCACAGGCAAGCGCTTAACTGCTAAGCCATCTCTCCAGCCCCATGACAGTTTTATTAGGACTAACATGATTCTGGTTTTGTGCAGATAATGACAGCAGCTGAGGGGTCATGAATGTAACAAGCGTTTGATATCTGGAATACAGGATTCCAAAGTACACCTCCCCGTCCTTTTGCTCTTACATTCTTTCAGCCACATTTTCTATATATAGTCCATGAAATATTACTGGGCATTACAGAGATATTTCATTAACTTCTGATGATTCAAATGTCACAAGTCTCCCCAGAAATCACAGCCATTTGGAAGAATGAGTTTTCTAACAAAAAGTAAGGGCAGCACTAATATATATGTATAAACACAATCATTAAGAAGGCAAGGAATCACATAATATATCCGTATAATCAAACAACAGTAGTCACTTCACCCCGAGGTTTTGGGGCCCTCTCCAAGACATAGATTCAAGAACATAGGTTCTTGACTAGGTTTTCAATATCAGGCATGAGTTTTCACTCATAGAGTTAGTTTCAAATCCAATTAGAGAGCAATTGGTTACTCTTGTAATAGACATAAAACTACCACACTGGTAGATACATCTTGACTGGGTGACCAGTTGTGTCCCTTTCAGGATCAATTGCTGGTAAAGACAGCTGGTGATTTTTGTTCCCCCAGCAAGCTGCATCTCACTTTCTAGCACTATGATCAGCAATCGTATCTAGAGCCTTTCAGGTCTATCTTGGCTTTTCAGTGTCTTTCAGGTGAAACATGTGGTGTTTTCTTCAATAATTTCTTAACATCTAGTTCTTCTGGACAACCAAGAGCCTTGGCAATAGATTGTATTATTTTGGGGACCTCAATGACCAAAACCTCACTGAATGGTATCCCAACCTTACTGAAACTTTTCTGTGATATTCAATTTCTTCTTAGCATTTATACCCCTACAGGGTACTTCTGCCAAAACATACTATCCCTCTCTTTCTCTCTCTCTCTCTCATACATTTTAAATTACCTAACAAATAAACAAATTATAGCTTATTCAAAGACTCTTTAGTTTTTATTAACCCATAATAGATAATTCAAAGGAAGGATATAGCAGAAGAGAAAGGGGACAAATGGGAGAGAGGAGAAGGAATAATAATATAATTTAAGTGTGTTATGTACCTGCATCACATGTCAAAGGATGTTTATTACATTATACAATTAATATGCCCTAATAAAAAATGAATATATTCATTGTATGCTAACCTAAATTTTATATTTATGTGAAAGAAAAATATTTTTCAAAACAAATAAAGATTTCTAAAAAATGTTAACATGAAGATTCATGTCAACTAAAAAATAAAAAGCTATATTTTATTACCTTAAATTACATTGATCATTTTAACCTATTATTATTTTAAAAGCACAACACACTAACAAATTGTACAACTGGACCACCCTACTATTATTTTATTACAATATATTTTATTCAGATCAAGCTCAAATGGCTAGGTTTTTAGCTTTTCTCAGCACTTTTTATAGTATCGTGTCATCTTTAAAGGTTTTTCTTGCACTTGCAAAACTGGATTCTCATGACTTGTATGTTTTTCTGTCTCACAGTTTGAGATATGCCAAGGAAGGTCCTGTAAACATGTCTTTCACTGAAGGAACTATCCTATCGCTGTGCTTCACCATACATTCTTTGATTTCAGGGCAAAGATAAAAATCAATTTTATGTATTTGATTGAGCTTCCCAGAATCAATCTTTTCCTTGTCATGAAACATTTTATTGTAGTTTCTTAATATGAAACCGTCTATTATGGATGGAGAATGCAAAGTAGGTGTGACGTTATTATACCACCACACAGAGATGCCTGCAGCTGAAATTTGGACTAAGTAGATTTAGCAAACCTTGATAGAACATGAAGAAAATGAAATACAGAAAAGAAACAAGAGCCTGGCATCTGTTATCTTTCCTAGGGACCTTAAGCCTGAATTAACACTGACTGTTTGAATCAAATTTGACAATGGACTGCAGACATGGGGGCTTGCTTTATTATTTTATTTTACTTTTATTATTGTTATTGGGGGGAACTAGAAGAAATATAAATGGTCTCCTGCAGTAAAGGGTCCTGAGAGAGCAAAGATCTGACACTTTAAAAATGACTGAGCCATTTTTGTATAACTGCTCTCATCTTTTATACCAGCAAGTGTGAAATGAAGTTTCTGGGCATCAGAAACCCTATGTTCTTATCCTGTGCTGCAAATAAGAAAAGACACTGCAGCATGGGGCAGGGACAGGTGGGTGGAGTTGTTTGTGATGTACTATGCTGAAGAATATTATTCTTTGCAGTTGGATCTCCAGCAAGGTTGTGGGTCAGAATAGGAAGAATTTTTTTCCACAAATACAGAATTCTCAGAAGCACCCTTACTTAATGATCAAAATGTTTCAGGATGCAGATGGGAAAGTGTGGTATAGTCAAAAGAAAAGTCACAAAAGTCAAACCCAATGACGAGCAGGCAGCCAACTAGGCCTCATGTATGAACAAATTTGTCCAGTCAAGTAATGACCACACTATGACTTTCAAACAGCATAAAACCTGGCAATGGTACAATCCCAGAAACAGACTGAAGATATGTAATTCTAAGGGTAAATAGAAAATAATGTGCAAGTAGATAAATCAATAGAGATCCAAACTTATGCTTATAAACAAATAAAGTCACATTCACTTACTTATAGCTGCAAAGCCTGTCTCTATCAGAAGAGATTTGTGAGGTGTCATACCAAGAGACAGATATAGTGTAGGCTTACTGATGGATGTTATGTATATGGATTTAGTGATTGAATTAACTGAGATCATGCAACTCAGAAAGGTACTTGAGTATCCAGTAGAGCCATTGTCTGTGATGTAACACAGTTCACTCTCAGACCAGCTGTGCACTTAACAATTACCTATTCTTAAGCAAAGTATTTTAATTAGCATGTAGACATACACACATGCAGACAGCTTTTTATTTTTCTTTATTCTCCTTAGTCCATAGATTCTGAAGATCTACAGGACACAATATTTGTGTTTTCACCTGAATGCTGGTATGTCTAACAGCTTATTCACATCCATATGTCTCTTTGAACCACATACTTTATTTACCCACTGCTTTTATAGTGTATGTAATTTTTGCTATCTGTTGGAAGACATCCATATAATTCCTTCTTTTTCCTTTTTTTATTTTTTGTTTTGATTTGTTTTTTCTTGTTGTTTGTTTTTCAAGGAAGGTTTCACTCTAGTCCAGGATGATCTGGAATTCACTATGTAGTCTCAGGGTGGCCTTGAGTTTGTTTCGATCCTGCTACCTCTCCCTCCCAAGTGCAGGGATTAAAGACATGTGCCAACGTGCTCTATTTTTAAAAGTTTAGGTTATTTTGAATTCGTGTCTTCTATTGTTTCTCTATCCTATTCAATATTCTAAAATCCTTTCATGTTATTTATGATAGATACAATGATAATCTTGAATGATGTAGCAAAAAATATAAAGTGTAATGTAGAATTTCATCCTTTTGAATGTGGCATTTAACAGAGGGACCTCTCAGCTGTCAGAAGGAGGGCAATTTCATAGGAAAATCCTTGACTTACTCTTGATTCTAAATACAGTTAAACCATTTCTTGCTTGGATGACTTCTGATTAATCATTCAATTGCTCTGCATTTCAATTCTGTATCTGTAAAATTAGCCTTGTTATAGGTTTAGCAAAATCAATGAAATAATGGTGTGAGACTCAAATTTTGAACATGTATCCCATTTGTAAATTTTAGAAACTATTACCATTAACATAGTGAAGTGCATTGAATATTTACTGGGTGTCAAGAACCATAATACAAACTTTTAAACATCTTCTAGTGAGTTTAAATGTTAACTTGTGAAGAGTGTAATAACCAGAGAATAGTCATGTCTTTTTTGTATTAAACAGAGAGGAATTGAGAGGAACCACACTGCTTAGAGTTCCTTGGTCTTTAAAGCTTGTGGTCTTTTAGCAAGTTGTGTAACCTCTTTGTGATATGAATTTCTCATATGTAACTTGGACGTTACGAATAGTATCTCCCATAACACTGGTAGTATTCATAAATTACTACATGAAAGGATTAATAACACTGCTAGCTCAAGTTGGTGTGCACAGAGTTAACTATTTGCAGCATTACCAGCCATTCTTATTATTGAACTAAGATACTCTTCAGGGCATCTAATGAACTCTTGTTGATTTTGAAACTAATATAACTAATATAGTTTCTTATTCTAGGTAATAAATTTTATAGCCACTGTATTGTTAGACTGAAATAGTATGAAATGCTCAGTAAAGTGGTTAACAGCTCTCACATCAGAGAGAGTCAGCATCTATCACTTCCAATTCCGAGTCATAGCATTTTATGTATTTTTAAGTACAGAGCCACACCTCCTCTACAGAGGTAAACTCCTCAGGGCAGGGCATTAGCTTTTACGTGGCTTGAGAAGTGCTACAGAAATCTTGATGGTTGGCAAGAGCTCATTCTCTGGAAATTGATGGGGTGACGGAGGTAAGCCTTTAAGTAATTTAGCCAGAGCATTTTAAAATCCATTTAGAAGCTATTTAGGGAAGTATGAGTCTGCAGTCAAAGTTGAAGCCAAAACGTCCTATGAGGGCTGCAGGGAGAGAACCACAATCGATAAAAGCCATTATCTTAAATAAGTCCAGAACGTCACAAGCTTTGCTGAGTATTTTAATCCCTGTCTGGCAAAGGAGTATAGGCAGACAGCACAGGGCTGCAGAGCATAAAGCAGCGTTAACACTCCTTTGCTAAAACTAAGTCTCTGTAGCCAGCATTTCTCTTTTCCCTTTTCCCTCCTTATCCTCTACCTTGACCCTATACTTATTCAATACCTGGCATTGATCTAGCCAGAGAAAGGCTTGGCCTATCAAGGCTCAACAGAGAAAGCATCTCCCTCATAGTAGCTGTGCAAAGATCTCCTTACCTAGAAGTGCTGGTTTTCAAATGTGTCCATATAGGTAAATCATGAACAATGCCCTAGGCTGGAAATTAAATGCTTCACAATATTTTAATCTGTGCATGAGGGACTTGTGGTATGTGTGGTTATATGCATGTATGTGTACAGATGTGCGTGTCTGCAGACCAAAAGGGAACATCCTCTGATGTCACTTTTCTCTTTGTTTCCTAAACACAGAGTGCCTTATTGAACATAGAGCTTCCTTTTTTTTTTTTTTTTTTTGCTTTGAAAGTAGATTTTACAATAGAGCTTATATAAAGGAATAATGAATACATACAATTTTTGGTGATTTGAAAGGAAAATATTTATCATTTCAATAAAGCAATTATAAGTAGTTTAATTTTCAAAATTTATTGAGTTTTGAAACCTTATGTGAATATGTCTATGATGACTGTATGTGTGTGTGAGAGAGAGAGAGAAAGAGACAGAGACAGGGAGAGACCTCAAGTGTACACATGCTACAATGCACATATGGTGTCAGAGGACAGCCTCAGTTATCTGTCCTAATTTTCCACCTCATTTGAGACAGGATTTTTTAAAATTTATTTTGAAAGAGGGAGAGAGAGAGAGAGAGAGAGAGAGAGAGAAGGAAAGAATGGGTATGCCATGGCCTTCAGCCACTCTGAAGAGACTCCAGACGCATAAGTCCCTTTGTGGGCATGTGCCACATTGCATGCTTGCATTACTGTGTGTCTAGCTATATGGGAGCTGGCGATTTGAACATGTGTTCCTCTGTTCACCGGCAAACACCTTAATTGCTAAGCCATCTCTCCAACCCCTGAGATAGGATTTATTTTGGGGGGAGGGGTTGTTGTGTATGCCAGACAAACTGACTGGTGAACTTCCAGGAATTCCTGTCTCTGCTTCCATCTTGCCATAAGTATGATGGATTACAGATACATACTACTGTGTCTGGTTTTATGTGGATGACAGCTACTAACTCATATCCTCATCACTTTTAGGCATGGGCTTTACAACAAGTAGTTTCTCTATATGCCCAAAGTTTATTTCAAAGAGATTACATTAAGTATCATTACCCTATATGGTTAATTAATAATAAATTGCTTTTGATATGTTCTTCAAATACATATCATTTTTATACTATTTTTAAAATAATGACCATACTTTGTATGAATACAACATGTGTTGGTACAATATTTTCCCTCGTCCCTAACCCTATTCTGCTGAGGGCCATACCCAATGGGATTTTCAGTATTTCCTCTAAGGTTTTGGGTTGTGCATTGTGAGAGCAGCAGTAATTTCTTTTTGGGGTCAATGCCTCTGGGTATAAAAGTTTCTTTATGAAATAATCTCTGAATTCAAGGCACACAAAAGGGCATGGGACATCAAAGTTAACATAATTTCAGTGGTACCATATGGACTTTATGGACCTTACACTGAAGGTTTATAGCAAGATTGCATACATAGTACAATCTGGCCATTGAAAGTCATATAAAGGGAAAGCCTTCCATGTAATAAAGGCAAATGTGTAGACAGGAACATCCACCATACAAAATGGAGAACACACCTCACTATCCCAGAGTTGAAGGGGCTTTGTTTCACATATCACACTAGATTACTGAAAGGCTTGTGACTCTGCTGATGAGACGTGGTATGCTCTATTTAACATATACTGATGTGATCACTGTGTGCTTGGTGGGGGAGGCAGAGACAGAAAGCCTCTAAAGGGGACCAGTAAAGAATTGTGATAACAACTATAAATGGAATTTAAAACTTCATAGCAATACTAGTTGAATAAAGGGGAGATTTGAGGTACTTTCTGTGCATAAAATCTACAGATAGAATATGGATTACCTCTGGAGAATATGGGCTAGGACATATGTTATTATCATCATAATTATTACCATCAAAATTATTAAAAATCGGGCTGGAGAGATGGCTTAGTGGTTAAGCACTTGCCTGTGAAGCCTAAGGACCCCGGTTCGAGGCTCGGTTCCCCAGGTCCCACGTTAGCCAGATGCACAAGGGGGCGCACGCATCTGGAGTTCGTTGGCAGAGGCTGGAGGCCCTGGCGCGCCCATTCTCTCTCTCTCCCTCTATCTGTCTTTCTCTCTGTGTCTGTCGCTCTCACATAAATAAATAAATAATTTAAAAAATACTTTATAAAAAAAATTATTAGAAATCAGAATCATAACACAAACAACTTCTGAAATTGTAGTAAGCCAATTGAATTTATGTTGATGTGAAAATGTACATAAAAACATGAGTAAAACTTTTATTGTCAATTTATTTCCCCTTACCCCAGCAGAAATTTTGACTGAATAATAACCTACTTTAAAATTCTCCAATCTGACTTTATTCAAGCTGGATACATTTTGCTTGTCATGTGTTATTTAATTTTTTTCATCATCATACTGGATGATGAAAGTTAAAATGTGCATTTATTAAAAAAAAAAAAAAAACTCAAAAGAAAATTTTGCTCCAGAGAATTGCATCTGTTAGTGTTAGCTTAGATTTTTCATGCATCTATAGACTGTATGTTCCATGATTGGCGTGATTCGTGGAAATTTCTCTTGTGGTTTTATGAGGTTTCCTAGAAGCCGTAACAATACACAGGACAGCAATCCTGTAAACCTTTTCATGTGGTGGAGATGCAAGGATTGCCTTCCATGCCGTAGAGAATAAGATGTATCTTCAGGCTATCTCAAGAGACAGGCAGCAAGAATTTTACACAATGCTATAGCATCCTTGTCAATAAAGTTTAAACTTTACTGACATAAACCCCAATTTAATTTCATTCCTTCTTATAGGGGAGAATTAGATTTTCCTTCTTGGGAAAGCAATATCCCTCTAGTTTTATTATGTACTCAGGAGAAAAAAAAAATGGAAGAAAGAGAAAAAACAAAAAAAAACCTCTCTGAGAAGTTCTTTGTAATCTGCATTGTATGAAACAATTCACAAAGGGGAAATAAAATATAAACTCTATACCTCAAGTATAATCACACAGAGAAAAAGTCATTGTCTCTGACTCCAATGTCCCTGCAACTTATAAGTGATTTAGTAGTACAGTAGGTACAATTCTGCCTCCACTGAAGGAGATGGGAATCATGGGTGATAGCTTGTCCCCTCTGGAACACTTCAGAGCCTTGGCAGTGCAAAGAACTCAGTAACTATTGGTGCTGGAAATGATAGTCAATATTTATTTTTGAGAGAGAGACAAAAACTAAAGGGGGTGAGAGAGAGGGAGAGAGAAAGAGATAGATAGAGAGAGAGAGAGAGAGAATGGGCCAGGACCTCTAGTCACTGCAAATGAACTCCTGCATGATCCACCTTGTGCATCTGGTTTTATGTGCGTATTGGGGAAATCCAACTTGGGTTCACAGGCAAGAGCCTTAACTGCTAAGCTATCTCTCCAGCTGCATAGTGAATATTTTCTCCTTGGGACCTGGTAGGTTTTCCTTCCTTACCACATCACACCATTCAAACAACAGACTATAGATTTTCAACACCTTCCTGTTAATAGATCTCATAAATTCTCCCAAAATGTCTAGGATAGAGTTAATTGGATTTATATCTAGCTTAATATTAAGTACAAGTGAGCTCAGGAATGGGTCACCAGTGATTATTATCACTATGTTGACATTTTTTAAAATGGCAGATACAAAGCCCACAGTAGTAGATTCACCTCTCATTAGTAACTATGATAAGAGTGCCACATGAACTGTCATGGGGTACACATAATGAGCTAGACAACTTCAGCCTTTCTTTCTCATCATTGGTTCTCAAGTTCTCACACCTGTCAGACACACCAGGTGTGCTTCCTGTGTGTCTTGAAGAAACAAACAAATGTAAGGACATTGCAATGTGCAGCCTCACATTGAGCTGTTGAATTAAGTCAGGAATCATGTCAGATCAGGCTGAGGAGAATGATCACATTGATAACAAGCTTTTATATAGTAATGACATTAGCTTTTCATCTGTGAATATGTCAGAAAGCAGGTAGTTCTTGGATTCAGGTCAGCAGGAAAAGAAATTAAAGCAGCCACCATATGGGCTTCATGATAAAATTAAGAACGATTCCATCTAGAGCCTTCTATGTTTCACCTAAAGAGAATGGTAGTCATTGTGCAGTAAGTCTGAGAAAATGAGAGTGTCACAGTATAGAGCCAGTCCTTGTTTTTCTATAGTATACTGTAGCTAGCATCCTACTTACAGCAAGCCTTCCTCCTCCCAGCAGCCTTCCCAGAGGAACACACTTTCTGGCATAGTATATAAACCCAGTTCCACTAGCAAAATAACCTCAGTTTCTTTCACATTTATATCATCTGTGATGATTTTATTTTGTTGGTTTATCTATTTATTATCTGGCCTTACATAGCAGGACAGAAGGGTACTGAACTTCTTGGGCCAGCTTTAGTGGACTTCAGAGCCAGCTTTAGTGGCTCACTACTGTAGTCTGAGTTTCCCTCGATTCTAAGGCCGGAAAATTCTGAAGTTCAGGCCAGCCTGGGCAACATAGAGAGACACAACTCAAATAGAAAAATAAGTTCCTACCTACCTAACTAACTGAACAAGTAAATAGGTGACCCATGTAGGATAGCAATAAATATTTTAATTATCAGTGATTACAGGATGGCAATTATAAGAATTATAAGAAACTACTTTTCTTGACAAAAAGATAACTTTCACATATTTAGGATACATTTCTTGGGAGGGACTACGAAGTTTTGGAGGAAGCATATAGAGAGGCAGGTAATGAATGGAGGGAAGAGACACTGAGTAAAATTAGCAGAGTGAATACAGTATTCACTCTACATTCAGCTTCATGCCCAGGTGACATGCCCTGAGCAATGCCACCCAGTGGAAGCCACAACCATTCAGGGAGGGCCTGTGTTTACTCTGCAGAGAGACTTTTTGTGTGTAGATGGTTTCTAACACCACTCTAACCTCTTAAACAACACGGAATCTCTCTCCCATAATCCCACAGTACATCCTGTATGTATCTCTGCAATAAATATCATTATACTGCTTTGTCCCTGACTTATATTAAATACTCGTGCTCTTTTCATCTTTATGACTGTAACAATTCAAGTTCAGATTAGAGAGCAATGGGGGTGGGAGTGGCTGATGCATTTGAAAGTTTTCTTCTTGTTGCTTTTGTTAGCATATTTGAAGTAACATATGAAACTGTGTCTTTCCAGAAAGGTACAACACCAGGGAGAATTTTTCTATGTACTGCTGGATAAGAGTTATTCTGGTCCATTTCTTCCAAATCACCCAGATCAAATTGTTTCCATACTCTTCTCATTTTTTTCAGGTAATTTTTATGACTTTCTAAATCTTTTCCCTTGGTTGCCACAGGGAAGAGGTAGATAATACATTTTCTTCTTTTTGTACTTTCCTGATCTAGATGGCTGGGCTGCGTGTAGGAGACAATAAAACACGCCATGAATTCCTGAGCTGGGTTCCAATCACCAGTGACATTGTGCTCTACATGATTGAATGAATTTCACATCCATCCTCAGTCCCAGTAGCCCTGACAGTTACACAGATAATTATTTAATTTATACCTGTAAATCACATTTGTATCATAAAATCCAGTTAAATGAGCACATGGACAAAATATGTAATGAAGATTAGAGTGTCCACAAAGAAGGTGACATATGGTCATTACTACTCTGATAATATAGAGCAAACTGAGGCTTCAGAATTCTTTTTTTTAAGTTTTTTTTTTTTTAAATATCATAGTTTACTTATTTATTTGAGAGAGAAAGGGAGAGAGAGAGAGAGAGAATGGGTGCCCTAGGTCCTCCATCTACTGCAAACAAGCTCCGAACACATGTGCCACCTTGTGTATCTGGCTTACATGGGTCCTAAGAAACTGAATACAGGTGTTTTGGCTTTGCAAGCAAGTGTCTTAACCTCTAAGCCATCTCTCCAGTACAGAGGCTTCAGATTTCTTGAGTTGTTCCTATTAGAATAATTTCATTCATAAGTCTAGCTGCATTAGCTAGAATTGTTGACCTTAAGCTGCAAATAAGAAAAAAAGCTGATAGTTGTTTAATATTTGGAGTTTAGAATAACAGCACAGATGTAAATATTATGAGTGTTTCTTCATGAAGAATGTTTATAGCATCATCTTTGTTGATATGATTGGAGTTTAAGCCATGGCATTTCTTTCTGTCTTCCTATTTCCTGCCCACATACCATGAATGTCAGTTTCAGTACAGTGCCCAACATTTTGCTGGCTATGAAAATAGCTCAGTAAAATTACATTTTTCCAGTAGAATAATAGGCAATCACATGCAGCAGTGATGGTTAAACTGGACTGTCGACTTCATTGAACGTAGAATCATAAAGGAGACATGTGCGAGGCGTTTTTGTGAGGGATTTTCTAGACTAGGCAAATTGAGATGAGAAAATCCACCCTTACTGTGGGCAGCACTATTGCATTTCCTGAGGTCCCAGACTGAATACAAAGTAGAAAGCAAGCTGAGCACCAGCATTTATCATCGTCTCTGCTTTCTGACTGTGGATGCAGTCTCACCAGCTGCCTCTGCTCCAGTTGCCATGTCCTCCTAACCATGCAGGGGTGGTAGTCCCTCACAGTGAAAGGAAAAAATAAACACTCCCCCCTTAAGCTGCCTCTTGTCAGGTATTTGGTCGCAGCCTCAAGAAAAATATGAACAAAAATTGGGTGTTGCAAAATTGTATATTATTGTGAAAGGAGTAGAACCTTGTGTCTCATTCCTATAATCCCAGAACCTGGACAAAGATATTTTTGCAAGTTCAAGGTCAGCATAGGCTATATAGTGAGTTCTGGCCTAAAAAATGAAATCCTGTCTCAAAGAAATGATCATCAGCCAGGCTTGGTGGTACACACCTTTAGTCCCAGCACTCGAGAGGTAGAGATAGGAGGGTCACTGTGAGTTCAAGGCCACTCTGAGACTACAGAGTGAATTACAGGTCAGCCTGGGCTACAGTGAGACCCCACCTCAAAAAAACAACAACAACAAAAATATCATCAATAGGAATTGAATTCTTATTACATATTATCTCTACTATAAAAATATGAATGTAAGATTTTATGTGACTTCCTTAATTTATATTTTTATTTCAAATTATATGTTGGGCATTTCTTATATGTTGCTAATGAAAGAAAAATACTTTGAGAAAAATATCTTTGTTTCCGTATGTTTCAACCTTTGATGGAGCTAGAATATAGCAATGGACAGAATGTTTGCCTAGCACTGCAAAGCTGCAGGCTCAACCCCTGGTACTTACTAAACCTTGTGTGGTATTACACAGCTCTAATCCTAGTACTCAAATGGTAGCTGAAGCCTGGAGGATCAGAGTTCAAAGCCAGTTTGGAATACATGAGAGACTGGCTCAAAACAGAACAAAACAACAATAAAATCTATAAATTAAGCTTTGTGAAAACTGTAACCTTAATATTCTATAGGTTATTAATGGTATATTTCTCTATGAAAGGCACAAATTTAGGAATATGAATATAGTGGTAGTGTGTATTGTTTTTTCTTTACAATTAAGACAGCACCTTGCTATGTAGGCTGGCCTCACACTGGCTACAGTAATCCTCCTGCCACAGACTCCTGAGAGCTGGTATTAGAGGTGTGACTAGTATACCAAGCTTTATATTATGTGTTCTTTTCCATATCTGATCTGAGGAAATAACATGTTTTCAGAGCTGTAGCTCTAAGACAGCGTAATTTTCAAGTAAAGGAGAGTAAAGTAAATCCAAACAACCTGAATCATTCATTATCTCTATAGCTGCTGTTACCAGGGGCCTAAACTGGCGTGAAGTGTGGGTTTCATAGTTCTCAATGTGATGATTATCACTGGTAGCTTCCATTTGTAATATCTACATTCATTTCTCATAATACTGCCCTATACAGTTCACTATTTTTGAAGACTTCAATCATGTTGCAATGCATGATTTTATACAATCAGTAATGATAGTAACTTTGATATTTACAGGTCTTCCAAAATTTCAAAGGGCTTCCATATAAATTGTCTTCTAGGCTGAAGTATGAATATGACATCTCTTTAGGAATCTAACATAAGTAAACATGAAAGAAACAAAAATTAATAATTCTGAGCAACTGCTACTTTTATCAATGTATGCAATTGTGTCCTAATACTATGTCTTCACTCATCATTGTTTAAAGTAAATTTTATTTTCTATAGTTCCTGCAAAGATGCCCATGTCAACATCCCTAAGAGAATCCAATCACAATATAAAGACTCTATACATTTTTGCTGACTCTGGGATAAAGTAGGCCACAGTCAGGGCCTCCATTCCAGAACTAGCAAAACCACACAGAAAGGCCTCTGGTAGATAAAGATAGCCTAGTAAAGTAGTGTCAGGTCCTACAGAACATGTTAATGAATTCTCACAGCACTCACGTGAGTGGGAAAACAGATTCCTCCACATGCCATGATACTACAGTCTATCCAGGCCAACACATTGACTTCAGACAGGTCTGATCCTATGAAGATGACCCCTCAAGCTTATGCCAGGGTTCTCATATAAGAAAGTTGCTAAATTTGACATAATTAGTATAGCAAACAGATCTACTGATGCCTCTCTTACTTTAGGGATGACGATAATTTTGTGGATAAACATTATTTTCTGAAGATCTAACAAGAATATAAACAAGAATTGTATTTCACAGTAAAACTCTGATATCACACTGATTTTTCTACCACATAATAAGTCATTAATAATTTTACATGACGAACCAATCTTTCTATTCGCTTCTTGATGGACCATCTCCCATGTGAGAATGGCAATCATTACATGGATAATAACACAATAGCCTGGCAACTCATGACATTTTGCCAAATGCTTTGTGTTGTGCTCATATTGAATGTCCATGCATATGAAGTTTGTTTGGGAGCATCTGCATTTTTGCAGGCAGAATATGTTTGTAAAGATAAATTCAGTTGTTAAAAGAAGCAATGCAAAAGGAATATGAACTCAGCTTTTTCTGTCCATAGCTGGATGCTAACCACTGAATTCTATAACAATCTAGAAAAATTGTATATTCATGTACATAAAACATCTTTGGCACATAGAAAGAAATAATGTCAATGTTGGTTATTACTTATATTACTGTCGTCATTGATAACAATAGACATATTTTTCTGAGCTGTTACATTGTGTCAGATATCAGGTATTAATTTACATATTTCATATATAGTTAGCTATTTCATTCAACCACTATGTGGGAATCAAATTATATCCACTTAACACTTAGGAAAACTAAAAATGAATATTAAGTGATGACTTTGAGACTATACAGCTAGTAAATGGCAAAACCAAATTTAAATCCAGGTCCATGTGACTCTAAAGACCATGTTTTAAATATCAAAATCCTTAAATTGTCAATTAGATTAAATGGAAGAACACAATTCTAATGCAAGAGTCAATGTACTATTGTTTTTTGCTAATAAAAATACCCCCCCATCAAAATGTCCCAAGTATTGGATTCTACCTGCAAAATGTCTTTTTTTCATATATTACCTTAGTTTTATTGACATATAACATTTGTAGATATTTATAAAATACAACATGATGCTTGAGTTCACTTAAAGACTGGGAAATGATTGAATCAGGCTAGCAAACATACCTCTTATGTTAAACCTTAGTCATTTTTTATGAAAGTAATTTCAAAATCTTCTACCTAGTTTGAGATATACTAAGCAGCATTGTTAAGTATAGTTACCCTAATAAATAACAGTGTTGAAATTATTCTGCCTAAGTGTAACATGCCACTAACTGGACATTCTCCATCTCTGGTCCCTCTAATCTTTCCATATCTGCCAACTTCTACCCACTTGTCCACTTCTATGAAATTGTCTTTTTTGAATCCGTGAATGAGTGAGATCAAATGGAGTTTCTCTTTCTTTGCCTGCCTGGTTTCCCTTAACAAAACATCTTTATTGGAAGTTACAGAGTTCCACATTTTATACCCAAGTAATATTTCATTTGTTAATGAATAAATGTACTATTTACTTATTATAAATAAATGTACTATTTGTTTATCTTGTTTCATCTTTTGGTAGATTATTTGGTTGTCGCTGGGTATTTGCTACTAAATAATGTGAATAGTGCTATAGTTAACATGGGATATTGATGTCTCTTTGACTAGTTGAATTTATTTTCTTTTGATATATAGCCAGGAATTGTATAGCTATATCATACAATAGTTTGATTTTTTTTTTTTAATTTTGAGGAGCCTACATCTGTTTGACATAATTGCTGGACTAATATAAATTCCATCCATCATTGTGATCAAGAATGAGGAGAGCAGTCATGTCCTTTGATGAACTATTAGTTACTTTCTAGTTGCTGTGAATAGTTGACCAGAAACAATTTACCAAAAGAAAAGGTTTATTTTACATTTATAGTTCCAAAAGAACGTCTTATGGTGGGAAGGCAAAGTGACAGGAGCAGGAATCTGATGTTACAACATGTAGCAATAAACAGAGGGCCAAAGAAATTAGGATCAGACTACAAAATAAATAGTGCTTGCTACCAGCTGGGATCCAAGTGTTCAAACACCTGTGCTTATTTACCTGGCATTGTATGAATCGGGTGAATATATTTATATCTACTCTTCCTCAAACTTTCTTTCTCTGTCTCTCTCTCTCTCTCTCTCTCTCTCTTTCTCTCACTTCTCCTTCTCTCTGGATTACATAATTGGTTAACTTACTAATGTGATCAAACTATTTCTAAAGAATTAAATGAATTATGCAGTATAAGAAAAAAAAGTAACATGAACATGCTGGGGCATAAATCCAGCACAATCTGACTCACAGAATTGGTTGATATCTAAAGAATATTAGAACTGTGTTTATTTATTTATTTATTTATTTAGAAGTATAATAGGCTTTACAACTACTTAAATATGTTGTTCAGTATATTTGAGTTTGTTACTTAACTGGCTTATTATCTACTGTGTGTGGGGGAGAAATGGATACTATCACCAACAACAATATATTTAGAAATTAAATGTATTTAATGAAATATATTTTAGCTATATAAAACATGGTATAAACCTTTAAGATAATAGCTTTATTCTGTTCTAGTATTAGAATGCAGATATCAGTGACTTGATAGATAATCTTTATGTAGCACAATAGGATTCATCAAATGTCAGTTCATGTGCTTAATATTAATACATCATAGCTGATATTAACACAAAATAGGTGAAGAAAGTGAGGGTGAAAGAGACTATGTGATGAGTCCAAGAACCTCCCCTTAAATTGCCATGGTCCTAATCTAATACAATTCCCATCATTCCACAAAGAATAATAAACATGAAATAAGCATCAAAATCACGTTCTTGGGCTGGAGGGATTGCTTAGTGGTTAAAGCATTTGCCTGCAAAGCCAAAGGACCCAGGTTCAATTCCCCAGGAACCATGTTAGCCAGATGCACAAGGGCGCACATGCATCTGGAGTTCATTTGCAGTAGTTGCAGGTCCTGGTACACCCAGTCTCTCTCTCCCTCTCCCTCTTTCTTTTTCAAGTGAATAAATAATATATATATTTTTAAATTACTTTCTTAACTGGATTCCTACACTCCCCACAGTGAATCTACTAAACTTTAAGCATTTCACCTTTGTTGCTCTTAGAGTCATGTTTTGCATTTGATTCACATTATTTCTGTTTATTGTTTTATTTTATTCTCTAAACTGAAATATTCCTCACTGAGTATCTTTAATTAAGGGTAGTTTAAAACAGAATAAAATCACAAACAGAAGATATCACAAATTCTGACAATGGAGTCGAAGTCATCATGCCATAGTTTCACAACCTCTATTTGTACACAGAGGTTTTCCAAATTTCCACTCATAATTATAAGGTATTTTTTACATTCGCTATGGATTACACTATCTTTTCATCTTACCCATCCTGCTAGTCAACTTCTGCTTATAATTAGCTTCTGTCTATGTTTAAATCATATACAGTGTAGATTCCATGTGTGAGAGAAAAATGTGGCATTTGTCTTTCTGAGACTGACTTATTTCACTTGACATGATGTTTTCCATTTCCATTTCTTTATGGCTGAAAAACTACACTGTGTATGTATGCCACATTTTCTTTACACATTCACCTTTTGATGGATATCTAGGCTAATACTATATCTGGGCTATTGTGAATAGTGCCAAAATGAACATGGATACCTAAATATCTCTGCTGTTTGGTGAATTAGATTGTTTTGAGCAGATGTCTGGTACTGGAGTCACTGCCTGAATGATACAACAGTTCTATTTTTATTTTTATTTTTCAGCATCTTCCATAGTGATTTCCATAATGACTACACTTTTTCCATTTTGAAAAACAGTGTACAATGTTCCTTTTCTCCCAACATCCTCACTAGTACTGTAGTTTTATTAATGATAGCCATTCTTCAGTGAGCAGCACTATCAATGTAGCTTTGACTTATGTTTCCCACATATAGAAATAAATGTTCAATATCCTTAGCAATCAACTCATTTCTTTAAAAGAATGATTTTGTCGGGCATGGTGGTGCACGCTTTTAATCCCAGCACTCGGGAGGCACAGGTAGGAGGATCACTGTGAGTTCGAGGCAACCCTGAGACTCCATAGTGAATTCCAGGTTAGCCTGGGCTAGAGTGAGACCCTACCTCAAAAAAAAAAAAGAATTATTTTCTGGTTCAACACATTGGAGACAGGCATCCAGCAGAATTTTAGCACGTCAACATGGCATCAGCACATTATGGAAAATAAAACCAGTTATTACATATATTTCAATAGATATTTTATAAATTATTTTTTTCAATTACTCCAAAAAGATTGACATTTTAATAGTAATGTAGTCCAATTTCTAGCAGACATAGTAAACATATATGCTGTTAGTGGGATAGTAACATTTGACTCCAAGATAATAACATTAATAA
Organism: Jaculus jaculus; assembly: GCF_020740685.1. NCBI lineage: Eukaryota > Metazoa > Chordata > Mammalia > Rodentia > Dipodidae > Jaculus > Jaculus jaculus. The sequence goes on along the minus strand of NC_059104.1, from coordinate 161,738,150 downwards.
CATATGATTTTATGATTAAAATAACACTTTTCAAAAATTTATGTCTCACTTTCAGGGAATCTCTAAAACAGAAATTCTTTCATAATGAAAGACACCTTTATTTATTTACAATATCTATATAATCACAAGTTAAATTTATATTGAATTCTTTCTCAAGAATTCCTACTTTTTCATGTAATTTAGGTGTTTCTGTTCTAAAATCCACTAAGCAACTGTTTATATGCATACCAAAATAATTGTAAATATACTTTTACTCTAATATATCTCATAAATATTTGTTTTTTAATTAATTTTTCCAAAACTTAGCAGAATCACAATATTATGTTCTTAGTAATTTCTCATGTAGCAAATGTATATACCTAAGGAACTGTTAGATGTGTGAAATATTTTATTACTAATGAATTTAAAATACATTTGTGGGCCTTGAGAGATGGCTTGGTGATAAAGTAATTTGCCAGTGAAGCCAAAGGATACATATTCCTTTCCCCAGGACCCATGTAACCCAGATGTACAGGGTGGCACATGTATCTGCAGTTTGTTTACAGAGGCTGAAGGCCATGATGTGTCATTCTCTCTCTCTCTCTCTCTCTCTCTCTCTCTCTACATATATGTATACATACACATATCTTATTCTCTCCGAAATAAATAAAATAAACTTAAAATACATTTTGCACATATTTGAGAATAGTTTTCAGCAAAGAATTCCTATAACATTTTATTTAATAGAAGTTGTTACTAAGGCAAAAGAAATTCAGAGTGTTGAGTCTATAGTGATTAACAAAATACCTTAGACAAACCATGTATACATGTAGGAGGTGATATCTGCCTATTGTTGACACAAATGTGATTTACTACTTGGGCTATCAAAGAAAACAAAATGACTATCATTGTTATGGACCATAAACCTGAAATGAAATCTGTTTGATGTGAAGAAGATGGGCTAACATAAAACTCAGACAAATAATTTTGACCTGCTTCAGTGTAACATGATGGTACAGTATTAGTTATTTAGTTAAGATATGAGGATATTTCCGGAGGGGCTTACAGAATACTCTTAGAAATGTGACGAAAATAGAAGCTACGGTTCAGTATAATTCAGTACTGAATGTGTATAAGAATTGGATGCTATAGTGATCTAGGATGTAAGACCATACTTGACATTTAATGAGCTATTATGGATAGCATATTGTAGGTATTGAAGGCAGTTTTCTTACTCCTCTCACACTCCTCCCAAAGTTTGTATATTAACACTGACATATAAATTTATCATCTAACATTATTCCCACTGATCAACACTGATTTGCTTTTCTTAAATAGATAATAAGGAGAGACTATATGGTTCAGTGAAAACACCAGAATGAGGCTTCCTTTATATTCTATACAGTTTCTCTTTGAATAATAACTACATATGTTTATAATGGTTTTTGTCAACTTTAGGCTTAACTACATTATTTCAAAAAGATGTGTATAGACAAATTTCAATACACTCTGAGGCATTTGGTAATTAGATACTGTATCAAACATACTGGGGAAACTGAGCTTCTATTCTGGAGAAAAAGCCTTGAACACACTGGGAAGATCATAGGGGTAGGAAAGGACAGACCATAAATTCATCCTTGGAGATTTAGGGACTTGTTTGAAGATGATCTTGCTGTCTCCTTTGTTCAGGATATAAAGGACATCCAGGGTTCTCTCTTTCTCCAGGCAGCAAAGAAATCTGAAAAGATCAGAGATGAGCAGTGGGATACAGCTGGCAGAATACAGTTTTCATCCACACAGAATACTGGGTATCTGCTTGTAAGAAGCCTACATCATTTTGTAAATCAAAGGATCCAAGAAGAGTTAGATGCCACAGTGATTCAATTGACAAGTGCAGGACAGAGAATCTTTTCATTATTTTCATTATGAAGGAAACACAAAGGTTAGTTGGACTTCTTGGAGTAAGAAAGAACAGCTGCTAAATAAAGGGAAATAATGGGTCATTAGTTTAGCATATTTCATCCTGGCCCACCATACTACTCAGAAGTCATTTCTCCAATCATAGTTCAAGATTTATTCACTCAGTTGTAGGAAAGAAGTTTTTTCACTATTGATGCTGATTATTTTACCTAAAGCTATTTCCTTTTTAGAATTTACAATGCTAGAGTAAACATGTTGCTTGGTTGACCATAATATACCTAGTCAAGAGTACACATTGAATGATGCACTGGTTTCTGTCTCAGTCTGATTATCTATAAATGTGGACCAAGAGAGTCATATAAATGAGAGATGTGGCTTGAGAGGGTAGCTTGCCAGGAGTCTCAACACTAAACCAAACTGAGAGGTTCATGTCTTAAATATAGGTTCCTGTCAAAAAATCTTGGAAAAACATGTTCTTAAATTACAGTGAAAATTTTATATATATATGTATATATATATACATATATATATATGTATATATATGTGTATATATATATATATATATACATATACATACATATATATATATATGCATGTATATATATTCAAGACATTATTACAATGTGAAAAGTACAAATTACAGAATGAACAGGGTAAGGCTTGAAACTGTGTCTCTTACATATGACCACATGAAAGTTTTAGTTTCTTTAATCATTATGTTACATGACTACAAAGTGGAATTGTTTCCACCTATTTTATAGTGTGAATCATGGATGAAGGAAAAGGAAAGTAGTAGTTAGAGAAGTCATATAACTTGGCAGGGTAGGTTGAAAATTCTTCTATAATTCCTTTCACATTTCTTCCCTCCTCTTTCTTTTCCACATATAATCAAACTATAGCATGCTGTTGACCCAAATTTGTATTTTAGTTGTGATCATGTGATCTCAACTACAAGCACATAATGAAGTAGCATGGCCATTTTCTTGGAACCACCACAGTCCTAAGGATAAGACTGTGACCCCTTACCACCCATTGTCTTTCAGTGGAAGCACTGACACTGTACAGTGCAGTGAGAACAGGCACTCCTTTCCATCCTGGATCTCCCATTCTCCACAGCTCAACATGCACAAGTTCATCTTTGCAAAACAGCTGATCTCAGTCCCCAGAATACTTAAAAATGGTTGGCTAAAGCTCTTTGCCACCAGAGACTGAGAAATAAAAGCAAATGGACAAACGTATCCAATACTTCAAAGCTCCCAAGTTTGCAGTTAGGTTGAGTCCTAACTCTAGGGATGTAATACACAGCACAAAGGCCCTAGTCCAAGTGCTATCTTAAAATCTACCAAGACAAATACTGAAGAATAAATCCTAGATAATATTTATTGTGAGATCTTGTGTTACACACAGAACTTCTCTAAGTCTTGGATTCTTGCAAGAAAAGCAGACTTAACCAGGCCCATCTCCTACTGTTTCAGAAGGCATTGTTAGGCTAAGTAATGTGCAGATGGTAAGCTGTAATCAGTCTTCAGACGATAGTTACAGGAACTGGAGCTCAGTACCTCCAAAATGATCAAAATTCTGAGGTTCACTATTTCTTCATTGTGAAATTACCTTTATTCATTCTTTGGTGTGCACACAGATTCAAGACAAGTAAGACAAAATAGTCATCATTCTTTTACCGCAGTTCATTTTCCCTCTGGTCCTATTGCAGGCTGCTCTTGTGGTTGGTGTTTCAGATGGGCTTTTCAGCCCACAGTGACACACTGTGGTGGTTAAGGAGACAACAACAGAAAATCCAGGAAACAAAATGTCATTGTTCATTTGGGGTGTCAGAAGCTTGAGAATTTGATTTGAATCAATCAATATGCAATTGTCTTTTCGAGGAAACCATTTTTATTAGGCAATGAGTATGACTCTTTGGCGCAACTTCATCAACTCAGTCTCTTTCACTGGGCATTGATTTGGAGAACAAAATTGGCCTGGATATTGGGAATGTATGAAGGATAAACAGTTTCTGAGAAGTTCCTCTATCTATAATTTCAAAGAGCCAAATGTACACACACTCATTTAAACACTCTAATGTGCAATTATGGGAGCAGAAATCTCCTGTGGCTATTGAGAGTTTAAAAGGGGAGTAGTGAGACTAAGAAAATGAACTTTTAGTTTGATATAATTTTACTTAAATTTAAATGTTAACACTAGTACATGGCTAAGTTATTTTAAAAAACGCTTTACGTATTCTGGAAATTAGTGTATATGTAAAGCTACTTTTCCCGCTTTGGCTTTTTGAGAAAGGGTGTTACTCCATAGCCCCAGTTGTGCTGGTGCTCTGAATTCTTTCTGGGTCTCCTGACTGCTGGGAACATACATGGGGAACTCCAGGCTTGCAAACTTTGTAAGATTTTAAATTTCTAGATAAAATAAAAACTTGGCATGTGTATTTAAATGGATGATGAAAACATGTCACACTCCGGATTTCAAAATGAAAAAAAAAAAATGTAAAATTTATTATCAAAGATCTCATACTACAATAATGCTCATATGATATTTTAAATGTAATGAAGGCAAATGCATCAACATTAACTGCTATTATATTTGTTAGTGTGGCTACTGAAATTTACTAGGTAACATATACACTGGAATTATATTCTTATTAGGCAAGAAGAGGCTGTGTATTATCACAGACCTTACCCTGAGGAAGGAATGAATCAAATCCTAGACTTTTCCTATATTTGCTAAGGGAAATAAGAGAGCAATAAGCATTACTATACCAAAATATACACAGAGTATTCTCATTTAAACCAAAATTAATTTTCACTAAATGATTAATTCTATATGAAAACATCTTTACACTTGCTGTCTTTTTGCCTATGAAAACAATTGGGAATTAAAGGGAAAAAAAAAAAAAAACTTTTAATTTAGGAATCTTAAATTAGTGGCACACATGACAGGGAATAACACAGCAACAAGAGAACAAAGTAGGGGTTACAAATAAATGTTCTGTGTCCCTGACTTTTAATCCAAGACTGGCAAATGAGTAGATACTGAGTCAACAACTACAGAGACGACTTCTGAGTAAAATGGCTGCATAGGAGGCATGCTAATCCAGCCTAGAGAGTGATTTAAGCAAAACCACAGCCAAATACACTCTTTGTCCAAAAAGTGAAGGTGTATAGATTTTTATCGGCCACAGCAGAGATGCAGGAGAGAATAAGATATATCAGAAAGGAGAAAACTGGCCAGAATCCCGCTGAGGATCTTGTGGACCCAGACCATATCAACGTGAACAAGCCCAGATCCACACACCACCTGGTGCTGAGCTGCAGGAGAAGAGACCAAACAAGCGGATTATCCAACCTCATCAGCCTCCTTGCCAAGTCAAGAAACCTGAAGGGGAGACAGCAGAGATTAGCTGAGTTGCTGTTGAAGGGACACAGGCAGGACCCGCTGAGCAGTCCCACTACAACTTCCTGCACTCTCCCATCCTCCAGCTGATAGCACCAGACCCTCCAGACAGCACTTTCAGCTCCCCACGGCAGGACGTCAAGCACAGCTGATCAGAACACCAGATTCACAGCACAACAGGGAGGGATGGAGGCAAACACTCAACATTGGTGAGATTTGAAGCCACCCTAATAGGTAATGATGCCAAGTGACAAAAAAAAGCAGGTATATAAGCCTGCACTGGAAGTGCTAATCTCTCCATGTCAGGGCAGGCTACAGGTTACACATTCTTGGTTGGCTTTACCATTCTCAATTAAGCTGTATTTAGGGGTTGACTATTGTTGCCTGTGATGCTTTCAGATTCATAGGGCCTTTGTCTTTTTCTTCTGTCACTATTGGAGTCATTGTCTGATTCAGACTGAGGCTTACCTGATACCCATTTCAGAACAGAATTCTCCACCTCCCAGCTGATAGGATTAAGGATGTAGAGCAACACATACCTTTAGGGATTTGGGTTTTATAAGGGTATCTCTTTGTTTCAATCCTCACAGTTGGATACTCTGTGCTGGTTTTTATTGAATGTGTATATAGTTCAGTTGAATTTTAGAATTTGCCGATAAAATGATCTACCCAGCCTACTAGAATACCTGAATAACAGGCAAACTCAACATATAGGATTACTTCTGCAATTGGATTGGAATATAAGAGCTACACTTGGCACCTTAACCTCCTACTCTGAAGGGACATACAGTTGGATTTTCAAGTCTAAAAGCAACACAGATAATTAGAAAACACAAGCATCAAATCAACTTAGGATGCAAAACTCGCTACATTATAATACAAGCAACACAAAGAATGAAGACAATATAATCACACCAAAAATTACAAATCCATCATAAATGGACCCCAATAAGACTGTTTTAGATGAAATGCCTGACAAAGATTTAAAAAAAAAAAAAAAGATTTTATCTATACTCAAAGAAACCAAAGAAGAAAATCAAAGGAATCAAAGAAGAAAAGAACTCCTGAAGGAATTCCAAGAGAACACAGGAACACAGCTTAATGAAATAAGGAGGTAATGAAATAGAAATACAGCCTCCTCAACAAGTGGTGCTGGGAAAATTGGATATCTATATGTAGAAGCATGAAAATAGATCCTCGTCTTTGTCCATGAAGAATCAAGTTCAAATGGATCAAGGACCTTAATATCAGTTATGAAACTCTGAAACTACTAGAGGAAAAGGTATGGGAAACCCTTCAACACCTTGGCATAGGGAATGACTTTCTGAATATAACACCAATCACTCAGGAAATAAAACCACTAATCAACCAGTGGGATCTCAAGAAATTACAAAGCTTTGGTTCAGCAAAGGACACTGTGAATAGAAGAAAGCGACAACCTACAGAATGGTAGAAAATCTTTTCCAGCTACACATCTGACAGGGTATTAATGTCCAGAATATACAAATACAAAACAATAAGAAATCAATCAACCCAATTAAAAATTGAATATGAAATTAAACAGAGAGTTCTCAAAGGAAGAAATACAGATGGTATATAAACATCAAAAAAAGTGTTCTACATCTTTAGCTGACTAAAAACCTTCTCCCTGTAGACTAGCCAACTGAAAGCTGGAAAAAGCTATACTGCATGTAGCCCTATGGAAGACAGAAGTCACCAGTGATCAAAACAGTAGACACTGGAAGCCTCGAGTTTGACCAGACAGGCCAAATGACTGAACAGGTACAATAGTGGCATGTCTGCTATGGAGGAAAACAACTGCTCTCTAATTGGACTAGAGGCCCACTCTATGGGAGGGAGAATACATTTCTGGTACTGAAAACCTAATCTAAAGCCCATTTCAGGAGTGATCATGAGCCTTAGGGGTATAAAGCCTTCTCTTGTCTGCTAAATGCATATATTATTCTCACCAAACTGCCCTGAAAGCACTACATTTAATGTTCATATTCATATATCAGTGCTACTCACACCTTTGGTTCTCTTTTCAGATGGCGATGACCACTGGGATGTCCCAAAAGGCACCATAGTGCTGAGAAGAAGGGATGGAGGAGTGTCCAGCACTGACAAATCTCTTTTACACCCTCCAAGGCTCAGAGTACATTGTGGAAGAGGTGGCCAAAAGACTGTAAGATCTGAAGGAAGGGTATGACTCCCTACAATGCAACTGTCCATACAGAAATTGGCCTCGATATCCATGCCCTCACAGCACCTAGCAATACCTACACAAGACCCCCATAATAGGAGAAAAAGATGATGGTATAAAATAAAAGAGAGACTAATGGAGAGAGGGAGGAGATGTGATGGAGAGTTGAGCTGAGTTGAGTTGAGATGTGAAGGGGAAATGTGGGGGAGGGGAGGGTATTATTATGTAGGAATCTAAAATGTCCATAAAAAAATTAAAAAAAAGAAAGAGCTGGGCATGGTGGTATATAACATTAATATTGGGAGGCAGAAGTAGGAGGATCACTGTGAGTTCAAGGCTACCCTGAGACTACATAGTGAATACTAGGTCAGCCTGGGCTAGAGTGAGACCCTACCTCGAAAGAAAGAAAGAAAGAAAGAAAGAAAGAAAGAAAGAAAGAAAGAAAGAAAGAAAGAAAGAAAGAAAGAAGTAACTATAGAAACTAAATCAAATACAGGAGAAAGGGTACAAGTAAGCAAATGTGGAAAAGGCCTTAGTGGCTTTGAAAAACTATAAAGAGGACTTTGAGACTAAATTACCCAACTCAGAAACTGACTCTAATATCTAGAATGGTGGCTACTGAATTTTCATGCCTTTCAGGCTATGTTCAGGAGTTTACATTTATTTAATGACATGTAAAATATTTTGAAGATCTGAAAAATAATGCGGATTTATAACTAACTGCTGTTTGGAGACCAAAAGTAGACATATTATCTATGCTTATAAGAGGGTGGTAATCTATAAGTAGAGAAATGCCAAAATAGTTGAGATGTGCACATTCATATTTGTGAGTAATAATGTGGGTATATTACCCATTCCAAACCTGGGACTATGAACTTGGTAAAGAAAGACTAGATTCTTTTTAAATTTAGTTATTTATTTATTTAAGAGAGAAAGAGGCAGAGAGAGAGAGAATGGGTGATCCAGGGCCCCCAGCCACTGCAAACAAACTCCAGATGCATGTGCCCCCTTGTGCATCTGGCTTAGGTGAGTACTGGGGAATCAAACTGAGATTTTTTGGCTTCGCAGACAAACACCTTAATCACTAAGCAATCTCTCCAGCACTAGACTCTTTTATTATTATTATTATTTTTGTATAGAGTTCATCTCAGATGTGACATGTAATATATGACCAATGAATACTGAATTTTTTTAAAAATACTGTGAACCAGCATAATCTCTCATGCTTATAATCCCATCATTCAAAAGGCACATGCAGGAGGACTGCAATTATCTCAAGACCATCCTAGTCTTCACAGCACAATTGGGACCAACTAAGATTACATAGCAAGACTCTCCCAAACAAACAAACAAATAAGCAAGTAAAAACAATACATTGAATCTATAAAGAATCTATGTTCCTTTAAAAAAAAATTTCACCTCATTTCCAAGACAAGAAATCCTAAATCACAATATCCTTTACAAATGAAGGGTACCTTCAAGTTTTATTTCAACTAACATTTCTCTCACTATTTTTATTACTCATTCATGTTACTGCATTACCCTTTCTTATTCAACCAAATTTTGTGCATATTTATGTCTCAGATGAGGTGTAAACATCAGCTACTGACCATTAAAAACAAAAGACACAGAAAGCAGAAAGTTCATGCTTTGATTTTTCACTCTTGTCCTGACAGTATGTTTTCTACATTTCAGACTCATGCCAAAGATATATGGGCTAGGGAGAAGTTCCCAAGAAAACATAGTGAACCTAGAATGTGAGACACTCTCTTTAGTTCTGCCACCCACATTCTTACCAATCAACCTTTCTTAAAGGTCAAAGAGGACTTACACTAGATGTGTTAGTTCCACTCTTGTATGTTGCAAACACTTGAGCCCTTTGTTCCTTTTCAGAACCTTTAGTCAAAGACAATTAAAAATAAAATCGCTCATTAAAGGTGACAGACACTGTGGTACTCAAAGCTCCTAAAAGTTGAGATCCAGAGTCTACAAAGAAAGCAACGCTACATCCAACCTCTAGGCTCAAGGAGCATCAAAGTGGCTGAAAGACTGTAAGAGCCCCAAGGTGGGTGGGAATAGCCTGAGACACCATGTTTCCCCATCCCTGTAGACACTGACTGAGGTATCTTGATCCCCACATTACCAATAACCCTACCAAAGACCCTGAGTAGAATTTTGGCAAGTGAAAAGAGGGAGTCTATGTGGGCAACCTTTTAATATAAACATCAAGAAATTAAAAAAAAGTAGATTCCATCCAGAATCTGGTCCTTACTTCATTGCTTTAACCCTTTATTTTATTTTTATTTATCTCAGGTAGTAAAAAATACTAGGTAAATAAATTGCAAATATGAACCAAATATCTCAAATTTTTGCCAGCATATTATTTTTAGATTGAAGTGAGGCCAACATGGAACACAATACTCTGCTAGCTTGAACTTTTTTTTTTTTTTATTTTTGATGTATACCATTGCAATTATAGTGTGTTCTTTTTAGCATTAACATATTGGATGCATATTGCTTAATACAATGTTTTATCAACAATGCTTTAACAACATTTTATAATTTAATGAAGGTAGTATATAGAAATGAAAAGATAAATGGGCGGCATTGGGGACTTCCGGGCAAGATGGCAACCGCCCAGCTGCGCTGCAAATCCAGGGGAAAGAAAGATGCAGATCCTAAGGAGAGAGCCACCCCATCATACCTCAAAAGGGTCCTAGCTGAAACTATGGAAAACTGGCTAAACAAGCAAGGACTCTGTTCTCCTGATGAACCAGATACCAGCACAAGGGGGAAGGAGACCAACACAGAGAGAAATCAACTCCTACCAAATCAGAGAGCCAGAGCCTCAGAGGTCCCTAAAACCTCATCACTGAAGCAGACCAAAAATGAAACCAACATGGCTCAGGGGAATTTTGTGGAAGAGGGGGCGGAAAGAATGTCAGAGCCAATGTTGAGTCATGATATGCAAAGACATTTATCATACCAGTAACTGTGGGTTAACTCCACAATGCATGACCCATATACCTCAACAAGTAGGGTCCAATGGGAAGGGGGTAGGTCATGGATGAGCCTAATATTGGTACTAAACTGCCTGTATTTGCTGAATACAAAACTAATAATAAATAAATAAATAAATAAATAAATAGAAAAGAAATGATAAATGACCAGTTAATGTATAATCAATTAGTATTTAAAGTTAAATGCTTACGCTTTCCCCATAATATTTTCTGTCTAGTCAAAATTTTCACTCAAGAGCACTGTGCTACCTAGAATATTTTGGTTTAAACATGTTAACTTAAAATCAATTTGCAATTTAAATTTGCATGTTTGTATAAAATTATAATGTGTTAATCTAGAATAAACAATTCATCAGGACTCCTAAACATAGTGCAAACCTAATAATGAATCATGAGCTTTGCCACAACCAACAGTTAACACAAGAGTGGCACTACCATTCCAACACCTTCCTGAACACATGGGTAATCACTGAATAATGATGGTAATAATACACCAACAAGCCATCAGTTGCCTTAACTTTGATGAATGAACTGTTTCTTACTGGGTAGAAGATGGTTACCTGAATATATCATGCACATTGATCAGGTGTCTGAAATTTATACAAAAGATAACTTAAATAGATATATTTTGGAAGACAGCTGAGGTTTGATACCTACATGAGCAAGAACATCAAAATATCATTCCAGGGCTGGGGAAATGGCTTAGCAGTTAAGGCATTTGCCTGCAAAGCCAAAGGAACCTGGTTTGATTCCCCAGGACCCACATAAGCACAAGGGGGCGCATGCATCTGGAATTTGTTTGTAGTGTCTGAAGGCCCTGGAGCGTCCATTCTTTCTCTCTCCCCCCCCTCTCTCTTTCACACTCTCTCTCTGCCTCTTCCTCTCTCTCTCTCTCTCTCAAATAAATAAATAAATAAAATATTAAAAACAACACATCATTCCATGTAGCCCTCAACCGTGTAGAATGGAAAAATGCATTCTACTGTGAGCTAGCAAGTTTATTTCATGCCTAGCCAAAGAACAGATTCAGTTTCATTAACATGACATCATGATGTTTGAAGTTTTCCATTGCTTCTCAAGGGCCTAACTGTTGTTCATTCTCTCAACTATGCTTACTCAAATTATTTTATCCTAGAAAACCTTGGTCTTCAACATCTTTGTGATATTTTTTACACCTGGGTGTAAATTGCCTAATAACAAACTTGCTATGAAATGACTTATGTTTGATATTACCCTGACATTTTCCATCTCAATGCTTCAGACATATTTTGAGTGTTTTGTTTTGGTTTCTGTTTTGTTAGTTTGTTTTCTCCAGGGCTGGTGATAGAACTTTAATTTCTCATGCATGTTACAAAATCATTCTACTAAGGAGTTACATCTCTGCATCCCTAACTCTTATAGTTAGACTTATTTTTCACCTTATTTCTCTGTAGGTAGGAATGTGTGTTTGGGGTGGTGTGGTGTGTGTGAATTTGCACACCCTTGTATCAGACTGTCAGGTGTGCTGTTCCATTGCTCTTCATCCTGTCCAGGTTCGAGCCAGAGTTTCATACTACCACTTGCTCTTTTTCAGCTCAGTACATTCCCTGGTTTCTGCTTGCCTTTGTAGAATGGGATTACAAGCACGCATGGTCATGCCCAGCTGTTTCCATGAAGACTCAAACTAAGGTGGTTTAAGGCTCCCTCGGGCCCTCATGCTTGCATAGGAAGCACATTTAACTGCCGAGCCATAGTTCAACTTTTTAAACAGTTTTCCTATCATTATTGGCATTCCCTGCCTACTAGATAGTGAGCTGAAATAGACATAGGAATGAATCCTGATAGTCATATGGCTGGGGATGAGTAATTTATCTGTGCCCACAACATTTATTTCCTAAGATTTAAAATAGAGGCAGGAACACCTACACAGTGGGATTTCTGTGACACACGAGTAGCCTAGAAAAGCATGAATAACTTAGCACAGTTCTGTAACTGAGCAGCTATTTATTCCTTTGTTTATTTTTTTCAGTGCCTAGAATTTTCCATCATCCAGAACTGGACTATTGTAGAATTACAACAATGATCTATCTGATTATATTTTATCTTCTTAATCCTTGCCTGGAATTCTTATTTTTTTTCTTTTTTCTTTCAGATTCAGGGTTAAGGAGTGTACAGTTTTTAACTAAGAATTGAAAAACTGGAAGATTTTAATATGAAGCAGTTGAAATATTTCAATGTCTGTGGTAGTTTGCATGCATGCCCCCTATAGATTCAGGGGTTTTATTAAAGTTAGTCTCCAGCTATGTGGCTACAGGAGATGTCACTGGGGTCCAGCCCTAAGGTTGGCTTGGAGGAGGATCTGATTTCCAGCTCAAAGGTATACAGAACAGTCTGAGCTGTGGCGGGGTCTTGGGTTTGTGGCTTTGGGTTTTGCTGACTGGTGATGGTTTCTCTCTGCTTCAATATATATAAGTGGATCTTCACACCACTGGCAGAACTTTCCCCTGGATCTGTAAGATTGAAATTAATCCCTTCCTCCCCTATACTGTGCCTGGTTTGTATATCCACCCAGCAACCTGGAGATGACTGCACCAGTGTCAAAATACCCAAAATACTGAAATATAGCATACTCACTCTTTTAAAAGAGGAAGAAGATGGATCTGGGAGAAATCAGATTGTACTTCCTAGCTTGTCCACTATATTTTCCACTTTCTCCAAAATCTGATAAAGGGACATGCTTTTTCCCCTTTTTGTAATTTTTTTCTAGATGGTGAAATGATTGTTATGGTAATGACAATGCATGAGAAAAGAGCAGGAAATACACATTGTTTCATTGTGGTTATCAAAATCTAAGTGGCTTTTCCAGAGTTTACATAAAAATATCATTTTCTTGCATACTTTCAAATTTCTTTTACACTTCATGGCTAGAAAGGTATGTTGTTCGTTGTCACAACTCAAATACAGAAACTCTTTGGCCTGTAAATACTTAATACATGTTTGCTGGACTTACTGCTCTGTATACTATCCTATACACTGTTCTAAAGGGAGTCGCAGTGAGCCTTGCTCAAGCCAAATGTTTCATTTCCACACATGACTCAGTAAAAAAGATCAAAGTAGTTAGATGGAGCTAAACCATGAAGATTGGCAATTCCTAGCTGAGTGGCCTTGTTTGAGATAATTAACCAAATTAATTTAAAAGATATATATATATATATATATATATATATATATGTTTTTTAAATTTTTTAATTAATTTTAAATTAATTAAAAACATATATATATATGATTATGGACTGAATTATACACTCAGATTTATGTTTCTATCCTCATGTACAATGTAATATTTGGGGGTAGATTGTTTAGGAGGCAATAAGTATTAAAAGAGTTCATGAATTTGGGGCCTCATCATCAAAGTAGTGCTTTAGAAGAAACATAGACATGTCAAGGAATTAATTTTATTCTTACTCTGCTTCTACCACTTTTTACCCTTTCCTACCTCAGAAAATAATCACCTGCCATTCAGCATTAGAGCTTTCCAGAGAACTGACTGACTGGTACCATAAGTTTGTTCTGACATGATTCCATATACATGAGGCATACCAGCCCTCCCCTCTTGCCCCATGGTATAAACCTGGTCTGGAACATCTTATTATTAATCAACATAAGCTTAATAATTCAATTAACTTCTTCATTTTTAATATTACCCTATTAATGAATCTCCCCTTCATTGAACTGGTAGTTACTTCTATGATACATGCCTTTTTACTATGTATGTGTGCACATGCAGGTATGTATGGGTACATGTGTAGGCCTGAAGACATCAGATGCCATCCTCAAACATCATGTATCTTTATCTTTTAGACAAGAATTGCCATTGACCTGTAGTTTACAAATTAGTTTAGACTTGTTGGACAGAAAGTTCTAAGGAACCTCCTATATCTCTGTCCCTAGTGCTGGGGTTATAGACGTGCACCAACAAGAGAAGCTTTATTTTTTATTTTTTTTTTTTTTAATGTAAGGTTTCACTCTAGTTCAGGCTGACCTGGTGTTGCAGTCTGGTTGGCATTGCTGGTCGAAATCACTCAAACAAGAGCAGCTTCTGGGAAAAAGAGATTTATTTTGGCTTATAGGCTCGAGGGGAAGCTCCATGATGGCAAGGGAAAATGATGGCATGAGCAGAGGGTGGACATCACCCCCTGGCCAACATAAGGTGGACCACAGCAACAGGAGGGTGTGCCAAACACTGGCAAGAGGAAACTGGCTTTAATACCAGTTTTTTTAAGCCGGCCCCCAACAATACACTCCCTCCAGGAGGCATTAATTCCCAAATCTCCATCAGCTGGGAACCTAGCATTCAGAACACCTAAGTTTATGGGGGACACCTGAATCAAACCACCACACCTGGAACTCACTATGTCATCTCAGGGTGGCCTTAAATTCATGGTGATCCTCCTTCCTCTGCTTCCTGAGTCCTGGGACTAAAGGCATGTACCATGGTGTCTAGTTCAAGAGAAGTATTTTTTTGTAACATTTTAAATATATTTTACTTATACATTTATTTGAGAGAGACAGAGAGAAAGACAGAGAGAGAGAGAATGGGTGTGCCAAGGCCTCTAGCCACTGCAAACCAACTCCAGACCCATGTGCCTCCTTGTGCATCTGGCTTATGTGGGTCCTGGGGAATCAAACTGGGGCCATTTGGTTTTGCTGGCAAGCACTTGAACCATGAAGCAATCTTCTCCAGCTCACGAGAAGCATTTTTAAATGTGTTCTGGGGATCAAACTCAGGTTCTTATGCATGTAAAGCAACTGAGTGATCTCTCCAGGCCAAATGCCCAGTTTTTATTACTAATTGCAGTAAAGTTGTTAGCTTATCATAACATTTAACCATCTACCAGGCATTCAGTTTGTTGCTTCATGACAGTAAACTCAAATATATGTAAATTTGAGCATATTGTTTGAACACTCATAGTTTCTGAAATGAAAGGCACCAGTACCAACACAGTGGTCCAAGTTAAGGAATCATATTAAAATCATTCATATGAATGCTGCTAGACTTCTATTTCTAGGTAGTGAAGAGTCAAGCTAATATATGTCTTAGTCTCCATTCTCATCGGGCATACCATTCTTATAACTGTAGTAATTCCTACCCCAAATATTTCATACTCTACCAAACATCCTCCTCCTCGATGCAGGTAATAGAAGTTTTCTAAAATGCCACCCTGAATGGAATACTACTCTATCTAAATTTATGTCCTTTGGTATAATAATAAGAGCAACACTATATATGGATACAGCATTAATATATTTCAGATACTTTTAAAAATTAAAGCATTTAGGAGCTGGTGAGATGTTTTAGCAGTTAAGACGCATGCTTGTGAAGCCTAAGGACCCAGGTTCAACTCCCCAGGACCCATGTAAGCCAGATGCACAAAAGGGGGTACATGCATCTGGAATTGATTTGCAGTGGCTGGAGGCCCGGGAGTGCCCATTCTTTCTCTCTCTCTCTCTCTCTCTCTCTCTCTCTCCCTATCTGCCTATTTCTGTATCTCTCTCTGTCTGTCTATGTCTCTCTCTCTCTGTCAAATGAATAAATAAAAATAAAATATTTTAAAAATGAAAGTATCTAAAGCCATGAAAAAATGTAATAAAATATTAGAGAAATATTAAACAGTACGTAACTCATGTGGCATAAGGTAGTTGAGTAAATGGTAAGACTTGAATGTGGAAAAGTAGAAAAGATATAGATCATTGCGTTGGTTAAAATATGAAATCCCCCTCATAGACTTATGTCTTTAAAACTTACTCTCTAGCTGGTGGTACTATTCTAATAAATTGTAGGAGCTTTAGTTAATGGAGACGATGGAAGAAGTGAATCACTTTAGGAGGGTCTTGAGATGATAGGGACCATGTCTATTTGCTCTTTCTTTCTCACATGCTCTCTCCCTCTCCCTCCCTTTTTCTTGTACAGTAGCAGAAAAATTAGCTTTTATTTCTGCCACGCTTTCCCCACCATAATGGACACTACCCTCTGGAATATGTAAACCAAATTAAACCCTCTTTCCTTTCATTAATCACTTCTGATAAGGTACTTGTTCATATCAATGAAAAAGTAAGTGACACAATGATGAAATATTTTTCATGTATGCCTATGTGAATATGTCTATTTTACTTATTTTTATAGTTACCATATTCAATATAATTAAAAGCCAAAATTTTTACCAAAAATCTTATATTTCTAGAAATATCACAATTCTTTCATTTTAAATTCACAGGATGAAGTAGATTTTTGGGGGGGAGGGATTCTTGGTTACAATTAATAAAGCTCTAAATAACTTAGTCGTTTGTCATCCAGAGTGTCATGGAAACCAACAATAATAATTAGAGTTACAGGGATATATCAGTACTGTTTTAGTGGTCAGTAAGATGCTCATGACTAGGAAGGTAGAAGATTTAGTGTCAGAAAGATATTGTCTATGTCCCTTCAATGCAGGACTAAGGTCCGAAACATAGAAATTGCTTGCTGAAATTATTTGCACTAAAAGAAATAAAAATATTCATTTTATGCTTTGTTAAGGAATTAAAGGGGCTGGAGAGTTGACTCAGAAGGTCAGGTGCTGGTGGGTTCCTGGGTTCTTGCTCTGGAGGCCCTCGTTTCCTAGAAGGCATCTCAGGCAACCATGGAGACTAAGGTTGTATGCTTGAGGAGAGAAAGAATCACTCATTCCCAGGAGTCGGTTCCGGTTAATAGTTCTCTCAGTTTATTGTCAGGGAAATGGGTTTATAAGCATCTGAGGGGATCCTAAGGGGATTGGATGTACCAGGTTCATTCCGGATGCCTAATTAGCATGTGGGGACACTCATTCCAGCATGCAGGCTATGGCAGGGTGGTGGGGGGAGCAGTCACGTGATGTAGGGTCTCAGAGGGATGGGCTGTGAAGGTGCTGGCTGATAAGGAGACTCCTAGGCAACTGGCCAAAGGTTACAGTGTCATGAGCAGAGCCTAAGTCTGGGTGTGCTGGGCTTCGAGAGGGAGTGTCCTCCTATAGCCTGGGGGTCCTTTGTTGCTCCTGGAAGCTCAGGCCTCTCTTCTAACAGCTTCAGCCTGTGCCTGGCAGTGCCTGACAGGTGCTTGCAAAACCTAATGGCTCATGTTTGATTGTTTTTACCAAGTTAAAGCCAGATGCACAAAATGGCACATATATATGGAATTCATTGCAGTGACAAGAAGTCCTGGAATGTTCATATATTCTCTCTCTTTCTCTCTTTTGCTCCTTGCAAATAAAAAATAAAATAAAAATTAAAAATTTAGGAATCAATACACTATTTAACTCTGCATACATTTATATTTTTATCTCTTATATTATAAAAGTCCATCTTATGTTCCTTCCCTTGCTCAGTGCCTCTGCTTCTCCCTCCTTCCCTTCCTTTCTTCCCTTTCTCTTTGTTCATAATGAGAGTCCAGTCCAAACCACTACCTAATCAAATCTGTTCTGTCTCTTAAACCCTGGGCAGTATGTTCACAGTAAACCTTCCAAGTAGCTCCCAGATGCCCAGCAGTGACCTTCTGTCTTCAGGCCTTCACATTTTGTTGCTCACTGCACCTGGCTGACCTGTCTTCACCTCCACCTCCCACCTATACTGTCTGATGGATTCTCTTATAGAATCTTTGCAAGGACTAGTCCTTTGTGGAGATGACCCATGTCCTTTGGATGTATGCTGATGTATCTCTCAATATCAGTTTTCAAAAGCTCATTTAGGATAATTATTACTTGTAATGCACCAATTCTGTTACATTTTTCTATCTATTAATATTATGAAACATTCTTATTAAACTTTCTAATTTGAAGCATTGTAAAATATGCATTGAAAAATAGTGAGCAGAGGCAAGCATACACCTTGGATTTTTTTTTTCTGTTTACAAAGTAGCACTACCCTGCTTTATTTGATATTCAGTGCTGGTGTAGTCACTTCCACATTGCTGAACTAAACAATTTCAAGCTTACCAACAATCCAGGGTAAGTTCCATCAAATGGTGGAAGAATCTGGCTCCTCTTCATAAATCCAATAGATTCATCAATATTTATCAAGAGATAACACCAAACAGCTCTGACCACTTGCAGGCACAGCCAGAGCTCAAAACCTCCCTTCATACCTTAGGCTAGAATCAGATTTGCCCTCAAACACACCTTAGGGCTGGACTCCAGCATCTACCCCCAGTGACACCACCTCCATCCAGGCTGCTGGAGACCCATGCTACAAGCTTTAATAAAACACCTGAGTATCTAGGGGGACATGCATTCAAACTACCACAGATGCCATTAACTATGATTGTCTTTAAGCATTTGTTCTGTGGTTTCTTTTTTTCTGAATCTGTGAAGGAAACAAACAAATCATGAGAAGAGTTTCTCTGGCCTTCATAGTCAGCATTTAGATGAGATCCCTTCATTAAGACAAAGAGACGAAAGGGCTAGAATCCACTCTTTTATCAATTCCCTCATCTAGTACATGCTAATAGATGGCTTCTTGTGTTGCTTCAGATGTTGTCTCTTAACACACTGTGGGCCTTTGTTCTCTCACTCATGGTCTATTTCTGTCTTGTGAATATAAGCTCCTTTAGAAAAGTCTCTCCCAATTTCTTATTCATCACCATGGCCACATCAAGGGCCCAAGCATATTCAGCTCTTCTTTTCATGAGTAAATGACTAAAGCTAAATTACATGGCTGTGAAAGCTCTGTTAAAGAAATATCTGTGGTCTGAGAATAAACTGTTTTGCCAGGTTATACCAGAATTTTGGTGTTTCTCTGCAGTGCACCCATATACATTGATGTACCAATATAATATAGGAATTGGAGTTCTGCCAATACAACAATATATACCAATGCACCAATATGATAGGAGAATTTGGGGGTGTCCCAGCATTCTTATCTGAAGAATTCATAGGAGCGGGGCTGGAAAGATGGCTTAGCTGTTAAGTGCTTGCCTGTCAAGCCTAAGGACCCTGGATTGAGGCTCGATTCCCCAAGACCCACATAAGTCAGATGCTAGAGGTGGCACATGCATCTGGAGTCCGTTTACAGTGGCTGGAGGCCCTGACATTCATTCCCATTCTCTCTCTCTCTCTCCCTCCCTCCCTCCCTCTTTATCTATCTGTCTGTAGCTCTCAGATAAATAAATAAAACTTTAAAAAAGAATTCATAGGAGGGAAATGTTTACAAAAGCTATATTAGATTAAAAGGAGGAAAGAGGAGAGACTATGAAGAGCTCTTGCCCATAAGAAGGGTGGATGAGGGTAAAGTCCACCTAAAGATCCAAATTAGGGGCATTTATAGGTTGTGAATGGATGTGGAGTTAACCAGCATCAATGGCAAGTTAACCAGCCACAAAGCCAGGCTCATCTTATCAGGAACCTTAATTTTAGGGAAGGGAACTCTTTCCTAGGGAGAAAATCAAATTGTTTCTGGAAAAAAAAAAAAAAAAAAAGACCTAGGAAACTCCTTTAGATAAGAGATAAGAGATAAGAGATAAGAGATAAGCACAAGTTAAATTATTTTCTGATCTCAAGCAAAGTCAAGATTGTCAGGGCAAGCTCAAGGAAACTCACAGCTTTTACTTTCGGGGGCCCAGTAGTCACCCTAAGTAGTCTGAAGTTTAGCATTAGGATTTTCTAACCTTCCTCTAAGAAGTCATAGTAAAACTAAGATCTAATCAACAAAGACAAGTAAAAGATGAGTCATCTGTCATCTTTCAGACAGAAACCAAAATATTTGAGAAGACCACGAAAGAGAGAAAAACAAAAATGTCACTTGTATTTGCTCGATGCATTGGGGTACATGTGTATGCTTTCTCTGCCTGGAACATGGGTGAGTCAGAGATAGCAGTTGCCTGATGACAATATTATGAAGAGGAACCCTATAATCAGCTTTTATAATCACATTTTATCTACAGTCTAATATCACCTTACCTCTGAGGATGTTTTATCTTTTTGTCAAATCAAGTTATAAAATCTGTACAGAAACTGTGAGTCAGGCATGCTGATCACTAACATGTGAAACTCCAGCACAAGAATCATGGAGGCTGCATGCGCTAGTCTCCAGGGCTCATGTACAGGCATCTAAAGTGAGATGGGATGGGGAGATGTTGGCAAAGCGGGACTTACTGAGTCCAGATGGGAGCCAGACAGACTGCGGTTACTGTGTCAGTAAGTCCTATGTCCGACACAGTGTTCAATATGTGCAAACAAGCACAGAGATGCTTCCTCTAATTGTGTGCCAGACAGAAAACTTCTAAGAAAATGGAACATTATGATCAGCATGGTCTGCTTTGTGGGTCCGCTTTATTCTCTGTAGTCTTTTCACTCGGGAATAATGGTCACAGAAGACAGAAAAATGGGTACCACAAAAGTAAAGACAGAAGACATATTGTGGCCAGTGTCTCTAACAACTCTGATTACGTTGCTCATTCCAATAGAAAACAGTGATGGTGTCCTTGACACAGGCATGGTGATGAATAAGAGGTACAGAGAGCCTTTCCTAATGGGGCTCACATTCAGGAGAAAAAGGATGAACCATGGTTATGGGAGCATAGGAATATAGTGATCGCAAGTAACAATACCGTAAGGAACACACACACACACACACACACACACACACACACACACACACACACAATGGATAGAAAGGCACATCAGACAGAGAATGCTGTCTAGAAATGAGCTATTTGACCTGAAAAAGAAGAAAGAAATCAACAATCAAAAAGGCCCTGGTGACAGAAAGAACATTGAAAAGAAAAACTCTGACAGTAATAGGCAAGTAGGGCTGCTATCAGGAAAGCATAGAGAGCAAGAGAAGCAGCGAATGACAGGACTTCATTCATACAGAAGTAGGCAGAGGCAAGGTGTCATGGAATATTTTATGTCAGTTTAACAACTTTGGATTTTACTCTAATCAAAGTGATGACTTTCTTGTTGACATTTGAAAGATTATTGTAACTGTGGTATTGACAAACATTATAGAGAAAGTTGGGTATGGAAACATGGAGACCAATGAGCAGCCAGCTCTGATCATCCAGGATAGGAATGATGGTGACTTGAGGTGTGGTAGTAACAGAGAGAATTGGTTAAAGTCAGGATGGATTTTTGGAGATAAACTAAAAGAGCATCATGATTGACTGGGAATGGATTCAGGAAGACCTTTCATTTGCAGCAACAAAATATCATAGCTAACTGTATTAATTACTTGAAAAAGGAGGCCTCATTATGATGGATGTTAAAGCAGTGACTGGGTGAGGCTTCACCTCTATCACATTAGATTCCATAATTAATGACGGGGGAAATTTTCCTATGCTTAAAAGTTGAGACCTAGGTGCACTGAGATAATAGGAAGGTATATTAGAAATGTGTTTTGCCTCCTGAGTTGATTCCATGTGCCTGAAAATGGCTGTTTAGAATGCTATTGAGAAGAACCCTGGGATATCAGGGTGTGTTTTTAGGCTCTGAATAACTGATAGTGGAAATAAGGGGAGAAGGACACTGGACAATCTTTCCAAGTATCTTAGAAATTGAAATGCAAAGAAATTCCAGTCTTTTACACTGGGTTACACTCCCATGGATAGGTGTGTATGTAGTCAGATATAAATGAAAATAAAATAAATTTGAGATGGAGAGATGGATTAGCAGTTAAGGTGCTTGCCTCTGAAGCCTAAGGAACAAGGTTCAATTCCCCAGTACCCATGTAAGCCAGATGCACAAGTTGGAGCATGTGTCTTGAATTCATTTGCAATGGTTAGTGGCCTTGGTAGGCCCATTCTCTCCCTCTCTCTCTCTCTCTCTTTCGCTCCTTCTCTCTTTTAAATAAATAAAATAGTGGAATAAAATTTAAAAGTATAATCAAAATCTAAGAGGATGCAAATAAATCATATGGAATCCTCTGGTTTCAGACAATGGAACACTCAGGAGCCATAGATCACTGTTAGAAAATTTTCAGTGCCAGGGATGGGATACCTCTAGTAAGTTGTTGGCCAGGCAGGTCCCTGATGCCACCAAAACATTATAGGCCATTGCTGAGGTCCTTGGTTTCCCACCAGGAATATATGGTAAGATCCTATTGCTGAAGACTCCACATACTTGGGCTGCAAGGCCACTGAGAAATCCTGCTGGAACTGATCTGACAACCTCCTCCATGTAGACCAGCTGAGAGAAAGCTGGAAGAAGCCATTCTACATGAAGTTCAGAAGGGAGAAAGAGTTACCACCAGTGAAGATACTCAACAGTGGACGCTGCAAGCCTTATAATTGGCCAGCCAGCCCAAATGAGCCAACCAGGTCAATAGTGGCACGTCTGTCATGGTGGAAACCAACTGCCCTCCAATTGGACTGGAGGCCTGCTCCATGGGGGGAACACATCCCTGACACTGAAAACTTAAAAAAGGGGTAGTCATGAGCCCTAGGGGTGTAACATCTGCTGATGTCTGGAAAAATGTAAATGCTATGCTTATCAAACTGCCCAGTAAGCACTTCTCTTAATATTTATACCCTTATATTAACACTACTCTCACTTTTGGTAGAGAGTCTTCTCTTTTCAGATGGCAATGACTTTGGGATGACCCAGAAGGTATCATAGTGCTAGAAAGAAGTGACTGGAGTACTGAATAACATCTCAATCACACCTTCCAAGGCTCAGGGTCTAATGCGGAAGAGGTGGCAGAAAGAATGTAAGAGCCAAAGGAAGGGTAGGACTCCTTACAACGTGCTCTCTCCAGACATAAAATGGCCTGAATATCCATGACCTCATAGTGCCTGACACTACCTTCACATGACCATCATAATAGGAGGAAAAGACCATGACATCAAAATAAAAGAGAGACTGATTGAGATGGAAAAGGGATATGACGGACAATGAAATTTCAAAGGGTAAAGTCGGGGGAGGGGAGGGAGGGTATTACCATAGGATACTTTTTATAATCATGGAAAATGTTAATAAAAATTGAGAAAAATAAAAATAAATAAAATAAATAAATAAATTTTAAAAAATGAAGTAACAAAGCATTCTCTATGTAAAATCACTCTACTGACACTGGTTTTACATTGATCCTTTTGTCTCTTAGTATGCCTATTACTACTGTCATCTAATTCACTCTATAACACCCATGCTGGCCTTGTTACTTTCTCTTGGCACATTTAGAATGCCCCTACCCACTTGTGACTGTGTGTTTCCTTGTGTTATGTTTATTTTACTTAAATAAAATGACATATCAAGGCTGCATAGTTGGCTTAGAGGTTAAGGCACTTGCCTGCAAAGCCAGAGGACCCAGGATTGATTCCCCACGACTCATTTAAGCCAGATGCACAAAGTTCTACATCCATTTGGAGTTCATTTGCAGTGGCTGAAGGCTATGTGTATGTGTGTATATATATGTATATGTATATGTGTATATATATAAAATCTCCATATATATGACTAGCACTGACTTTATTTGCTTTTTGAGACATGGTCATGCTATATATCCTGTCAGGCCTGGTGGTACTCAGTATGTGGCCCAGATAAATCCCCCACATTGGTAATCTTTCTGTGTCAGAGACCAGATTACAGATTCAGTAGGTTTAAAATACAATAAGAAAACAGTAAGCTTACCACACTACTGTCATCCCACTATTGTACCAACAGCCCTGTGTAACCCGACTGGTTAGTAGTGTGGAATGCACGAACCACTGAGTTCAGATGACAGTTTTCCAGCAACAGTCGGCGTAGCTCCTCCATGTACTCTGACAGCTATGCAAGGAAATCCTCTCTGTGGATGGATAAAGCTGCTTCCCGAAGTCATAGGCTATTAAAGGAACATGACCATGCCAGTGCTTTGTTGCCTCCCTGTGGTGGTTTGATTGTAAATGTCTGCCATGATGAAGCTTTCCCTGGAATCTCTCTGCCTGAAATAAACCCCCTTCTCCCACAAGCTGTTTCTGGTCAGGTGTTTGTCCGAGGAACAGGGAGGGAACTACAACACTCCCTGAGTCGTTAGTCAAGGAGGCTCTGGGGATCTCCAAAACTATGCCTCTCAGTTGCCCAGCAGAGCTAGATGCTGAAACCCCTGCTGAAGACATTCCATGCTTTGGTTTGCTTTGTAAGACATATGGAAATCATGCTGAAGCTAAGATTGAAACTTATTCAGGCCCTTTTTTTCCCTGCAAGTCTCTGCCTGAAATGTTCTTCCTCCAGATATCCTCGGGGTACAAGATGCACTTGCTTCAGTTATGGATTTGAAAGGCTCTTCTCTAGAATGACTTGGCCATTCTTTTGAAACCTCTGAGCCTTTGAAGTATGTTTGATGCTTTTACTTATATTTTTTCATTAACATTCATACTCATTGAAAATAATACATGCTACTTACTTACATTAATTATTATCTGTTTATGATTTTAGAATGTAAGTTTCAAAAATAATGATGTTTTGCAATTTTGTTTTAGTGCTATATACCCAGTATTCTGCACAATATCCTTATACAGAAGATCCTTAATCTCTACGGGCCTTATTCATGGGTTCCCTGTACTCAATATGCTCCATAACTAGGAATAAAAAATATACTTTGTACACATCTTTTATGGAGAAATATTTTCACATTAGTTAACTTTTCAAGTTTTCTGAGTGCATACACATGCAGACAAATAAGTGAGTGTACCTTACAAAGAGAGACATACAAATAGATTATATAGATAGATTGTTGCAGATTATATATGCATTTTACCTTATTGTAGAAAAATATTCCAATACAATCTCTGTATTCATTGTTTTCTTTAAAACATATAAACATAAATATTTGAATATGGTCTGGGGGCACACTGTCGAGGATATGGATATATAAATCAACCTCCTGGTTAAAATGTTTGTTCCGTGATCATGCTGATATTTACCCATAATTTATATTAAAATGTTTTAGTGTATGATAGGCTAACTACTTTGAACTGCCATTTCACATAAGATACTGCATTTAAAATCTGAAAAGAGGTTTTAAAGAAAGATGACTGGGAGGAATGAGGAAATGAATGGATCTTTTATATATTTTAATTTTTTGTTCATTTTTATTTATTTATTTGAGAGTGACAGAGAGAGAGGGAGAGAGAGAATGGGAGCACCAGAGCCTCCAGCCACTGCAAACGAATTCCAGACATGTGTGCCCCCTTGTGCATCTGGCTAACGTGGGTCCTGGTGAATCAAGCCTCGAACTGGGGTCCTTAGGCTTCACAGGCAAGTGCTTAACCACTAAGTCATCTCTCGAGCCCTGGATCTTCTTTTATAAAGTTAAAGCAAAATGCTATTTGTGCTTTTACTTTTTTGTTGTTAGGAACAACATACTGCAAACAAGAGGAAAAATTGCTGATGAAAGTGTGATAAACACAATGATTGCATATGGAAGATAATTTTTCTACAACAGTTTAATATTAAATGTCAAATATCTCATTAGTGTTTTATTTTATAAGAATTATCTGAGTGGGTAGTCATGAAATTCATGGGTATCACATAATAAAATCATATCAACTTGAGAGAAAAGCAAACGAAAAGCGGTAGAATGTGCTGCAAGGGCGGCAGAAGTGTTGAACTCTGGACTAAAATTCCTGTCTCAAAGCAGTCATTTCTTCTGCACTATCTCAGCCATCTCTCCTGCCAATTCTGTTTATTCCCACAAACTTAACTATGTCACAGAGAAATGCGAACAAAACTGAAGCCAGTGAATTAGTAGTGTACCCTCAGAACTTAGCATATGATAGGGATTCAATGAACGTGCTTGTGTCCTTTATTCCTTGGACATATAAGATGGTTACCAAAGATTTTGTAATTTTCAGCTCTCAGACAGCCTCTGTCCAGTTTGAAGGGATTATTATTAGCCTACATGGTCCAAATTGAAGGCTATCTAAGACATTTTTCATACTAAAGAGCTGATTAAATAATCTGTACCCTAGCTTTACAGGCCCAAACAGATATGAAAAATTGTCACTCATTTAAAAAATGAAGAGGCTGTGAACAGGCATTTCTGATGTAAGCATAAAGGAGAAGGAAATTGCCTAAATTCAGGCTGCAATTATTCTCAAAATGCATATGAAATACAGACCAGAGGGTAAGAAATTGATGAGCTTCATGGATACAACCTTGAAATATTTTGAAGCATTTTGTATTATTTTGTCTCTTTGAGCTACATTCTAATAAAAGAAGCCACAGTTCCATAAATGTGAAAAAAAAATCAAATAAATCCTGTGCCTTCAATTCTGCTTTTCTTCTATATCATTAACATGGGACCAGATAAATAATTTAAGATCAGTTGTCAGAATACTCAGATTCTAGTTTTGGTTTGTCAGTCAATCAGCATTTTGAACTAGAGCAAGTGCCTCCATTCCTTGCCACATCCTTACTGAATATTTTGATGTAAAAATAGACTGCCTACAACTTAATAATCACAGTATTGATTTTAAGTACTGTATAGGTGTTTGCTTTATATCCACTAGAACAGCAGATGCTCTTTTCTTTGGTTAGAAGGTTGAACTAGGAAGGTTAATTGAAACTAAAGATATTATGAACAAGCCATATGGAAACCTACTTCTTCGTTAGCTAATTAAAAACACACTTAAGTTGTTTTTGCTTGTTTTTTGTTTCTTTTAAAGAGAAATAGATGGGACAGAAGTATTATGTAGGTACAGGTGATGCTGTTCCAAGAGACCATAAATTGTTACAGAAAAAAATGTAGTTCCAATGGTAACTGGGATATTTCCCTGTGAATTGCTGGTCAGAATGCCTCACAAGGTCATCCAAACAATACAGGCTATCACCAAGTATTTTGGTTGCTCACTATAACTAACTTTAATCTTTTCAAGCATTGCTATATTTGCAAGAGCACACTGCACTCCAGTTCCAAAACTAAATTCCAAATAATATATTCTTTTTTTCTTTTTTCTTTTTCTTTTTCTTTTTTTTTTTTTTTTTTTTTGGTTTTTGAAGTAGGGTCTCACTCTAGCTCAGGCTGACCTGGACTTTACTATACAGTCTTAGGTTGGCCTCGAACTCACAGTGATCCTCCTACCTCTACACGTGTGCCACCATGCCAGGCCTCCAAATAATAATAATATGACTGAAGATAAAAGGACCCAGGAGTGAGCACATGGCTTAACACTATAGAAGCCTTTCAGAAGTATGAACAATATTATTATTTTAATATCTAAATCTAGTTTTAAAATTGCTGGAATATTTTGAAAATCAATACGAATGTTTTCCATGTTATCTTGTAAAACATGGGGTCAGTCATCCAAGAAGAAACGATGAACTTCACTTGGCATCACTGAAAATTCATGATATTTCATTTTACGTTATCATAAATGCATATTTTCTGACCATTTACCTACAATGCTCTGAAGACATAGAAGTCCAGGTTTGTAATGGTACCTGTTTCATAATATATTAAGTTAGTCTAAAAATAGCAATATTTAACATAAAACGTATAGCTTTAAAATACAATATATAATTCACAATTATTCAGACTATGTAAGTGTAGTTTTATTCATAATTATATAACATTTTAAACTTTTAAATATATTATTCAATTTACAAATAAATATAAGAAGTTTTATCTTCTAAAACAAGAGCCTATAAAAACTGGCAAAAACCTATCTTGAGGTTTTAGAGACTGAAAGGTCAGTGGTAATCAAATAAAAAATATTTTGGAGAGATGTCTCAGTGGTTAAGATGCTTGCATGAATGCCTAATGACCCAGGTTCAATTCCCCGGTACCCACGTAAAGCGAGAAGCACAAAATAATACATTCATATATAGTACATTTGCAGTAGCTAGAGATCATGGTACAACCATTCATTGTCTCTCTCCCTCTTCCTGGCAAATAAATAAATAAAAATATTTTAATACATATTAAAATTATGAAATAAGTTGTATAGCATTACTGATAGTTTTGAGGTATGAAGAGTGTATATTTTTAATATCAAAATCCAGTGTTAAAATGCTAACATGGATGAAGCATTGAGAAAGTGTGCCAAACTAATGTAAATAAATATGAATTTATATATATATATATATATATATATATATATATATATATATATATATATATGTATGTATGTATGTTTGTATATAGCCACACCTGGATTACTAATCTGTTAGTTGAAAATCATTCATACTATTCAAAGTATTCAAAGTATATGGACAGTACATACATGCACACATGTGTAGGAAGGTGAATGCACATGCTTTGGGTAGAAAAGGAATAAGAAGACAGGGGATATTAAATCCAAGCGACTGCTGCTTCTTTTCAGTGTTCCAAAAAAGTCCTATTGGACAAATTCTCTGATCCTTAGCCTTATGGAGCCTAGTAGAATCTGCTTTCAAAGTGAGACCCTAAAGTAGTCCATTAGCATGTTTTTATTTTTAAATTTAATTTATTAGTTTTCTTATCAGCAAATACAGGCAGTTTGGTACCATTGTTTAGGCTCATCCAAGACCTACCCCCACCCAATGGCCCCTCCTTGTTGATGTAAAAGGATCATGCATTGTGGAGTTAGCCCACAGTTATTGGTACAATAAATGTCTCTGCATATCATGACCCAACATGTGACTGACATTCTTTCTGCCCCTTCTTCTGAAAAATTTCCCTGAGCCATGTTGGGTTCATTTTTGGTCTGCTTCAGTGCTGAGGTGTTGGGGGCCTCTGAGGCTCTGGCTCTCTGATTTGGTAGGAGTTGATTCTGTGTTGGTTTCCTTCCCCTTTGTGCTGGTATTTTTCTCACTCTCCCACACATGCTGGCTTTGCTGCTTACAGTGTATAACAGTTTTGAGAAATAATTTATTTCCACCTGTGACTGTTTCCTTTTTATAAAAACAGGGTTCATAAAAACATTTGCCTGATAGCATAGCAAAGGACTTACAATCAGGCAATGGCTATTAAAACTGGTTTACAAGTTGGAAAGCAAATTTGTGAGGGATTTTTATTTATTTATTTTTATTTTTATTCAAAAAGGGGAGAAGACAGTTACTAGGGCATCTATACTTGTTTTACTATTAAGACTTTTTGTGTTAAAAAAAAAAAAGGAATTCAAGAAAGTGAAGAAAAATGTGGACTTTAGGGTCAAATAGGCTGAGCCTTGCAGATATCTGTTTTCCTGGTATTTGTTCATTGTAAGTTTTCTTACTAATATACTATCAAATTATTCATCAGAAAAGATGGGATAGGGGTCTTTTCAGAGACCACATTTGAGGATCCGGTGATATAATAAAGATGTTGTTAGTACACAAGTACAATATATTTGAAGAAGATGTTTTTATTTCTCCATGGTCCCAATTTATACTGATAAGGAAGTTCATTGGAATGATGAATAATAAAAAGAAAAGCAAAATAAAAATTAAATGGGAAAAGTAAAATAGAAGGAAAGGAAATTTATGTCTAAGGATAGTGAATAGTATCTTTAGAGTTTATGTAGGAATAAATTGGACTTGAATTCAATGTGTTTCCATGACAATCGAACATTTCTTTTCCCTTCAACAAGGACATTAAACAAAAAGCAGATGAAATATGGAGCACACACCACTGGCATTCCTCTGGGGGAATTTGTGGGCTAGTTTTGTCTTCTGTGTAGATGAAGGGCTGAGGGAGATAATTGGAGACACATTTCATATTTTTGAGAAAATGAGAAAAAAAATGGCTTGTTCCACCCTTTAGAAGTAAAATGTCAGGCAAATAAATGGAAATGTGTCCCTGTACAATGTGTGATTGGGGTAGATTCACTGCCTCAGAGCATCCTGAGTTCAGGACCAGAACTTGGTAATTTTCTTCCACAAACCACATTTAAACAAGTGGGCTTTTAAAGATAACTGTAATAAAATCCTATGTTTCAGGTCATAAACTGTTTACAGCAAGAACCCTGGAGGAAAACTTGATTTCCTGGTGCAGTTCCCTATAACACACCCCTTAATAGATACCTCCCCCAAGTGGCCGGTGACCTCAACCCATAGGCAGAGCTCACATCCAATGTGACTAGGCACTGTCTTGTGAACACCCATCATATGTCCACCATAACAAACTCCATAAGGCATTCATGTTCAGTTGAGTTTTCTTTCCTCTCTTTGAATGTTAGTTTTTTAGGACCTGTGTCAAGCTTGTTTTTCACTCTGTACACTCTGAACCCAGTGGCAACCAGGCCCAGTGGTTTGGGTAGTGAGGAATGAACAGGTGCACTGCTGAGTTTAACTTACTTACTTTACACAGGTGGTTTCATGCTGATGAGGGAAAAGTTCAGAAATAGCAACAGGCAAGTAAGGGGCTAATAATAATGATTTAAATAGATTACCTGTGAATACCTTTACTTATGGAGGACTTGGAGGTCCTTCTGTACATATAAGTAGGTAGTATGGCTTTAAAAACTAAAATTATAATAGGGTAAGATGCACCCTATCAGCAAATCAAGGAGTGCAATAGGATAAATGCATTCATAATAGGAAGATGATGGGATTTTATTCCATAATTGGGAGATGATCCTAGATCAGAACTTAAGCTTGCAGCACATTTTAAGAATATTGCGAAAGAAAATTTTTGAAAATCATTGCACAGTTCCTCCCACACAGCACCAGGCACAACATAGCTTGTTTCTGTCATTTTCTTCTTCCTGTTCTGGCCCATAACTGCCTAACCATATCCTACAGTGGAGCTTACATGAAACACAAGACATCAAAAGCAGGCTGCATTCATAAATTGTCTCTGCTGTCATTATGGTGGCCCACTTTTTTTTAATTTTAATTTTTTTATTGACAACTTCTATAATTAAAGAAAAAATCCCATGATAATTTCCTCCCTTCCACTACTTTTCATTTTGAAACTCCACTCTCCATCATATACCCTCTCCCTTTCAATCAGTCTCTCTTTTATTTTGATGTCATATTTTCCTCCTGTTATAATGGTCCTGTGTAAGTAGTGTCAGGCACTGTGAGGTCATGGATATCCAGGCCATTTTGTGTCTGGAGGAGCATGTTATAAGGAGTCCTACCCTTCCTTTGGCTCTTACATTCTTTCTGCCACCTATTTCATAGTGGACCCTGTGCCTTGGAAGGTGTGATCAAGATATTTCAGTGCTGAGCACTCCTCTGTCATGTCTTCTCCGCACCATGGTGCCTTCTGATTCATTTGAAAAGAGAAGTTTCTCTAACCAAAAATTAAAAATAGCATTAATATAAGGGTATGAACACTAAGAGACATGCTTACTGGGCAGTTGGTTGAGCATGGCATAGACATTTAGTCAGAAACTAGCAGATGTTACACCACTAAGGCTCATGACTACACCTGTTGTAGGTTTTCAGTATCAGGGATATATTCCCTCCCGTGGGGGACCAGTTTTAAAAGCAGTTTAGACCTGTGTTTATGTTTGGTCTTTTCTGGGACCTCTATCAAGTTGTTCAAATTCTCTTCCCTTTGTAGTTTCCACCTCAAATCCGAGATGCAGAAGTTCTTTCCCAGGAGATTATTGTGATGATTAAATTAACTAGGCTCTGCGACTCCAAACATACTCATTTTAGACATCATTCTGGTCCTAGACAATGTACCCTGCCTATAGCAAGTTTCCAATAAGCAATATTAGAGTGAAGAACAGATCGAATTATGTGAGTATGAGTCTCTCTGTGCCTAAACTAGTGCAGGTTGTGTTTGGGTTAATGGCCCCCAGTGACAGGTTATTGCCTCAACCAGAAAGGCTGACAGCCATAGTGGTCCGAACACTGCTGGGATTGCTCTGTCACTTTCATTGCTTTGCTCATGAATTCATCTTACCTTCAAATGCTGATTCTGTTTGACCTCAGTTACTTTATATTTCTCAAATTCAGTCTAAAATGCTACTGCAAGAGATATTTCTCTATTCATCCTCTTCATGTGATATTACTGTTATTTCCTTCTTTGAACTATGTAACACTTTCTAAAGTTCCATTTAATAGCGTTTCAAAGCTCTTTCTCCAAATATATTATACTGGTCTCTCCTTTCCCTTACTTATTTTACCAAAATACACGAAATCACTCTTATACGTTGTATCGAGGCCTATCACCTAGTCTCTATAGAGTGTAGGTTTGTTTAGTGCCTATAAACCTTCTCAACTCCATAAACCTCTATAAACTCTGTATTTTTATTATTTAAATAGGAAAAGGTTTATTAATCTCAGTGGTGTAGTCTTTTACCTTAATGTGTATTTAGTGAGGGAAGTTTTCATCAGATTAAAATATTCTCAGCCAGGTGTGGTGGTGCATGCCTTTAATTCCAGCACTCGGGAGGCAGAGGTAGGAGGATAACCGTGAAGTTGAAGCCACCCTGAAACTCCATAGTGAATTCCAGGAGAGCCTGACCTAGAGTGAAACCCTACCTCAAAAAAACAAAAAGAAGATTAAAATATTCTCCAAGACAAAATTTTAATTTCCATAGATTCAAAAATATAGTTATAGCCATAGCAATAAATTGATCAATAATATCTAGTTTCCCTTTCTTCAATAGTGTTAAAAACTATTTTTTTTTTTTTAATCCCAGCACTCAAGAGGCAGAGGTAGGAGGATCACCATGAGTTCCAGGCCACCCTGATAATAGAGTGAATTCCAGGTCAGCCTGGGCTAGAGTAAGAACCTATCATGAAAAAGCAAAAACAAACAAACAAAAAAAAACCCCACAATTTTTGATAAGGCTATTGGATAGCCAGACAACTTAGACACAGCTTTCATTGTGAAGTGAAGCCATGTGATAATATTTCATCTAAGTTAGACAAAGTATATTGCTATATATTGTAGAAAATATTTAAAGCAAGGTGTGGTGTCACATGCCTTTAATCTCAAAACTCAGGACAATGAGGTAGGAGGATTGCTGCAAGTTGGAGACCATCCTGAGACTACAGAGTAAGTTCTAGGTCAGCCTGGGCTAGAGTGAGACACTTTGTTGAAAACAAAACAAAAAAAAGTACTTATAGTCATCTCCATTTTTAAGTCCCTTACTCTTCAAATGTTTCTTAGCCTTGTGGTATAAAATAAGACTATGATGGTTCATGACTCAGCTATCATTTTTAGTACATGAAACAAACCTAGGTTTGAATATTAAGCTCAGCACAAGTGTGGTTTCTTCCTATACCAGATGAATATTGCTATTATGGAGTGAATGCAAAATGTTCTTACAGGCTCATGTTTTGAATGTTTAGTCACCAGATGGTATCACTCGTTTAGGAGGTAATGGAAACACCAGGAGATAAGAACTTATTGGAGCAAGTAGGGTACTGGAAGATGGAGAATATACTTTTCCTAGCCATGTGCTGCTTTGCTCTCCCTCTTGCCCAGTGTGCTGTGGACATCTGTCTTCTGCAGCACATCCCATTGCCACCATGCTTCGTCCCTCCTTATAAGGTGAAGCAACCATGAACCACAGGCAAAATAAGCTTTTCCTCCTTTCACATTTTTCAGATATTAAGTATCCAGTGTCAATTGTGCACAATTTCATTTTATTAAGTAAATTGATTTTGTTATGTTTAATTCACTCTAATTTCAAAATTCATATGTAATTCGAAAGGCATTTAATTACTTTTGGGGTTACTCCTTATGCTTACAGCTTTAGTGACTCAACTTCCCTAAAGATATTTAAGAATTTAATGGACTTGTCCTGAAAATAACTCTTTAGGAACACACTGAAAAGGAAGTGAAGATCTGGGGCCTCACAAGCTTAAAAAGTAGAAATCCTAAAGAAAAAAACAAAACTCAATTCATTACAATGCAGCATTGTGTTTAATGATCTCAGTTTTGGGTGTTTTGCTCCCAAGAATCAAAATCTATTAGGGAATGAAGAAACAGTAGTCAGATGCAAAGTTTGCTAGCCAGTGGGATACAGACTATTTAAATTGAAATTAAGAAAGGAAAATGTCCATTCTATTGCCTCTTCCATGATGCTCCCCAAGTACTCTTGAAAGGTTGAAATTAATGTCTTATAAAGGCCTATTACTGAAAAGTCACTTGGTTTCATCATTTTGATCAGTTACTAATCTCTTTAAGAGCCGGAGTTTTGTGGCAAAGCTATGGATCTCTGTCTTCTGGACATGATTTAACCATTACACTCATGAACCCACAGCAGCTATGATTTCCTGTACAACTTCACACAATTAATCCCATCAACATTCTATCAGACATATAGATGAGGCTCATGAGCACATATCACCCTCTAAGAGGCTAATATAAGTTTGTGGCTGCTGGAGAGAAGGAGTCAATCTCTTCAGTGGTATTGCCACTGGTAAGTGAGGGAAAAGCAATATATTAACATATAGACCAAGTGACCTTGGGATGACTCAGAAGGTACCATGGTGCTGAGAAGAAGTGACAGAGGAGTGCTCAGAACTGAAATACCTCTATCACATTTTCCAAGGCTCAGGGTCCATTGCAGAAGAGGTGGTAGAAAGAAGGTAAGAGCCAAAGGAAGGGTAGGACACCTTACAACATGCTCCTCCAGACACAAAATGGCCTGGATATCCATGACCTCACAGTACCTGACACTACCTACACAAGACCATCAAAATAGGAAGAAAAGATCATGACATCAAAATAAAAGAGAGACTTATTGAGATAGGGAGGAGATATGATGGAGAGTGGAGTTTCAAAGGGGAAAGTGGGATATTGTTTACAATCATGGAAGTTGTCGATTAAAAAAGAAGAAGAAGATAGTGGTTTTTGCATTCTGGGAAGCAATCTCAAGTTGCTAAAGGAAGGAGGCTAATCCATCTTTAGATCTATTTTGTTACTAATAACAAAGCATGTAAACTAGATTTTTGTGCTGGCTCCCTGTTCTTATGGAAGTTTGATAAGTTTCTGGTTGTCATGTCCTTCTTGCTGACTAAATCTCAAGATTAGAAGAAGAAATTAGCAGAAGAAGAAATAGAGGGCATGACAGATCTCTTTTCTGTTGTCTCTTTCATCTGAATATCAGTCAGTATTCAATCATGGGAGCTCCAGCCTGGTGACCTCTCTAAATACCAGTGGCCTCTCCACAGTCCCATCTCAAGTAATATAGTCCTACTATCTTTCCACCCTTTTCCTATCTCACCCGAGAAATTAAATTCCAACACATCCACCACTGGGGTACTTTGTTAAACCATATATGAACCATAGCTTTAGGCTACCTGTAGTATATGACACAGCCTGAGGGGAAATAGATGAATAATACAGTTAGAAGAGATGCTACTGGGATTTGTTGTTGCTGTTGCTTTTGCTTGTATCTTTGCTTGATTGTTGTATCAAATTTGTTTTGAATATAGAAATAAGGATTTCCCATCTATGTCTACCTAGTCTTTGCTTTGGAAATTCTAGGGACAAAATGTCCAATTCTCTGACTTTATTGGGCAGCATGTTATTGTTCAATAATGCATTAGTAAGTAATAATAATATTGCCAAGACTCTTGGTTTTCCACCAGAAATAGATAATAAGACACTATTATTGAAGATTCCAGGTGCTTGGGCTACAGATCACTGAAATATCAAAATGGAACTGAGCTGGATGCCTCCTTCTTGTTGACTAGCTGTCAGCTATCAGAATGCTGGAAAGAGCTCTGCACCACACAGCCTTTTGGGAGAGTGTTCATCAACAGTCTTACCCAGAAGCATGCCCTGCAGACCTTATAGAAGGCCAACAAGGCCAAATGTGTCAACTGGTACAATGGTGATATATCTATTATGAAGGAAACCCACTGCTCTCTGATTGGTCCACTCTATGGGAGGGAATCCATGCCTGGTATGGAAAACCTAATCAAAAGTTAATAAGCTCCTGCCAAATATAAAAATCAACCAGTCAAGCAAGAAGTACACACTTATCACAATAGCTAGGAAATGGAACCAGCCTAGATGTCCCTCAACTGAGTGAATAATGAATATGTGATACATTTACCCAATGGAGTTCTATTCAGTGATAAAGAAAAATGAAATTGTAGGGAAATGGATAGACCTGTAAAGGAGCATACACAGTGTAGAAGACAGCCTCTGAGATGAACTTCCAAACCAGGCAAGGTTATGGAGGAAGGGATACTTATTGAAGCTTACAGATCCAGGGGAAGTTCCATAATGGTAGGAGAATTTGGCCCCCTCTTAAAGGACCAGGCAGAGACAGAGAGGCCACAAACCAAATCCCTAAAACCATACCACAAAAGAAACACATTTCAGGAATTCCAGGCACTTTGCATATCTTTAGATTGGAATGTCAAATACACCACCACACCTTAGGGCTGGACCACCCAGTGACACCTCCTTCAGCCAGATGGCTGGAAATCCAAGTAGTTTTAATAAACTGAATCTATTGGAGGGTGTTTATTCAAACAACTACACATAGTGAGGTAACACAGGTCCAGAAAGCCAAATGCTAAATCAAAATAAAAGAGAGACTAATTGAAAGGGTGGATTTGTGAAGGAGAATGGGGGAGAGGAAATTATCATATTTGTTGTCTATAAATATGGAAGCTATCAATAAAAATGGAAAAATAAAATAAAAATAATACTAAAAGCTAAAAAATGAAGTGCACACTTTTGCAATAGTGGCACTCACATTATGGGCTAACCAATAGCTCATGGATTGGACATGGCAGCCTCTTAGTGTGAGAGGACTCATACCTACTTCTGGGAATCAAGCCAGATTCCCTAGGGCAGGAAGCCAATAGGCTTCAGAGGAAACATTCATTTCTCTTTAACTAAAAAGAGTAAACAGGGCTGGAGAGATGGCTTAGCGGTTAAGCGCTTGCCTGTGAAGCCTAAGGACCCCGGTTCGAGGCTTAGTTCCCCAGGTCCCACGTTAGCCAGATGCACAAGGGGGCACACACGTCTGGAGTTCGTTTGCAGAGGCTGGAAGCCCTGGTGCACCCATTCTCTCTATCTCCCTCTATCTGTCTTTCTCTCTGTGTCTGTCGCTCTCAAATAAATAAATAAATAATTAAATAAATAAAAAGAGTAAACACACACATCAATAAATCTCTCTAAAGACTAGGCTTATACCCTTCAATTGTAACTGCTCTCACCTTTGTGTGGAGAATCTGTTCTATCTTACAGGTGGCAGTCAATACTGGGGAGAACCAGGACTTATCCATACATCAAATTTAGAGAGCTTGATTTTCTACCATGAGATGGATCACCCCAACCACATCTGCCTAGCCTAGAAGTCATTATGGAGGACATGTAACACAAATACTGCTCTCACAGCTAGCCCGAAAACCAATTCCAGGAAAATGCCAACAGAGACTGTGTCCACTCAAGCCTCATCATAACAGAGATCCAGAGGCTACAGAGAAAGCAACACTAAATGAGATCTCTATCTTGTCTGCTAAGGCTCAAGCTTCATTTCAGAAGAGAGGGTGGAAAGTTTGTCAGATCTTCATGGTGGGTAGGAATAGCACAAGATACTATACCCCCCCCCCAAGAGACTTACTGAGGACTCCTGTTCTTGCACTTTACAATGTATGCTAATAACCCTACTGAAGACCCTCAGATTTGGGGCAGGGAGTATGAGTACAAATTGCATATATAAAAACGATGATTAAAAAAAAACATTAAAAATACCTATGAGCTAGAGAAATGGCTCAGCAGGTAAGGCACTTGTCTCACGTCCTAA
This sequence comes from Jaculus jaculus, assembly GCF_020740685.1. Taxonomy (NCBI): domain Eukaryota; kingdom Metazoa; phylum Chordata; class Mammalia; order Rodentia; family Dipodidae; genus Jaculus; species Jaculus jaculus. The sequence continues at coordinate 161,700,019 of NC_059104.1, read as the reverse complement.
TGATCAAAGTTCCATTTCCCAGTTCTGTGTAAAGCTAGATGCACAAAGTGGAGCATGCATCTGGTGCCTGTTTACAATGGCTGGAGGCCTCAGCACACCATACTCTCTGTCTTTTCTATCTCTCTGCTTGCAAATAGATAAATAGGTTTTGTTGCTGTTGTTGTTGTTGTTGTTGTTTTTTAAGTGTCTATAGCTGGGAAGGTCATAAACTGTAGAGGGGGATACTACTACTATTGCCTGGCTAAATGAATTATGCCTATCAAACTCTAAACATTTGTGTTTATGTCCATATATTAATGCAATGTTCACTTTTGGTTACAGAAGCTACTCTTTTCAAAGGTAAACACTGGGGTGACTTAAAACTCTCCATAGTACTGAGAAGAAATGACAATGTAGTGTTGAGCCTTCTCTCTAGTACTATATCTGCTATTAAATATGGAGAAAAACATTATATTGAGCCCATATTTTTAAACTTTTGTTTTATCCAGCACATAGTAGGGTTTTTATAATCTGTTTCATATTTTTTACTTGTCTTTAAATCCTATTGTATGACCTCGTGATCATCTGTTTCTCCTGCTACCTTACTCATTTAAACTCACAGAGTCTACTTTCCAGTACAAGGCTGATATTCAAATCGAGATTTTCTTTGAGCCTCTGCCTAGGGTTGTGAAAGGTTTAAATAAAGGCATATTGTCAGTCAATGCTGCTCTGCAGACAATTAACCAATTAGGCCACTGGCTCTGCTGGTAGCCAGGCTTTTGGATCATTATTTTATTCATTGCCACTCCTTTTAATAGCTTGTTTCTTGCTACAAGGAAAATCCATCTAATAAATTTCAACTAAGTACTTTTTGAGGCCAATACATAGAAGAAAGTAGGCAGTTTTGAAATTGTAATTAATATATTATTGACTGACTCTGCAAGAACTTGCCTTTTGTATTAAAGATACTATCTGAATTATTTTGAAGTCCTAAGAATTTCATTAATTCTTTACCTGTGATATACAAAATAACTAGTTTAAAGGATAAATTTCAATGGTTCTGAATGAAAATCTCCAAAATTACAGCATTAAACTTTTCTTTTTAGTTTTTGCCACATCTTATATACTTGCAAGATATGTAAATATTGATTTAAAAAATCACTTCCAATAATTATGAAGAGAATTTGTCTTTCTAGCAATGAAAATCTTGTCTTTCAAAATTCAACTCAAAATTTCACAGTTGCAAGCCCCCTAATAGACCTTTTTCTCCTTCCTCCAGGTCAATGCCCACCCTCAGACTCTTTGTTTATTCCTGTCCCAATCATATTTTCCTATGGGGCCTATAATATTGTGCTTCCTTGGTTCACAGTCTGTTTTACACATGTGTCTCTATCAGCCCATGACATCCTCAAAGAAAAAGACAATTTAGAGTTTATATCTACATTCCTAATATTAACAGTGATTTTGAAAATTAAAGCATCTATTATTTTCCCCTGCACATTACATTTTCCTATTTCTACTCCAAGTAATAACTACTGGTGCCTACTGCACCATAAAATATTGATCTAGAGTAGGGTTGCCATATTAAGTATAAGCAAAATTTGATGAAGGACAATTGTTCCGCACAGAGGTGTCTTGAATATTGCATTCGGAGTTAACAGAACATTCAGTTATTTGCTAAATTTGGCAATAATTCTATCTACAATTATGTGCTTCCCCAAATGTCATTACTGTATATAGCTTACTATATTTTTTCCACATCCTAAAATGTGTCTCACCCTGTTAAGCAATTGATTCCTTCTGGTCTAACAGTATATAGAGATTCTTTATATCTCAGTGTTTATAAAATTATTGGCTCCATGAAGGATAGCCCATATCTTTCATTGGTTTATCTCCAATGTCTAGAAATTACCTTGAGTTAGTTTGAGATTCAGTACAAAACTGGTAGCATTACATGGATGCATTTTTGCCTGCATTATATTCCTTAAACCTAGAAACTCCATGAGCACCATGAGCCAAATGAATCATTCTAAGTGCCTCAGTCATACATCAGATGATTTGATGAATTAAACTTTCTTCTAGGACATTCTTTGTGTCCTGCTGAATATAGTCGTGGTTAAGAGAGATGAGTCTTGGGCCTCAAATATCATGCCTCAGGTCCTTTTGATGCTGAGATTCTCCTAAAGCAGCCAAAATTTATAAGCCCTTTTTAAGACTACTTAAGTATCCTGATAATTCTAATGCTAATTACAATGAACCCAAACCTCTAAACTCCTCCCCCAATTTCCTCTATCTGTTCATTTTGTTGCATGTTCCCCCTCTCTCTCTTTTCTCTGTCTGTCTGTCTGTCTCTGTCTCTTTGCCATGTGTGTGTGCCTCATCTTTTCTTCCCATGTTCTATCTATCTAAAATTTCCAAAGCTGACAGTTCTCTTATTATTTTCTGGTTTTACTTTATATCACAGCAACAGGATGCATCTCAAAGTTCAAAGTAATCAAATATGAAATTTAACTCAAACTTCCATTTACCTTTAGCAAGTAACTAGAATTTTCATAACCTCTGTAAGTTTTATTCATGAATATGAAACCGAGGACATTCAAAGGCTTATATAAAGGCTTGAGGAAAAATAGTAAAGAACAAACCATAGTTTCTAGTGCATACTAGGTTCTATGATATGTCTACTAGCACATTCTGTCTTAATATTTTCATCTCTCCTGTCTCCACAATCTATATTTTGAGACTTTGTAAAATCAAATCGACAGACAATATTATGTGGTGTAATATCAAAGTATATTTTTCTAAGTTCAACCTTTATTTCATTCTCATAACAGCTGAAGTTTCTATATCTTTAGGATATTAGCAAGATATTCCAATCTATCCCTGGTTGTTCATAATATTTAAGGTTTGAATGTATAATTTGATTTAAAACACAATGTTATCATTTATGAGCTCAGTTTGTTCAGCAAACAGTTAAATTTCTAATGTGTTTTATAAATATAAAAATGGTATCATCCATAAATGGTGATTTGGATGATTGCACAGTAAGCCATGTGTCAAGGATTGCATAGTCTTCTTGGTTGGTCCTTGTAAGTGCTTCATAACTGTCCATTTCATCTCATATTCCTGTATTGCCCACTATTCAAAATATTTTTATCATTATCTAAGGCAAGATTCAAATTCACATGCCCTTTTTGATTAATACCCTGGCCACACCTCATCTTTGACTTTTTCCCTTGAAGATGAACACATGGGGAGTGAGGAGGCTGCATAAACACATGTACAAACATGTACAACACATCCAACTTCACACACACTACCCGTCACACTATATGCCCTATACCACACACCTCACACACACTACACTGTACACAAGAAAAACAAAAGTATAAAAATATGAGCATAGATCTGAGGTTTATTAAAACACATCAGGAAGCCCACTGAAAATGGTTTCTTCAAAATCAAATGATAGCTGGGACTTGAGTGAATGCTCAGTGGATCAAGTACCTACCTTGAAAGCATGAAACTTGACTATTGGTGTAAAAAAATGTTGGGTGTGGTGGGGTATGCCTTTATTCCAAGAATGTGTAGGTATGGGCAATCCAAGCTTTGGGGAATTGGAGAATGAAGCGTCCACTGTAACTGTTGGCAAACTGCTAAAGCCTGACTGTGAAGTCCAGTCCTTAACAAGACTCTATCTAAGAGCAATGTAGAGAGCATTTCACTTGAAGAGCATTATTTGGTTTATGCACACACATGCACATGCACCTATACACACATGTGCACCTACATACAGATGAACATTTATTCACACCTCATGCACACCACATACACACAAACACACAGAAATAATGATCAGGAGGCTGTAAAATACTTCATGAAATGTACCCCACACTAAATATTTTAGTTTAAAATACACTGATGAATAACTAGCACGTTATAAGAATATAGACAAATCTAATAATTTTTAAACTATAGGATTATATTTCAGGAATATCTTCTGATTGAATAATATGATAGAATTATTTTAATAAATGAGTTTGTTAAGGAGAATTGTGTAATTATGGTACTTCAAAACTATTTTTGTCTAGATCCTATATAAAAACATTAGGTAGGTCTTAAGATTACACACAATTGAGTTGCTTGTTGTCTATGCCTTCCAGTCAAAATATTTAGAAGTTTCTGACATAGATAATTTTATTATTATAATGGATTGGACCACATAAACATCAATAACATGTTGTCATCTTTAATTATGCTTTGATTTTACAGATTCCCAATGTTTTCAAAGTTAGAGTTTTATCTCAGTGCAACTAAAGAAACTCACATTCTCTTATGATCTTTTTTTTTTTCAATTACTAATTTCTCCTAAAGAGCAAAAGGAAAATAGATATTGGTAATGAAATTATGATAGATTTTTGTAAGGAGAATACTCCCTTTGTGCAAAGAATTTTCTTTAAACAGGGAGGGAGATTAATAGCATCTATTAGATTTATCAAGACTATTTACTTTTTCTAAATATAAAAATCATAATTGGGCTTGAGCAATGGCTTAGTGGCTAAAGGCACTTGTTTGCAAAGCCTGATGGCCTGGGTTGTATTCCCCAGCCCACATATAAATACAGAACCACCAAGCAGTACATGTGTCTGGAGTTTGCAATAGCAGGAGGCCCTAGCATACCTATATCCTATTTCTGTGTATGCCACTTTTTCTCCGTATCTTTCAATTTGAAAAATAAATAAAACTAAAAAATTATAAAAGTCATAATAATAATTGTGTGTGTTTTTTCACTATATTGACAAAAATAGTGTGCTTCCTGAAAAAAATATTGTAGGGATATTTATTTAAAATGAAAGGAAAATTATGAAAACATAATATAAATTTGATTAACTTACAAATACTTACAAAAGCTTACAGACACTATCTAATATCTGGATTTAACTTAATGACGGTAATGACTAAGTCATCACAAGTTCTTTGTTGAATTTTTGCTCTTATACTAAAACATAATGAATGATGTTTTCAGTTCTCTCAGAATTTTCATAGTGTCCATACCTATACCATAGGATAGTACCCCAAATTCATAATTTGAACATGAGATGTGGCAATGTTATCCAATTGTAATATGGGGAGTTTAAAGTACCTATCATTATAGTTGTCAAGTATCTTATGTGAATCCATACATTATTAATAAGTTATAACAAGAAGAATTAAGTAATCATAATCTTTCAATGCCACCTAGTATATGTGTAGACCAGATATCACAACTTGTTAGATCTTGTAATTGCAAGCAGTTTGTTATCTATGTTATCAGATATATTCAAATATATTTAGCAGTTGCTTCTATGGCAAAGTCTAATATTGAGTGTTTTGAATCCCAAATTCTGTGTTGTTTTAATTACATTTGCAACACCATGACTACAATGCTAACAGAAACAACTTTATAGCAGAAAGACTTACTTTGTCTCATAGTTTCACAGGATTTCATCCAATCACAGAAGAAAAGGTATAGTGAATTAGTTCATTATGGAATGTGAATATGGCAGAATACAGCTTTCTATCACTGTAGAAAGCCAGACAGGGTATAGAGCTGGATACCACCTACAGAAGACTGCTCCAGGTATTCTACATGTGCCAGCTAGGACCCACATCAGCTTTCTCAAATCACACAAATAACCAGGGAACAAGTATTTAAATTTAAGCCTGTGGTAGAGATTTCTGAATCAAATAGTTTACAGTTTGTCTTTAGTGATCTGTTGATACTGTGTCTAGAGGGTCACTAAATTAATTAACTTTTGGGATATACATGGATTACCCATATTGCATGATAACATATTTACCATGTAACCTTTAGACATGTAATAATATATAACTCAATAAGTGGAAATGAGTAATTAGCATGAAAATATTGTTTACATTTTTTCAGATTTTACATACAAGGTTTCACCTCATTCTGATACCTATACAAGTTCATTACTGCTAAACTCACTTTATTGATGAAGAATTGAAGATCTATGATAACTGACTAGTCCAAATATATTCATAACAGATGGCATTATTAAGGCTTCAACCTGACTTTAAAATTCCAGATTCCACATATAAATCCCACATTACTGACAGTAGAAGAAGTTTCATTCACTGGTGACTTACTGAAATCTAATTTTTAAAAATGCCCAGATGTGTAGATCATGCATAGAAGACAAATAATTAAAAGCATAGCTGGTCAGGATGAATCCTTGACATGACCTGAGATGGACTTTGCCAGTGAAGGCAACGCTAACATTCATTTGGTAGTAGAGAGGGCTAAATGATAATTTCTCTGGCACTGTAATCATTCTTGCAGCCACTATTTGGGAACTTATGAATGGGGGCCTGGGCAATGTAATTGTGTACAGATATCATTTCTAATTCCAAAATGATATGTTTGTATGAAGAATAAAGAGCAGAAAAGTAGATAACTAACCTTGGTTATAAAATTCAAGAAACTGAGCTGGAGAAGGAGGAAACAGATTGCTTTTTGTTGTTGTTGTTGTTGCCACACACACATTCACATAAGTATGTACATAGCAGCTCCCCTTCTGTCTCTCTTGTACCTGGTGAACAGTTTACACCACAAAATAAACTATGGCATTGACTTCTAAAGCACTTCCTGTTAGAACCAGAATGCATCCGTTTGGGACTCTGAGTGCCATTTCACTGCAACTCTGTTTCCCAAGAGTGACCTGAACCAACTCTCCCAATTATCACTGTCCTAGAATGATCCAGACCACCTCTCCCTTTCATCATTTCTATAGAATAAGCCAAACCCTGAGGCAAGGTGGACTGCCCTGCAGCCAAGAAATTCTAATGACTACCGCTGCCTCATAAGTAGTCTGTAAGGGGAGTTGCTGCTGGCATGCCTGATCACAGCCCTTCTCAGGTTTTACCCACATAAAGCCTGTCTCAAATCCACCATGCAGTTTTATTTCCCACTTTTTTTCCTCTAACATTTACTGCCAAGATCCAGACTGGTGCTTAGAGTGGGGACCCCCTTGCAACCCAGGGAGCAATGAGCAGCTACAGCTCATCCCAGGTTAACCTCTGGATGCTGGGTTGTCCTTGATCTTCACCCCATCCTCTCTCTCCCTCTTTTTCGCCACAGTGAAGTGCATGAGAATTGCAACTGCCCCAGACAGTACTGCTTGGCCAAGGCCAAGGCTACTCTTCATGGGTTTCCAAAATTCCCAGGTCACTGGAGCAAATCTTCAACAGTCTGGTAGGGAAATTGGCCTGTCTTATAGCACTACCTTGTCCCCTTATCTCTGCTCCATCCATAATGAGGCTATTTGCCATATCCATTGGATCATTCAACATTTGATCATTTTAACTCAAGAACATGGTGAGTCAGCCTCCATCTCTCTTTCTACCTACAGTACCTAGTAGAGACAGACCTAGCTCCCTTGTTTTATCTTCTCAGGACTGCCCTGGGAGCCTCCGGTCAGAGGTGATTGCTCAGGATGCCTGCTATCTTTCTGATCTCCTTCCCACAAGTCCTCCTCCTATGGGAGAAACACCCATGTGGCTCCATTATCTCTTAAGAAACTAACTGATCTTTTGGATGAGCCTCCCCCTTATAGTTCATAAACTTCCTCAGATACACCCCACTGCTTTTTCTGCTGCTTCAATGCCCTCAACCCCTTTGGCTTCCTAATCTCACTTTTTTCCCTCACCACCAGCAAACCCCTACTCTCCATCCACCCAACTGAAAATCCTTACCTTCCCTCTCCACACTTTCCCTAGTCACCAGCATGCAGTGCAGGGCAGGGGGGGGTCTTATTTCCATCCACTCCCCCTTCTCTGTGTTGACCTAACTCACACTGAGAGCCAGTTGAGCATATTTTCTGAAAACTCCACCCATTACAAAAAGTATTCCCTACACCTTATCCAGTCTTTTATTCTGACATACATGATATTTACATTATCCTAACATCCACCCCTACACTGGATGAAAAGAAGCTTATTTGGAGGTCAGCCAAAGCTCATGTTGTCAATCTCCTTAGTCAGACACAACCCCAGTATGCGGTAGCCACCATGGCTGTTCCCAGGCAGGACACTCACAGACTTACCAGCCAGGATATGGGCTTGCCCAAATAGACCATTATCAACCACCTCCAGAAAACAGACCCATACATCAGTTACTAATGAAAAAACTCAGAGATAATCCAAGAATTTACTGAAAACTCAGCCCTCTCTTTGCCTTGTTATATTAGTATATACTAATTTAGATCTAGAAACCCCAGAGGACCAAACTTTTCTTCAATTATAGTTTATTTCATAATCTGTCCCTGATATCTGAAAAATGTCATAACGCCTAGAGAAGGGGCCACAGAAAACAAGGACTAACATTCTTAATGTGGCTATTCAGTTCTTTAACAATAGGGATGAATAGTGCAAACTCCAAATATCTAAACAGATTCATTTAAAACACCAGATGCTTGCCTCAGCAGTCCAAGGCTTATCCAAAGAGCAACGATGAAATAGCTGATATCTCAATCCCAGCCAACAGGGAGCCTGTTCCAATTGCAGTACTACAGGGCACTGTGTAAGAGCATGCCGTAACCAGAGGTCACTTTCTAGGACATGCCCAGCCCGAGGTCAAAGGCAACACCGAAAGATGGACTGTCCTGATCAGGGACCTCCCTCACGGGGGTTTTCTCAAAAAGTTGTCCTCCCCAACTCAGGCTAGTAAACTCTCCCCTCTGCACTATCAGCAGCGAATTGAAGGTTCTTGGGACCCTTTGCCCCAACATCACGTGAGTCTCAGGAACCCAGGTTGATTGGGACAGTATGTGGTATGACCATTTGTTTTGTCTTAGATACTGGGTCCAGCTTATCTGGTTTACTTGACTAGCTGGGGGCCACTTACTCCTGCCTCTTTTCAGATGACTGGCATGAAAGACTAACTTGAAGGCCTCTGTCTTAGCTCCACCCTTCTTGTCTGCTCTTTTGATGAGTTTACCTTTTGAACATTTCTTTTTGGTTCTCCCTAATTGTCACTTCCCCTACTGGTACGTAGGAAAGTGAATGGTTTGTCCTGCTGTCCCTCAGTAACAGCATGCCCAGCCTGGGTATTCTGTGAGTTGGTGAAAAACAGTCATAAACTCATGTAAGATGTCAGTATAGGAACGGTGGAGGTCAGGCAGGAGGGGAGTAGCTAGAAGGAGTAAAGTGGCTGCAGTAAGTGGGGGGGGGGACAAGGGTGTAGGGACACAGAAGAATAAAGAGTACAGGGAATGGAAGTAAGAGGGATAGGTGGAAGACAGGGCACAGTTACATGCGATTACAAAACAAAGCAACAACAACAACAACAAAAAGCTACAAGAACTCTCAGACTGGCCATGGTCAAAATGGCCCACTTCTGTACATGGCTCCTCATTGTAGTAACCCTATTGATACCCATACACGACCTACTAGGACTTCTGTTTCTTCCTGAAATATCATTCCATTCCCCCCCCCCCCCAAAAAAAAAAAATTCTTCTGAATAGGATCATAGGCACTTCCAGAGCCGCCTCTCAGGACCAGATTGACTCTGTTCTGTCGCAGTACCACCAGGCCACACATCCACCTTGATTCCTACAATCAGAACCAGGTGACCAGAACCACCTCCTGTAGCATTCCTATAATGACTTTATATATAATGACAGAGTTTAGAATGTTAGAAACTAATATCTCCATTTGTGGACTCTCATTTTCTTGTAACTGTTTCCCAAGAGTGACCTAAACCATTCCTCCCAATTGTCAGTTTCCTGGAATGACCTAGACTACCCATCCCAAGCATCACTTTTGTGGAATGATCCAAGCCCCAAGGCAAGGTGGACTGCCCTACATCCAAGCAACGTCAATGGCCCTCATTGCCTCATAACTAGTCTGTATTCCCTAGTCTGTAAGAGAAGTTGCTTCTGACACTCCTGATCAGATCCCTTTTCAGGGTTTCCCCAAATAAAGCCTGTCTCTACTGTTGAGCTGAGTCTCCATTCTCATTTCATTTCTTGCTTTGTTGCAAAACTTACCAAGCAAAGAACAAACAACTAACAAAAGAACCATCTGCGTCTATGGCAAAAATATTTTCTATTTTATATCTCATTCCAACATATTCACATATACCTACAAACAATAACAACAACAACACACACAGACATACATTGGGAAACTATGAATCAAAAACAAAATCATGTTTCTTGAACACAAACCCATATTAAATGACAAGCATTTATATAACACATTAGCAAATTATTAAGAGTCTTTAGAATCAGCCAGACATATTGGCACATGACTTTAATCCCAGACTGAGGTAGGAGGATCACTGTGAGTGTAAGGCCAGCCTGGGATTACAGAGAGAGTGCCAGGTCAGTTTGGGCTAGACAGAGTGAGATCTTACCTCTAAAACAATCAAAAACAAACAAAGCAAAAGAAAATCCCTCACAATCAAAAGGGAATAAATGATTCTCCAAAAGCAAAAAGCCTTCACCTATGGCTTTGAGTCATGACACATTAGATAACAGAGGTACATGTAGACTACTTTTCATATGGGCTCACTGAAATAAAACATGAGGCACAATCCCATTCATTGACTATGTGTTAAGCACTTCCTAGACTATTCATTGTAAGAACCCTGAAGATACACATACATTCACTACATTATAGGGAGGAGAGCCAACATTAACCAAAGAATCATACATATAAATAGAAATTTAAAAGGTCTCATCAAAACATGCTCCATCCCAGTGTGTGCTGTATAATGGGAAAATCAGAGCAGCCTTTGCCAAGGAAACAACAAATAAATTGCAATCTGCACAAAAGTTGGAGATGATTACAAAATGGGAAGGTATGGAGGTAGCCTAAGACTGAACCAGCATGAGTGCATTCACATGCAAACAAATTCAGTGAAGGCAGTGGTAGGAAAGCCTAGGCAGTAACAAGGAGCATAATGTGTAATAAGTAGAAAATAGTATCAGGCTAGATCATCCAGGACCTTGCAGGCAGAATTAAGAAGCTGTCCTTTCTTCCTGAGAAAAATCAAAATGCCTTAAGAGTTTTATACGAAGAGAGAGAGAGATGTGAATAGATTTGCATTGTGGAAGGAAAAAGCATAGAGGATATAGTTTAATCAGGAAAGACCTGATAGTAGTGTGAATGAATGCGAATGGATGGGTCCAAGAGATGTTTTAGAAACAAGATCAATGAGACAAAATTGAGATAAATCAGCAAGATCAGCAAGATGAAAGGTTTCAAGTGTTAACTCCGAGTATTTATATGAGAATGTTGTGGCCTTCTCAGAAAACAACTAGATCGTGATGGAGTGGTTCCCATCCTGAGTGTCATTTAGTCTATTTTGAGCTTGGCTTACTTTTAGTTAGTTAGTTTTTTTTTTTTTTTAATTTATTTTTTACTTTTAGTTTTCAAATGATGATGTTGAACAGAGCTCCCTGGTCAGAGAAACCACCAGTTTCTGGAATGGTGATCATGATGGAGACTGGCTTCAAAGAGGCTAAATATCTCTGCAAGTGTGGGTCTCAGTAATATTGTTTGCCTGAAATTCAGGATATGCTACCTAATATTTGAAGTCCAGTGTCAGATACAAATATACAGTTCTGTTTTAGGGCAAGGAAGTGAATCTATTCTTCACAGGGATCTACTTCTTCAATCCACAGTAGAGAGACAAGCCACAAGGGATTGGAATATCTATTTTAGGATTTCCTTAATGCCTAGATTAAGGTTTCATGAAAGGGTCATGGTAAGTCACACGTTCAATGTGAGTGGCATTGCAAGCCAAGGTCAAGGGTAGCTGTTACCTTGCCAGAGTATGCACTATAGTGGTTTGAGCCACATTTCCCCCATAAATTTATGTGTTCTGAATGCTAGGTCCCCAACTGGTGACAGTTTGAGAATTGAAGCCTCTTAGAAGTGATGTATTGTTGGGGAAAACTTATGGGTGTTATAGCCCCACTTCCCTTTGTCAGTTTTTGTCACATTCTGCTGTTACTATTTTCCACCTGATGTTGGCCAGGAGGTGATGTCCACCTTCTGTTCATGCCATTGTTTTCTCCTGCCCTCATGAAGCTTCTCCTCCAGTCTGTAAGGCAAAATAAACCCTTTCCTTCCACAAGCTGCTCTTGATGAAGTGTTTTGTACCAGCAACATGGAGCTGATTGTGACAGGATCCGATTTTCACTGTCTTACACAGGTACCCAGACCCCATTAAACAGTGGCATGAAATTAAAACAAATATAATCTAGTTTATCAATCACATTACTTCTCTGAGTAAAAGCCAATAATAACCATGAGTAAGAATAGAAAAAGGGCCGGGCGTGGTGGAGCACACCTTTAATCCCAGCACTCAGGAGGCAGAGGTAGGAGGATCGCTGTGATTCAAGGCCACCCTGAGACTACATAGTGAATTCCAGGTCAGCCTAGACCAGAGTGAGACCCTACTCAAAAAACCAAAAAAAAAAAAGGGAATAGAAAAAGGGGGGCTATGATGGCTGGACCCTGGGGTGTAAGAGAGTAATTTATAGGGCACACAGCCAGAAAGTTAGTGAAGTAGAGGTAAAAGACAACACCATGGATGAGACAAGGTGCCAGTTAATAGATTTCAAGGTTTACAGTGGAGGGCCAAACAAGACATCTTGGATCTAAGAGTTTATTGTAATAGAGGAGAAAGAGAAGGGGAGAAATATAAAAGGAGAGAGAGAAAGAGAAACAGAGAGGGTAGGAGAAGAAGGAAGGGAATATGTTACAAGAGAAAGAAAAGACAGGGGTGGGGAGAAAAGGCAGGACTCTACAGCCCCAAGAAACAGGAGAGAGTGAGGGCAGGCCAAAGAGCGGGTTATACTGGAACAGTTGAGAGACTGCTCTTTGAGGGAGGGGTCTTGGTGTGTATAAAGGTAGGGGCTGGGGAAAGGTGACCTTACCTTCTTTCAGCCCAGAGATATATATTCAGTGATTATAGCAGGAGGCAGTCCCAGACTCCCAGGGCTAACATGGCCAGGATGGCACAGGGGCATGAGAAGAGAGTGCTTGGAGGATAACAACAGTTCTCTTGGGCATGTTTTACTGTCCCTCCAGTCTTCACATAGAAAACTCAAATTAAAAGATGAAATTATTAAAGATTTCATGATGGAATCTTTTTTTTTAATATTTATTTATTTGAGAGCGACAGACACAGAGAGAAAGACAGATAGAGGGAGAGAGAGAGAATGGGCGCGCCAGGGCTTCCAGCCTCTGCAAACGAACTCCAGACGCGTGCGCCCCCTTGTGCATCTGGCTAACGTGGGACCTGGGGAACCGAGCCTCGAACCGGGGTCCTTAGGCTTCACAGGCAAGTGCTTAACTGCTAAGCTATCTCTCCAGCCCTCATGATGGAATCTTTAAGAAGACATCTGATTGCAGCATTCACATGGTCTTGAAACCAGTTCTACAGACTTTGACTAAATAGTGTTATAAGAGGTCAGTAGTAGAGCCATTAGGATTTTCTGTTTAGTGTTATACATGCACCATCGTTCCAAAATTACTGGATTTGCTTCAGTGAACTTACCTGAAAATGTCCAGTGGATTCTAATTGTATAGGTTTTAGTTAAAAACTGGACAAATACCACATTGTATCTTCCCTCTGAAGTGCTATTATCCTAATATGTATGTATATTTTAACTCAGTGGCTCTTGATATGCAGTGAACCATTTGGAATACCTTCTGCATATCAGGATCCATTGGTGGTGCTGTGGTTTGTGTGTAAAATGCTCCCATAGCCTCTAATGTTTGTGATTAAGCCCCATTCTTAATCCTCCGGTGGTAGAGCCTTTTGGGAGGTATGTCACTGGAGTGGTCTTCGGGATTTAATAATCCAAACCCTGACCAGTTCTAGCTAGTTTACTCCCTCTCCTTCCAAACTGCTCATGAGGAGATGCCACACCTAGATTTCTGCTTATGCCACACTTTCCCTTCCATGATGAAACTTCCTCTTGAAACTGTAAGCTGAAATAAACTCTATCCTCCCATAACCTGCTTCGAGTTGGGTGATTTGTCCTAGGAAGAAGATAACTAAGACACTCAAAACAGCTGATCTCTGTAGCATGTTGGGAATATTATCTCACTGAACCCTCAAAACAGCTTTTCCATGCTTATGCTTTTATACCAACTCTTTAGATCATATCATCTTACAATAGAGAAATTGAATGACTTGTTTAGAAGTAGAATATGGTTTCTTTACCATGTAGGCTCTTGACTTTTATTTTCATGTGAAATAGCATTATTCCTCTCACACAAGACTATAAGGAAATACAAAGGCTTATGTACCAAAGAACGGGGTGAGCATGCCTTGTGTAACTGTACCAGTGGATTCTATGTTATGATCCCACTTGAACTGTACAACCCCTCTATAAATTGTGGATAATTATCCCCTGTTTGTCTGAAGAGACAAAGACTTGGAGAAATATAAAGAGCCCAAGTCAATTTATTTTATTAGCATACTATAAAAAAACAATTTGTGTCAGGTGTTTTGTTTTTTTTTTTTTTTTCAATAAGCACAAAATGGCAAATAAGAACTCAGGCAATTTTCAACAGATGGGACCGTAAGCATCAAACCCATTGCTATCAAGTAGAATGCCTCTTACAGAACAAAAGGGTGAGAATTCTTCATTTACAAAACTTATTTTATTATTGAATTGTGTATTATCCACATAGAAATGCAAAAAAAAAAAAGCATGAACATAATGATTACCACCCAATTCTGTTTACTAAGAGTGCATTCTTGAGTTTTCTGAGTGTGAACAAAGACTAAGAAATTACAGGCAAACTAATTGAGCAGCTGTCTTAAGGTAGGGGAAATATCAGCTGCAAGCATCCCTTGGTATCACTGTCTATAGCAGATTGGTAACAAGAGTACCATCATATGGTTGAAGGCAGTGTTATCTTAAGTTGGTTAGAGACTGTACCCAAGCCAGCTATCTCTGCAATTTATTTAGTTGATAATTATTAGGGAGTCTATGTCAAAGAGTATGGCTGGATTCTTTTAGTATCATAGACCTTCAGCACAGAAAGACTGACATTCAGCACAGGCTTTTAGAGGTTGTATAGTTCAACATGTTACTGCAGAGGCTTTGGGGATTTTTCAACACACCTACTAGTAGCAGAGACACAGTGGTAATTTGTATCTCATGGCTGCTATAAAACTGATGGCTGATATTTAATCCTGAAGGGCTATATTTCCCTTGCATCTATTAATGTGAAACTTTATGATCATATTTCACAACTGGGTAAATAGTAGAAGTTTATATCATTCTGATATTTGTAACAATTTGAGAAAATGATTAGAAAACTAATTACTGTCTTTATATTTTATTTAAAATTGCTTTCAATAATATTATTTTTAAATTCTTCCTCTAAGAAGTCAGTAGTTTAAAGTATGTCATGGAAAGAAAGGAGTAACAGCATCATCACATAGATATGAGCTTTCAAACAATGGAAGTCATCAAGGAGTGATCAATTTAATGTTTAAAATTGTTATGAATTTATCTATTGAAACAATGTGTCAGATTTCTTAAATGATGTAAAAACATAGCTTAGCTAGAAAGGTTACCTTAAGAAGATGCTTAGAGATAAGAGACTGTCATTCTACATGGGAAAGTGATAGGAGGAGGATATATGACATTGTCCTCTGGCCTTCTCTTACACACTGGGCACACACATCTGCATGTGTACACACACACACACTGAACATATACTACACAATGCCACACATAGTACACATACACACACATACAAAGCAACGCTTCCAAATGTGAAGCAAAACAAGCAGATGAACTAACTGCATGTCACGTTGGTGGCATAACAGTGATAAATGGTGTTAGATAAAAGTGTAGTGATCTGGTTGTATGTGCCCCACTGGGATCCGCCTGAGATTACAAATAATATGATACAGCTGGAGGGATGGCATCGCAGTTAAGGTGCTTGCCTGCAAAGCCAAAGGACCCAGGTTTGATTCTCCAGGACCAATGTAAGCCAGATGCACAAGATGGTGCTTGCTTCTGGAGTTTATTTGCAGCAGCTGAAGGCCCTGTTGTGCCCTTTCTCTCTCTCTCTCTCTCTCTCTCTCTCTCTCTCTCTTTTGAATAAATAAATTAAATCAATAAAATATGTGATAAAGAAATCACAAAGTTGCTTTAATACTTGTATTTGCTGTAATACTGGCATTGTCATCCAAAACCTTTGGAAGAATGCTACAGATAAAGTAAGAAGCAGCCATGTAGGAGTGACAGGGTTCAAATTTCATCATGAATAAAATCAGAAGACTGCAATATGAGCCCTCAGACACCTACATGCAAATTGAGGACTTTAGCAAGAATAGATGGTGCATTATCTCTTTTAAAAAGGGTGTGTCACCAGGTGTGTGGCACATACCTGCAATGCTAGCATTCAGAAGGCCAGGGAAGGAGGGCTGTACATTCAAAAATAGCTGATACTACAGAGAATGATCTTGTCTCAAAAAAGAACACTCACAAAATTACTATTAACCCCCATCTATGCTCATGTAGACAACCTTAATTAAACTTAGTGGGTCACAATAAAAAAGACATCAAAATTACTATTAACCCCCACCTATGCTCATGTAGACAACCTTAGTTAAACTTGGTGGGTCACAATAACAAAAGACATCAAAGTAGAAGTGGGAAGAGTTGGGAAAGAAGTTCAGCAGGAGGAGACAAGACAATATAATGGGTGGTGAACATGACCAAAATGTATAATATGCATGTATAAAAATTGTCACAAAATAAAAAGTTTAAATACAAAAGATAAGACTATCATTCTAAATAGATAAGAAAAAGAGCATTCATGTACCCCTCTGTGGTGGTTTGAATAGGTGGCCCCCAATATATTCACTTCTTTATTGTTTGTAGTGTGCATCTGCTGGTTACCTGGCTGAAGGCAATGTCACTGGGTGATCCTAAGGTATGATGGTGGGTTTCCCATTTCAATCTAAAGATATGCAAAGTGTGCCTAGCTTGAGTTCCTGAAGTGTGCTGTGGCTTTTGACCTTTAGGCTTGTGCTTCTCTCTCTCTGCTTGGACCTGTGAAGGCAGGCCAGCTTCTTCTGCCATTATGGAACTTCCCCTAGATCTGTAAGCTTCAATAAATATCCCTTCCTCCATAACTGCGCCTGGTCTGGAAGTTCATCTCAGCAAACCTGAATCTGCCTGCTACACCAGCTAACAAAGGCCAGAAGATGTAGTGTTGGCCAATCACTGGGCTAGCCCATAAGGTAGCTTTAGTATACAGAGGAAAAATAAGAAAGAGGAAAGAGTTGCTAAACTATGATATGAGCAATAGCCAGCAGGTTCTGCACTGTCTCTGAGAAAAGGTGCCAGAGAGTCAATGCACATATGTGAAGTAGAGGATGCTTCCTCACAAGGCAGGAGACATTTGAGCTGAGGCTTGATAAATATCTATTCTCATCAGATGGGTAAAATGAAACAAAGATATTCCAAGGGAAAGAAAAAGCACATGTGAACTCCAGTTAAGGTGGATAGCCTATAAGAAACAATAACAGAAGGCTTTACTTTAGGTTTCATATTGAATAACTGACCACTTTAATCTGTTCTAGGAAGCCATCTTGAATATATATTGAGATATAAGCTACATACTAGTCACTGAATCTTTAATTTGAGCTTGACCTTTCTCCTTTTGCTTTAATAGCGCCCTAGCCCCCACTTCTATATCTGCCAGCAGGACATACATTAACTGCTTATTTGGATGTCTCATTAAATTATGCATAGTCATACATGTGTGTATTAACTCATTCATTGTGATGCCCTTAGTGTGCAGTCTTGTCACAGGCATATACTGTTATATCTGGTACTTATGAAGCCATTTGTAGAAGATAACTGTAACTGCCTGGTCTTATATGCTTATACGCTAGAAGGAAGTTGGTTTATGTTCAAATTAAAAGCAGCATTCAAAGAGCCAGGCGTGGTGGCGCATGCCTTTAATCCCAACATTCAGGAGGTAGAGGTAGGAGTATCACTGTGAGCTCAAGGCCACCCTGAGAAGACATAATGAATCCCAGGTCAGCCTGAGTTAGAGCAAGACCCTACCTCAGAAAACCAAAAAAAGAGCAGCATTAAAACATTGTGGACATATTTATAGTCACCAAAGGCCCACAGTTTGGGGCAGGGAGTATACAAATGTTTCTCTTCTGTTCTCAAAGATTTGTTTTTTGTTAGAATACCCCTGTAGGGACTAGACAACAACTCAATGAGCTGCAGTTTTCTCAAAATAATCAATAAGAATCCACCATCCTTTATCCATAGTGTTCTTTCACTAGTATTTCAGGCTTACCTGCCCATGCCATGTTGAAATAATACCACTTCATATTAAAAGTCATTATTTTCCTCAGGTTTTGCAGTTACCATAGTGATTACTTTTTGTTCTCATCTATATCATTTTACATTTCAACAAAACTGAACAGAATTATTTGTTTCAAAGCCTGAGCTCTAACCTTGGTTTCCATCAATGTAAAAGCAGGTATCCTGTCTTTTATAATTACCATCAACAATGAACACCAAAGCACAGTTTCTACAAAAAAATTCCATAGCTTTCTCAGAGTAACATACACTTTTTTTCCCACCATGCTGAGATTCATGTTTTTTTATACAGTTACTGAAGGAACGTGAAGTCAGAAAGGTTAAGAATCATAGTTCAGCAGCTTGTTATGGGGCCTCTTGTGATTAGTGCCTCACGACGCAGATACACTAGTTTCAAAGTCCTTCGTTAAATATTTATTGAGCTTCCACTATAAGACTCTTGGTAGAGAAATAAATAACTGAGTTTCCGTTTTCTATTGCTTCTTACCATATCAAAAGACAAAAGGATATTAAACAGAATTGCACATTTCTATAACCATTTGACAAGGAATTGACTGGCAGTTCCAACACATTGGCAAAGGTAATATTGAAGATCACCTACCTACCTGTGAGAATACAGAGAGCTGAAAGAACATTAGGACGTAATCCTGTATGAAGTGACTGTTAAGGGCAAAGTGAGCATTTTCTCCAGTGGCCAACTCCCACTGTTGTTTGTTTCAGTAAAGTTTTAGAACACAGCTACACTTACTAATTTATGTAAGGACTACACGTTTTTGCAGTGAAATGGCTGTTTTGAATAGTTTTGGAAGACATGACAGGGACAAAATGCCTAAAATGTCTATTAGCTGGTTAAAGGTAGAAAAATTACTGTTATGTTAACATGTTAAAGTACAGAGTAGTGAAATATACAAAATTTCAAAATATAAGACCTTGATCCTGTTTTTTGGAGAAAGGTATCATTAATTAAACTGATAAATAGAGATAGATATATACATGTATAAACAAACATATATAATAAGCACAGTGAACGACTCCACACTAGTTTTTACCATTTACCCTCTCTATGTACAAATAGAAGAAAATTATAATTTTTAGAACAATTTTACTTTTAGTCAGCAGGGTTCCCTAACAATGGACAATATTTCAGACAGAATCATGGGAGGTTCAGTTGTGCACAAACATTTCTCTTTTCAGTGGTCAAAATCTACACATGCAAAATTAAACCTTGTACATTTTACTTTTGATGATTTGGGATATATTTATGCACCTGTTATACCATCATCATAATCATGGTAATAAATATATCTACTTGCTCAAAAATGTGAGTTTGTGTGTATTTGTGTGTGCACATACACATGTGCATGTGCACCTTGTGGTAAATCCACAATATTTTATCTACCTACTTATATTTTAAAGTCCACAAAATCATATTCTTTTTTTTTTTAATTTTTTATTTATTTATTTGAGAGCGACAGACACAGAGAGAAAGACAGATAGAGAGAGAGAGAGAGAATGGGCGCGCCAGGGCTTCCAGCCTCTGCAAACGAACTCCAGACGCATGCGCCCCCTTGTGCATCTGGCTAATGTGGGTCCTGGGGAACCGAGCCTCGAACTGGGGTCCTTAGGCTTCACAGGCAAGCGCTTAACCGCTAAGCCATCTCTCCAGCCCTAAAATCATATTCTTAAATGCAGTTCCTACTTTATGTGGTAAGTTTCTACAACTTACTCATCTCCTTTAGGTTTGACCACCATTAGCCTTTGCTTCTGTGACTTTCAGGTTTTTAAATTGTCATCTAAACGGAAGCATGCAGACGTTATTCCTCTGAAATTGGCTCAGTTCCATGAGCATAGTAGGCCCTTTGAGTGGTTAAATTTTATTCTTTTAGAATTGAAATTAATAAGAAGAGAAAAAATTATCAGGAAAACATAGACTTTCTATATCCTCACATGAATGACCTCTCCCATTTCAAAGCCCTGCTAGAGGGTATGCTTGTGACGGCTGATGAACCCACATTAGCGTATGGTTATTGTCCCACAGAAAGGGCTTTATTTTATAGTTCACCTTAGCATAACCTGACAATAGAATATTTTCAGCACTAAAAAGAGACATGGGAAAAAATTTAATCATATGAGTAAGTAAAAAAAAAAAAAAACTGATTTCAACTACATAACCCTGGAAAAATCAAAATGTGCAGACAGCAAAAGCACAATGATTGCTAGGAATCGGGCTGAATGGAAGCGTGAATGAAATAGCATGGGGTTTTTAAGGTAGCAAAAACTTTTTATGATCCTAAGTGATGAATGTATTTCTTCATCTATATGTAACCCATCCAATATCAACATTCTTTATTTTTTTAATCTGACACTGAGTATATGCAACACACACCAAAGAAGAAATTGAGAAGCTCCTGATAGCTCAACATGGAACTAAACTTAAAACGTACCTACCACTTCTCAAGAAGCTTAGGGGAAGAGGAAGTGGAATGACTGTAAGACCCACAAAATGGGAGGGGATATTCAGAAGAATTACCCACCCCTACAATGACTGGCTGCTGCTCTCACAGCTCATAAACCACAGCCCCATGTGGAATGCCAGCAGTCCTCACTGAGAAGAACCCTCTGTGGAATGCCTGCAGGGAGGAGGGAACTGATGGTACCAACACATGATGTGTCCATACAAAGTTTATACTTAGTAATAAAAATATATTTTTTTAATTTCCTAATAAACATATACCACATAGTTGTGTCCATTCTTCAGTAGACAAATATGCTTACCATAGAGCTGGGCAACATGTTGGGATTATGTCCCAAAAGTCCAATGAATTGAATCGAAACAGAAGTAATATGTATCATTTATTAGTGTTTCCAACATTGTTCTGTACCTGGTGCAACAGTGATAAAGCCCTCAGGGACGCAGGAGCCAGAAAATAGGTCTCTTTCCAGGAAGGAACTGTCTGGATACAAGAGCTCTTGTTAAAAACAAGGTTCTAGCATAGCAGAAGTGTCATCTCCCTGACACTGAAAAGTGACAAGACTGTGTGACTTGGAGCCTAGAGAAATGGACACCCATTGAATTAAACAGTACAATACTCAGCAGAATTATTGATTATAATAATATGAAAGCCTAACTAAATATATAAAAGCCTAAAGCTCCAAAAATGGAGGTATTAAAAATGCCAGAATATTAGTGTTTGCTAGCTGTCACTTGTCGTTTTAGCCAAGGCATCCCACGGGAATGAGCTCTAGTGACAATCGGTTGCCTCTTAAATTTGAAAAGAAATAAAGTCCATATATTTAAGTCAAGTGTAGTAAAAAATGATGATTCATCTACATTTAAAATATCTTGATAACTAGAGATATATAAACAATATAAAAATGAACAAAGTTACTTTCTTTTCTTTTAGGGAATTCAGATTTGAAATCCAAAAGAAGAATAAAAGAAAAGAAAGGGACATTGGATTGAGGAAGTAAGAAAAGTATTCAGATATCTTCACTGAAAATAACAAATAAAAGATCTGTGTCCCAGAAGGCAGATCCAAGAAAAATGTAGAACAGGGACAAGAAAATTATATCTGAGAGTCCACCTAGTTCAATTTTTATCATCATAATAAAAAGTAGGTATCATTATAATGTTTTCATGTGAATTTTCCCTTCTTTTCTTGAACTTTCTTTTCCTTCCCTGTTTCCTCTTTCCAGTTTAGTCCCCTTTTCGCTTTTATGTGACATCTTGTCAACTCCAGTCCTTCCTAATGCCATTTACAGAGTATTTCACCAGAATACTGGACCAGGCTTGTTTGGGTTCCACTGCAGTTCCTTTTCGTTTTTCATAGTTCTTTTTTCCTAAAACCTTATCTGTATCTACAGAATACTGCTTTCCATCTACCTAGCTTTTGAAATGTGTATGATAACTTAGGGAGATGATTAGTACTGCACCAGTTAGAGTCCACTTCAGGCAGGTAGAGATAGCAAGGCCATAACATCCCAGTATCCAATTAGCAGAAATGCCACTGCTGTATAAGACCTTGCTATAACCTGTGTCACGTCCCACATTTCCATCTAATCATATCTAGAGATAGAGTTCCTATGTGCTTTGTGGTTTTATTTAATAGGGCTTAATTAATTCCTACTATGTATAAAGAAATGCACTGGAAATGAAATTACTTTCTCAACAATTGCCTGGTATTTTCTTTTTTCATTTCAACTTATGCTCCTATCCATTTCTTTCTGTGAAGTCAGTTCTTCACCAGTATTTGGAAATAATCTGATATCAGACTCCCCTTTCTTACAAATTCAAAACCCTTCTCTTTGGTACTTTTCCTGCTTGAATTTTGAAAACTAAGTTATTTTAAGACTTTAGATGGCAAACCGGCATGGCAATTTAAATTACTTTCAATTGTTTTGCGATGCTCAGAGATGGAGACAAACTTGACCTCACTGATTGATAAGTATTAGCATATACAATTCAAATGCACTGCTACAGGTTTATGTTGTCCTTTGGTATGCAATCTTAGTAGGTTTTTAGTTGCTTGCAGGATGTCATTCAGAGCTGTTTGTGGAAGTGCTTACATATGCAGATGATTGAATAATTACCAATAAAAATCCCATTCCATGGACTCTCTTATGAGACTTTTATGTTGACATTACATCCTATACTTGCTACCTCTTTATTAAGTACTATCTGAAATCTTTGAACTCTCAAAGCTGTTTTATAATAAGAACAAAGATTGTCAATTTCTGAGGCATCTGGTAAGGCAAAAGGAGACATGAGTGAACATTTAAACATAGATGCATCAAATATTAATTCTGTTTATAAAGGGAACTTTCTGAACCCATGATTCCAACATATAATGTCACTGTACTTTGCCTTTCACAAGAATTTATTCACTGCCAGTGTCTAGCATGATTTGCTTGCAATATTGGCTCCTGTGAGTGCAATGACCATAAAATATAGCTCCATAGGATTGAGAGAATATTTTTAAACTTTATTTATTGATTTGCAAAAGGGAGAGAGAGAGAGGGAATTGGCACTCCAGGAACTCTTACCACTACAAATGTACTACAGACACATATTCCACCTGTGCATTTGGCTTTATATGGGTACTGAAGAACAAAACCCATAACAGCAAGCTCCGCCAGAAATCCCCTTTAACTGTTGTCATATCTCCACCCCCAAGATGATCATTTAAATTAATTATTTTAGGTTTGGTTGAAGTCAAAAATGATATGTTTTATATATATACACATACACATACATACATACATACATACACATATATACATATACATAAATATTTACATATATAAATGTCAAATATTTTAGAAGTATGTATATATTACTTGAGAGAAGAGTGAGAGACATTGAATGATTGTTTTTAAAAAGACTTAAAATTAGCTCAAGGAAACAATATAAGCAAAGAAGTTTGTACAATAAATTTTAAAGTCATAGGATTTAAATCTCACCACACATACATGAACATACAGCATATGGCCTAAAATAAACCACTGAATGTCAATAAGTTTCAATGTCCTTCAATATAAAACAACTTTCAATAATTCTTATAATATAAAACTGGACAACATTTAAGAAAAATAAATATGTTGCTTTATTTGAAATTGTAAACATGTGCAATAAGGTAGAAAAGACCAGTTAGTCAATGTAACAAATTCATGTGTACAAGAGGCTTTTGGGTAACACATGTCTCAAAGTGTACATGTTTGCAAGCAAATGTGTACATAACTATGTACAAACACAACACAAACACCATCATACACATGGAAACATGAAGCAAAATTATTTTGGTAAAATATGAGAAGTGAAACAAATATGAACCTTTGAGTGTTGACCTTGACCTCATTTTAATGATGGTATTATTGTATGTTATGTGATTTGAGTAAGTGTCCCACACAAGCCCATGTGCTAATGAACTGAACACCAGCCCTCGGTTGTCAGGATGTACTATGACCTCAGAAAGTGGGTCTAGTAGAATTCTTTTTAAAAAATATTTTATTTATTTATTTTGAGGGAGAATGAGGAAGATAGAGACAATGGGCACTCCAGGGCCTCTAGCCACTGCAATGACTCCAGATGCCTGTATCACCTTGAGCCTCTTATTTCCTCTAGGTAATGGGAAATTGAACCTGGCACCTTAGTCTTTGCAGGTGTTCACCTCGAGTGCTAAGCCTTCTCTCCATCCCTAGTAAGAATTCTTTAGATCACTAAGGGTAGGCGTTTTGAGGTATTGCTTGGGCCTGATCACTTCCTTTTTCTCCTTACTTCCTGGCTCATGATGAGAGTGGTTTCCTCTAAGCAGTACCCTTCCTTACACAGCCTTCTTGTTGCCCCTGCAGGCTTCCTAGGATAGACTTAAATTTTCTAATCCCATTTAAGAAGCATTTTACCTTTGTCTCTTAGGATTTTTTTCATCTTTTCACAAGATTAACTGTAACTTTTCAATGACTTGCATATTGTAGATGGGCTTCATTTCCCCAATTTTTGCTTCTGCTTAATTGTATCAGACAAGGCTGTGTGGCTTGAGGCAGAGCATAATAGGTAATGTTTGTTCTTTGTGCATACTCTTTTCTCTTGAATATCTCTCTCAACAGGCACTATTATTTCCTTTTAATAGATAAGTGGTTTAGAGAGGGTGAAATTATCCACTGTAATTTGATCAAGTCAAAATTCAACTCACTGATAATCTAAGAGATAACATTTTCTCAAAAATCTAAAAAAATATATAAACTTTCTTTATATGTAGGGCTGTTATGTGATCTAATGAGACAAGTCACCTAAACCAAATGACTAGCACAAAGCTAACATGCAGCAGGAACTCTGCATAGAGAATGGTGGTAGAAGTGGTGATTGGCAGGTCATAGATGCTATTAGCCTCTTCCAGGATGCCTTGCATCTGAAGACAATATCTTTTAGATTTTCTCAAATCAAAAGCAAAGACATAAGTAATTCTGACTTAAGAATTTTAATTCTCATTTAAAACAAAACATTGGAATTATGTTTCCAAAAAGGAATTAGATTTAACAATTTCTCACATTTCTTTCTTCTTTTAATATGATTCCATGAATGGTAAACAGAAGTCTGCATTCCTATGACAATGCATCTGACCTCATGTTCCCTCCAGTACCATTTTTAATATCTTATTAGGATATTTGGATTTAATAATATTCTAAATATCCATGTGGTATGTGTTCATAGTTACATATAACTACCTATATGTCTACTTATCAAGAAAGTCTCAGATGATTTGTTAAATAAAGTTTCCAAGAACAGTGGAAACTATGAGCTCTTTGTGCAGTTTCCCAGTTCATACTTCTACCATTCTATTCTCTAGACTGAGCAAAGAGCCACCATCATCTACCGTCCCACACTACCACCAATGCTTTCTGAACATGGCTTCCAAGGGGCCTGTTTGGAAGAGTCAACACCAAGACATGCTATGGAAGCAAAGAAAGATGCAATGGAGGAATACACAAAATAAATTTCATCACAAGAAAATAAACATTAGTTATAACTAATTAGAGAAATAGATAAAATACCTACTTTTTAAAAATTATGGTAGTGGTTTGAGATGGAATAGAAACAGACTTATTCTTCATTACTGTTCTGGAAACATGAAGTCTTCTACATTGATTAGGTATTTCCTTTTTTAATTTTATTTTTTACTTATATCCTATAACATACTAGCTGTCTAGATTTCACCAAGTTAATTCTCTTTCTATACTTTAGCTTTCTTAATACCCAATTTGGAGTAGTAATATCTATCTTTCTACAGGTTAGATAATTGAATGCCTTGGAAAAAATTTGTTTGGTCACTCACTGGACCTCTCTTCTCAGATCTTTTTACCCACTGCACAGGGTAACAATATGAAAGGCTCCTCCTGATCAAAAAACAAATATGATAATATTTATGATAATATAACCTACTATTTTCATACTTCTCAAGTGTCACATGCCATCAAGTGTTACTCACCCAAACTTTATGTGAATCAGAGGAAGCCATTTCAGTAGAGGAATTAAAGAAAATGCCTGGCACCACACAGACAATAAATAACAAAACTGAACTGGAGAATCCACTTTCTATTTTTAATTTAAATCTTAGTATCTTGGTACTTTTCTATTCATTATGTCCAGGGCCAGGGAAAAATCAAAACATAAAAATAAAAATAATGACTGAACGTTGCATATGTACCTGCTACAATGTCATAAAATTAACATTCTTCTCCCATTGATAAACCTAGTTGTCTTCAACGCAGAAACAGAAAGAAGCTGTTTCAATACCAGGTTAGAGATGGACACACGAGATGATATAAATGACTATGTTACTATTTTCCAGAACTTACAGAACTTACTTTTAACTTTTCACCCATCTTTCTCAAATTTGAACCTGCATTTCGGCAATTTTGCAATTGAAGATAAGTTGGAGATCACATCAGCATGTTGAACTTTGGCCCTTCCTCCACTACAGTAGACTTCAGTTTCCTCTTGACTGTGTATATGATGCCAGGTCTGGAACAGAGAAGGTAGACTGGCTTTCTTCTCTACTCTCAAAGTACTCAAGCAGACTATTTTTGCTTCCAGCACAATAAAATGTGACCTTTGACAGAGAAGGTGTTTAGAATTACAAGTTAGAAAAAAAAATTATGCTTAACTTTGACTTCCTCAAGACTGAACTATTTTGTTCTACACAGACAGCTTTTTTGTGTCCTTTTAATGTATTATAAAAAAATACAGCTAAAGCAGGTTGATGGAAGAACAAGGATGTAGAGACCAAGTTATCCCTGTTGGATGACTTGGGTTTTTCTAAGTGTTCTAAATTATTATGTATAAACTTGGAGAAATCTAATCCAGAAAAGATATTCGGTGCCATTGTTAAGAGAGAAACTGATCAGGTCACTTGATGTTAGGCAAGATGCCATACAATGTGTCATTCCAAGTAATTAAAAAAAAACGCACAGGCATCTTAGTAGGTATTTCCCTTAGAATGTGTGATTAGGAGAGGTCATAAGTGACAGGATTCTTTGAGATGACACAATTCATTTCATTGTGAACCTGGACAATGGTTTTGTTTAGTTTTTGGGAGGTATGGGCAGTATTCATAAATGTAATGTTAGTAAGGCTGGCTTACTTTGACAAGGTGATATACACACACACTAGGTATAGGGCCTCCTATCACATTGTTACCCACTATTTTCTTTTTTTAGCACTATGGTAACTATCTAATGATCCATAAAAGAAGTTGACTTTCAAATCTTCAAAGCCTTTGAATATGTTATCTTACATAACCAAAGATATGTGACAAATTTAAGGACCATTAGACTGGGAAATTGACCTGTGCTGTTCAGATGGGCTGAGCCTAACCTCAGAATCCCTTATGCTGCAGTCCATCCAGCTGGAGAAGCTCAGGAGCTCAATCACTATGCGTCAGATGAAAGATGTTTGCATTTTCTCCCATGCTCCTGCTAGTTGTCTAAATGTTGCTTTTCTACTTCATGTATATATGGTTCCTTCTCATGAGAAAAGGGTCACCATTGCACCCAGATAGGTTTCTTGGTCAGCCATATGATGAGAATGCATGCTTGGA
The DNA here is from genome assembly GCF_020740685.1 of Jaculus jaculus. Classification (NCBI taxonomy): domain Eukaryota; kingdom Metazoa; phylum Chordata; class Mammalia; order Rodentia; family Dipodidae; genus Jaculus; species Jaculus jaculus. The sequence goes on along the minus strand of NC_059104.1, from coordinate 161,672,055 downwards.
TGGTACAGTTGTAACAACAGAGGCCTTTAGGTTAAATATGGCTGCTATCCCAATTCATATCAATTTTGTTTATGGTTCCTTATTATTGATTAGACAGTCTCCTGTTGTCTTTTTCCAAGACTTTTACCTGGAACATATTCCACCATTGTCCACCTTTTTTTTTTTTCAGCTGAGTTTCTTTCAGACCAATCTGTAGTAATAAGGAGAATGCCCAATGCAGATAGTAAACTTTGAAAGCAGCAAACCTTCCTTGTTGTGCCAACGCATGCTAGCATGACTGTGTGTAGTAAAGAGAGAGATATGAAGGGTGAGAAACAGCAAGTATTTTTGGTTTTAAATGATGAGGAAATAATCAGTAATCCTGGCAATGTCTGAGATTTCTATAAGCTCAGAAAGTCATAGAAGCAAATCAAACCTGTAGCTTCCAAAACCAATAGTCCTACTTTGATATTTAGCTTGTTAAGTTTTGTTGGGTAGTGAATGTGTGCCATTTTATGCCAATAAGTTTGTGGAAATTTGTTATTAAAGCAAGAGAAAACTAATGGAGCATATTCCTAGGGATGGAATTGCAGGTCAGGGGGAAAAGTTATGCTTACATTTTTTAGAACTTATGTGGAAATATGAAGTTATTTTGCCATTCTAATTCATTCCTGGCCTTGATTTTTTAAGAGTTATAAATATTACATGTATTTGTAAATATTGCATTTTTAGCCACTCGGGCTCACTGGCTGCCTCAATATTCACCTTCGTGGGTGTCATCAGCAAGTTGTTCCAGCTCAGAACTGCTGGAACTCATTCTATGGTAATTAACAGGAAGAATGCTGCCACTTAGTTCATCTATATTTTGAATTGCAGCAATGACTTGTCTTGTTACTAAATTTATTTTCAGCATACATGTCTTAATTGTGCATGATTATGATATTCTCTCCATACATATTTTTAAATTTCCATTCTACTATCTCTGTCTTTTCTCCTTGTAACCTTCACTCATAGCCTCACTTCCACTTTCATGTTCCATGTGACATCATGAACTTCCTTCCTTTTCCTTTTCCTCTCTCATGGTCTCCTATCACCTCCCCTTACTTATGCACACACAAACAGTTATGATCCCCATAGGAAAGAGAACATAGGTCTTTTATTTTTGTGGTGCCAGAGTTACCTCATTTAGTATAAACCTTTAATGTCCTATCCATTTTCCTTCAGTACTCATAATTTTGTTTTTCTTTACAACTAATAAAAATTTGTGGGTGGAGCCATATTAAAAAAGGATAAACATACATATTGTAAAAAAAATAATTACTTGGTATAAAATATATATAAGGGATAGAGAAATGACTTAGTGGTTAAGGTGCTTGCCTGCAGAGCCCAAGAACCCATGCTCAGTTCCTCAGGACCCACATAAACCAGATGCACAAGGTGGCACATGCATCTGGAGTTTGTTTGCAGTGGCTGAAGGCCCTGCCACAACCATTCTCTCCTCTCCCTCTCTCTGTCTCGCCCCCTCTTTCTCTCTTGCTCTCTCTCTCTCTCAAAAAATAAAATTAAAAAAGATTTATAAAAATATATGACAAAACAAACGATAGCTTTTTAAAATGACAGATACATAAGACTATACATGTTAGCATTTTATAATGTTCCGTTCTCAGAGAGTTCAATCTCATTTACTCACACTGAAATTAAAAGGCCTATAAGGCTAACTGGAGACTGGGAGTTTGAGTTACATTTTATGCCATCATCAGCCTATAGTGTCTATCCCTTTATAGAGGCAGGCTGCCCTCAGAGAACCTTTTGGGTTAGCTGCAACTATCCATACTTTATTTCTCAGTTGTTCTTGGCCAAGCATATGCTAGTAGCTTTCTCTATATTTCTATTAACCTTCTCATATCCTTGTATAGTTCTGAGTAAAAATATAGTTTCACAACACTTTTAAAACATGTGTTATGATGTTTTTTTGAATATGCTATTCATGTCTTCCTACAGTAATGTGTGAAAGTCAACATGATTTCTGGGAAACATGGTCAAGTCAGTCCAAAGCCTGCCTTCATAGATCCTTGCTCTAGCACTCTTCCTGGGACAGAGTGAAAAACTCTATTTATAAATAAGAGTTAAATTCAGCTTTAACACTTTTTAATTCAGATCCATGAAAAAAGTGGCTTAAAACTCTATTTTAATGGCTATATAGACACTAAATTTTAAATATGTGTGCAGCAAATGTAATATTTATTATGTATGTAACAAAATATGGGATTATTTTGAGGAGAAGACAAAGTAATGTAATTTATTTAGCATGAAATATGCTATACTACAGTCTTCATCCTCCTCCTCATCATCATATAGGTCCTCAATAATTGAAGGTAGATAATTGAAGGTAGACTAAGTATTCTGACTGACATAAAATATTATATTGAAGTTTAATATGGGGCCATGATGACTCTAAAGAAACAAATGAGGTTTAGAAAACTCAAAGCCAAAACGATTACTCTGGTGACCATATTCAACAATGATGAAAAAATAAAACCTTTACACGTCAAACATATGCCATTAAATGGGTAAAGATATGGGAGCATTGGGACAATGGTGATCTAGAGACCATATTCTCATCTGTATGTTACACGTCCAATGATCTGTTCACACTTCTTCTTGAACAATAGCAAAAATATCTGTAGACTACATATGGTCTGGTGGCAAGAGGAGTTTTTCATTCCTGGGGCAAATTATCAGAAACCAGATAAATTAAATCTTACTAAGGTACTCTAAGAAATCATAAAGTTTAAAGTAGAGCAGCTTCTTGTGGCATAGAGAGACAGATCCCTACACAGCCAAAGAGAAATATACCTGAACAAACTATGTAATTTAAAAATTTTGAAAATGTTATGACAAATGTTACTAGGACTTAGCTATTAAAGATATTTCTTTAGCTACTAGAATTTCTTTTATTCAAATCCAGATTCTAAAAACTATTAGAAATACTTTAATAGCTATATATTTGCAAATATAACTTTAAAAAAGGTACTTACTATTTGTATATATTTGTGTTAATAAAAGTATACATGATAAATTAGAGTAAATCAAGCAATTTTTTTCCCCATGAAAGTGGCTTCAGCTTTTCAAGTGGGTGTTGAGAATACTACTCTACTAACATCTCAGAAGAGCAAGAGAGATACATGTTTTTGTATTTTGTGGAGGATTGGAAGGAATTGTAGTTATGAAAAGATTGCAGTTGATTTCTGTTGTAGTCATTTGCACATTGCTGTGACAAACATCCAACCAGAATTAGCTTATGGGAGGAAAGGGCTTATTTCAGAATTAACAACTTCTAGGGGGACGCCATCAATGTTGGAATAAGCTGGCTCATTTCCAAGCAGCAAGACACCACGATATAGCCAGCAAACCCCACTGACAACCAGAGCTCTAATTGCTCTCCACACAACACACACAGTAGGGCTGTACTCAAGATCCCCCCCTCCCAACCCCAAGCCCCACAGTGACAAACTCCCTGTAGCAGAGATCTGCCTGCTAGGACGTCAAGTTTTAATAAAACACCCGAGTCTATGGAACCATACAAACTGTCACAACTCCTCAAAGCAAGTTTTTCAAGTTGGTCTGTGGAGTGAACTTCAGCTCAGATGCTGAAAGGTGACACATTCCTTTGGCTTAAATTCAGTTCTATCTGTGGTCATGCTTTCTGAAATAACACCTGAATTTTAAATATAACTGCCATATATTCAGAACAAACTCTAAATTTGTATGTAACTTATAATTTTTCAAAATTGTACAAGATAATGTTTGTAACACATTCCTCAAAGATGGGGAAATAAAAACCCAGACATTAATCAATTATATTATTTTATAGCATATGCTCAATGCATAGTTAAAAATCTGTTCTCTTTTATCATTCATGATATTTTGATGGAGAAAATGAAAAAATTTTGGTGATTTTTCATAACCTTGTCTATGATGATGTATAATTTTCCTTTTGCATTCTTTTGTTTTTTTTGGGGGGGGAGTAAGGTCTTGCTCTAGCCCAGGCTGACCTGGAATTTACTATGTAGTCTCAGGCTGGCCTTAAACTTACAGAGATCCTCCTACCTTGGCCTCCTGAGCATTTAGATTAGAGGCATATGCCACCATACCCAGCTCATTTTTTAGTTATATCTATTTTTCTTGAATCACTTATTTTTATGATATAGGGTTGCATATCGCCTATGCTGGAGTCTTCCTGCACCCGGGGATGACCTTGAAGTACTATTCCTCCTGTCTCCACTTTCCAAAGGTTGGGATTACTGTAGTGCACCAACATGCCTGACTTATTTCTTTGTGTTACCAATATTACGTTTTGGATTTTCTGTGTACTTTATCTCTACACTCAATGAAAGAAATGTCAATTTAGGTTCAAGCCAAGTTTTACTACCATGCAGAATATATTATTTTTTTGTAGAATTAGAGGAAATTAAAATAGAAATTGCTTCTTGGGATTATTATGGGACTTTCCTGGAGAAATATGAAAAACTACCTAGTTATCCCAGGTATAGAGCTGAGGACATACTAAAGACATGATTCCAGACCTGTCTACCTGGTTGAACCAGGTAGTTATTTTACTGAAGTTGCATAAAAGAACATGAGTGAGGAGATTTGGACAAATAAAAGGCATCTGTATCGCCAAGAGTCCCAACTCAGTTAGTGTGATTGCTCAAAAAGCTGTTTGTGGCTCTCCATACCCCACTTGCATATAGTCAAACTGCAGAGTACCCTCTCTCCACCCAAAAATAATTGTTCAGCTTCTCTGGGCCACACAGGATAAAGAAGAGTTGTCTTGGACTACACATTACATACACATACACTCACTCTCTCTTATTCTTTTCTTTTCCTCTTTCTTTCAAATAAATAAACAGAAAAAAACTACAGGAAAGCAAGTTTACATTCTTGTACCTGGAGTTCCTGAAGTATTCTTTTTTGCAGTGTGGCTTTTTGAGGTTTTTGCCTGTGGATTCTCTTTCCCCGCTTATACCTGTGAAACCAGGCCAGCTTCTTCTACCATTATGGAACTTCCCCTGGATCTGTAGCATTCAATAATTCCCTTCCTTCATTACTGAGACTGGTTTGGAAGTTCACCTCAGTGGCATGGAAGCTGTCTACTATACTTACTAATGCCATAGCACCATCAGAAACCATTACAGTTATGTTGACCATGGAGAAATAAAATTTTGTTAACAATATTTTACAGGTTCCTATCAATCAGTTGATTTACTTATGCCATTTAATGGTGATAAAGATGCGGCTTATTTATAACATTGTATTTGTCATCAATGTTTCTAGTGAAGATGTCAAATTGGCTGTATGTGTATCACCAGTGCTGTTCTACATCACCAAAGTGTAAAATTTAAATACAGTAACTGTACCATCCAAATTTCTTTCAACAGATTTTTCTAGTTTTATAAATTTGCCTGGCTAGAGTCTAGGAAAAGAAACTGATTTTTAGAAATACACCTCTTTCTATAGGACTTTATATACTTGCCATATTGCAGACAATGCTTAATAAGCTCATCATCAGTAAATGATTTTGATTTTTTGCTATGAATATGCTATAATATAATGAGATTTTATAATAAAATCCATCTGAGTTGCAAAGTTTAGAAAATATGACTATTTTAGTTCTTCTATTTTTTTTCTTTATGACAAAGCCTTGATATAAAACTTAACGGTATGTTTTTACATATTCTATCCTTTCAAATCATAGTCTTGGAAAACTTTCACAAATTCCCTACAAATTAAATACAGTGCCATACTTAGCCATGATTTGAAAAACAAGAGGGTCACTTTTTATTGAACAATCTAGTTTTATATGTAATTTCCATTTTACGGAGTATTTTTTGAGACAATTCAGATTATATTTAATTTTTTAAATAGGAAGCAATGGATGTCACATTGTGAAGTGGGGCAGGCAATGTGTGATATGAAGAGGCAGTGTTGGAGTACATTGAATAATCACCTAAGAATTCTATTCTGGGGCTCTGTTGCAATTAGATTCACATAGCTGGTAGATATCACCCAACCAAGAGTAGCTTGTTACCCATAAGCCCATTCTCAACAATTCACTGCCTCCAGAGACTTTAATTTCCAATTGCTGTCAACTAGGGAGAATAGCATTCAAAATACTTAAGTTTATGGGGGACAACTGAATCAAACCACAACATTCCACCCCTGGCCCCCATAAACCATTAGCCATCCATGATGTAAAATGCAATGCATTCATTCCAACTTGAAAAGTCCCCACATTTTTTTTTCATCAGTCATAATGATGTTCAAACATCCCCATAATCCAAAGCCTTTTAACAATACCATAATACCAAAGGAAAAAAAATCCCCAAATAATCCCATCATGGCACAGAATAAACATTCACACTATAAAAGATGATACTGGCCATAACAAAGAAATATTCAGCCAATATAAGATTTAAAACAACCAGGAAAAACATCAAACTCTCTTGCTCCAAGACCAACAACTCTAGCCAGTGACAAGTCTCTAAATCTGAGAATCCTAACTAGCAACAAGTCTCTAGAGTTCTAATTCCACCCCTCCAGCTAGGCTACTCACAGTACTGGAAAACTTCATCCTGGGCTGGCAGCTTTCCTTAGCAGCCATCTCATGGTCCCAAATCTCCACTGGATCTCTACTACAACCCACAGCTCATCATCACAGCTCCATTGGGTCTTCCTACAGGTAATCCTGCTTCACACTGCTCATAGCCATTTCCAAAACACAAGACCATGTTGCAAATTCAATGATTCTCTCTTTCCTGCATTTTTTATCCTCCATAATACCAGTTAAGGTGCCATTTTATTAATCCAGGTAGGAATAAAGCAGACTTTGAAAAAACAGGGCACTCCTTCAGCCTTCAGACCTCTTCAAAAGACTGCAGTCTTTCTATTGTTCCACTGCACATCAGCTAGCCCAATCTCAAAGGTTGTAACCTCTCATACAATTGCACCTGAACATGCAGCAGTTTGGGCCCAAAGATTTCTTTCTGTGCCATATATGTCTGCATACACCAGTCTGTTTTTACACAGTACAACTCTGCACAAATTCTCAGGACACAGGCATAACAGCAAGCCTCTCACACAAGCTGCTTCTAGCCCAGTCCAAGCAAAGCTCTTTCTCACCCTCATGAGCCAAACCTCACAGTCCATAGCTCTTACTGCATTCAGGTCTTTCAATTCTGACCAGAATAATCCGTCAAGCTGTACTTACAGCACTGCAAGGCATCTCTAGGGCCAAGGTTTCAAATCCTTCTACATTCCTCTTGAAAATCAACTCCAAAAGGTCAAAGTCACATAGTCAGGTGTCTTAACAGTGATGCAGTAACGTTTGCATTGCTTGTAGAAATCACCCAACTAAGAGAAGCTTGTGTAGAAAAAAGAGGTTTATTTTGACTTACAGGCTGGAGGGGGGAATCTCTGTGATGGCAGGGGAAAACGATTGCATGAGCAGAGGATGGATACCATCTCCTAGCCAACATCTGGTGGACAACAGGAACAGGAGAGTGTGCCCAATACTGGCAAGGGGAAACTGGCTATAATACCCATAAGCCTGTCCCCAACAATACATTGACTCCAGGAGGATTTAACTTCCAATTGTCATCAGCTGGGGAGACTATCATTCAGAATACCAATGTTTATGGGAGACAGCTGAATCAAATTACCATGGGTGCAGAAAATGACTTACCATTTGAGGCACTTGCATGTGAAGCATAAGGACTCAGTTCAATTTCCCAGTGTCCATGTAAGACAGATTCACAAGGTGGCACATGCAACTGGAGTTCATTTGCAGTGGCTAGAGGTCCTGGCATGCCCATTTTCTCTCTCCCTCCTTACCTCTCTTTTCCTCTCTCTCTCTCTTTAAAATAGAAATAAATAAACAAAAATAAACAAATAAAACATTAAAATAAAGTTACTTGCTAACAAACCTGCCCAGCCTTTATTCAATTCTCCATCCACCCAGGTAAAACCAGATTGGTATTCCTTCATAGTGGCAAGATACCCTGGCACACCTTCACATAAACACACCCAAATAAATGATTTTAAAAATAAGGGCTGGAGAAATGTCTCAGTGATTATGGTACTTGCCTGCAAAGCCTAAAAACTGGAGTTCAATTCCCCAGTACACCCATAAAGCCAGATGCACGTAGGCACATGCGTTTGAAGTTCCTTTACAGTGACTGGAGGCCCTGGTGTGCCAATTTCTCTCTCTTTCTCTCTCTCTCTCTTTCTCTCTCTCTGTCTTCTATCTCTTTGCTTGCAAGTAAATAAAAATATTTGAAAAATAATAATACTTCCTTAACATCCAAAAGATATTTTTATACACATATAATGTAGATAATTATATTTATACTTGTATAAATAAAGTGAAAATATATGCACTGTATATAGTGAAAAGTCTATTTTTCCTTGCAGGGCAAAAAACCCATAATGCTGTATAAACAAAACTTATCTATGTATGTATGGAAGTGTGACAATTCTCCAGTGAATTTAACATATTATTTCAAGGAAAATAAGAAAACCTCAGGAAAGTTAAGTAGCAACACTTTGAGTTACCATCCAATTTGAACTCTGCCAAACATCTCTAAAATTAGTAAAAGAAATGTGCCATAAATTCTTAAATTTCTCTATTTATAATATTTTGCAAAATTCAGAAAGGGAAAAGAGTAGAGTCAGTTATATTTTCAGCTTGACTGCTAAATGGACTTGTACTCTTCTTTTAAAAGTATCATTAGCTTGCTTTAAATGGGAAGGAATTTACTATCATTATGTTGTTCTTTTTAAATTACCATTTCCTTCTCAAAATTGTAATGAATTATATTGAATATGCATACTTTTAATGCTGTTTCTATCAACCATTATGAATGTGGGCAATTTGCAACTTTATTCAAAATACTCAGATGTGCACTGCTTATGAATTTGGATGTTTATTAGATAATTGAATAATTAACTTTGCTTGGGGCTGAATTACTTAAGCATGCCCCATGGACTCCATATTAGCTCCACTTTAATTCTAAAACTCCTCCATGATTCTGACTGTAAAAATAAGAATAAATAAAACTCATCCTAAAGAACTGAACATTTCAACAAAACTCATGTTTCTCCTATGTTGCTAAAATCCTGTGTGCACATACCAACAATATTACTCAGTCATGGCATTTAGTAAGATACTTGCATGCTATTAGGCATTAATTCCTGAAATTATAATGCCCTGCAATCAATAAATGTTAGTTTCACCCAGGCCATTCCTCCAGAATAGTTGAGACATTTATTCAGCAATACTTACATACAATTCTTAAACACAGACATCATTATGAAAAACACAGTATGTTATTTGGAAAAGTAGGAAATTGAACATCTTTAGAGTAATAATCAACCTTAATATATTCAAGTTTCTTTGCTCTGTTCTTTATGGTATATAGTATTCCATATTTTCACTAATGAGTATTTGTCAAGCTTGAATAACTAATTCCATATTTAAACAGATTTAATTATCCAATACACAGATGATTTTCTAAGCTGTCCACACTGATTTTGCAGAATAAATGCTACAAATTAGTTATATTTATGAGATGATAGAACATTTTAACATGCAAATACAAAGTTCTCAGAGGAAAATGTAAAACTGGAAAAAAAATTATAATTTTCACATTGTTATATTTTGTCTGGTTATACTAGTGATATCAAGTTATATGCTAGTGACTGCTTATCAATTGGTACCACCCTTTTTAGGCACATGTTTTACAAAGATAATGTTCAAAATATACTCTGATTATAAACTAAGTTTAGAATCACATCAAAGAACATTCTGAAGCATATTAGCAGGTACATTTTTCAAATAGTATTTGGGTCTCTAGACACAATTTCCTCACTGAAGTATCAAGTCCTATTGTGTTCAGTTGTTGTAATATAATTTTCTATTGTCTATATTTACTGGAAATATTAGAAAGGATTTTTTTAGAAGAATCTTGTAAAGAACAATGTCATGGAAAAAGCCAGGTGTGTCAGTCAAGACTCTGTAGAACAGAATTGATAAAAAGAATTGCATTGAAAAGAGAATTTGTTGGATTAGTTTATGGCAGTCCAACAAAAGCAGTTTTCAGGCAGGGAGTCAAGGAACCCAGTAGCTGCTCAGATAACGTGGATGAATGCCAAAGCAGCCCCAATCCAACCCTGAGGGCTTGGAGGTTTCCTGGAGAGGCCATGGTCTTCAGTGCATGCTGAAAGACAGAAAGCAGCACCAGCAGCAAGGTGGGAGGACTGGATTCTTTTCTTCTAGAGCTTTCTTAGACAAAGGCTTCCCTCTAGGGGAAGGACTTCCCTTCAGTTGATCATTCCTGGAAGCAATCTCAGAGACGCCCTCAATAGGAATGTCTGTGGATTCTGAAACAGATCATATTAACAACAAAACCTAACTATCACAAGTCCACCCCTTGCTAACTTGACAACAAACCGTATCTCCATAAATCACATTTAATTTCCAAATGAAGGTAATAACAAGGTCATAATCCTGCCTAACATAATATAACTATCCCATATATAACCACATCTTAATATTGGTACACATATGTACAAACATTCTTAACAATTTATGGCAGGAACACTCATGGCAATTGCAGACCTCGTCTCTGTAACTGGTCATGTGGCCTTAGCTGGTTATAACTACCTTCTCCTACTCCCCACTCTATTCCTTCACCTTCAGCAAGCACTTGTCTGTCCCTGCCAGGCACAGAGCCTTCAGGAGAAGGGCCTTAGCTTCCAGGCTGGTCTAAGGAGCCCAGCTTTACAGGAGGCCACTCCCTCTCCAAGCCCAGCACACCTGAACATAGGCTCTGCCCATAGCCCCCTGAACTTTGGCCAGTTGCTTAGGAAGCTCCTTATCAGCACTTACACATCTCATCCTCCTGAGACCCTAGATCACCTGACACCCCACCACCACCATTGCCTACATGCTAGAATGAATGTTCCTATGTGCTAATTAGGCCTCAGAAATGAACTTGGCATATCTAATCCCCTTAGGATCCTTCCCCCCACCCTCAGATGCTTATATACCCATCTCACTGACAATAAATTGAGAGAGCTGTTCAATTTTCTTCTGGGTGTGTTTCTCTCATCATGCGCTCCCTCATCCCCAGTTGCCTATAGACCTTTAGGGCAAACCATGGCGGCCCCCAGAGCAAGAATCCAGGAACCCACAAGCACCTTAGCAGGTCTAGGTTATTACCTTGAAGGGTGACCTATACCCTCATTCCTGAAGGATTTGGGTCCTTTATCATATGGCCTTGATTGGGTTTGTGTAGTTTTCCTGGAAGCAATCTCAGATTGCTCAGATTTGATTGTGTAGTTGACTTTAATGATAGGGCATGGTAACACCAAAAGGTGTCCTAAAGGATATGCTACACTCCATCCATACTCTTCCTTATCTACATTGTGGAGGAGCAGTCCAATAACTGCCTAGTAGTCTGGATCAATCAACCCCTGCTAACATTGTAACTTCTTTCTTAGGCTGTTCATCGGGAGCCTAAATGGCCAGAGAGGGGAAGGAAGTGAGTCTTAGCTTCCAGTTCAATAGAACTTTTCTCTCTGCCTCCTGGTAAAGTAGCCCCCCTCCCACTGGAACAAAGACTTTTAGGCCAGTAGAGTGTAAGTTTGTAGGAAGATTAAAAAAAAAATGGTTTATGAGTCACTTGGGGTGATGGTAAGTGGTTCAATTCCCATTTTTACCCCTTGATTCCTGAACTTGTAAATCTGGGTACAGGAGAGATAACACCATACACAGAGTGCTAATTCAGAGCATATCCAGCCTGCTGCAGGATGTTCCCCAGCCCTCCAAGCTATTGCCACCTAATTGCACTGTACCTGTTTCTTTAAAATGCCATTCCACTGTTCTATTGAGCAAGCTCTTTCAGGGTTGTGGGGCACATGGTAAGACCAGTGAATTCCATGATCATGAACCCACTGCCATACTTCCTTGTCTATGTAGTGAGTTCCTTGGTCAGAAGAAAATGCTATGTGGAATAACATGATGGTAGATAAGGCATTATGTAAGTTGATGGATGGTAGTTTTAGCAGAAGCACTCCATGCAGAAAAAGTAAATCCACACCCCAAATAAGTCTATTCCAGTAAAGATATAACACTTCCTTTTTCATGACAGAAATTGTATAACGTAGTCAACCAGAAACTAAGTTGCCAGCTGCTCACTCTAAGGAATGCTTCCATATTGGGGACTCAAGAAGTTAGCATATTTGGAACGCAGCAGCAGCTGTAGCCAGGTCAGCCTTAGTTAATGGAAGTCCATGTTGGGTCGATGCATAACCTGTGTCTCCATCACCATGACCACTTTGTTCATGGGTCTATTGGGCAATGACAGAGATGGCTGGGTAAAAATGTTTGCCACTATCCACAGAGCAGGTCAGCTTATATACTTGATTATTAAAGTCATCCTCTGATAAAATCATCTTCTGATAAGCATTAACATGGGACATGAATCTTTATAACCTGTGCCCATTCAGAGAGCTCTATCCACACGCACCTTCTACAAATGTCCTTATCACCAATTTTCCAATTGTGTTCCTTCCATGTTCTAACAAGTGACCACAGCCCATGAATCAGTGTATCACTAAACATCTGGCCATTTGTACTTCCAAGCAAAATGCACAACTATGTGCACTGCCTGAAGTTCTGTCCATTGTGAAGACTTCCCTTCACCACATTCCTTGTGATTTCTACCAGCTTGTAAGTATATTAGATAGATAGATAGATAGATAGATAGATAGATAGATAGATAGATAGATAGATAGATAGATTTCTGCAACACCCCCCCCCAGAGATGTGATAATGTTTTGGTTCACTATTTTCCTTGGTAGTAGGTTCTCTTATGCCTTCCATTTGGCCTTTCCAAGCATAGTAGACCTTATTCTGCACGCCAGGGAACCAATGTGAGGATTCTACCAACACTTACATGTAACTATCCCAATCATGCATTCTTGTCCTGGAGAAATAACCACAGGATGAGTTCATGGACCCACTGGACCCATTATCAGTCTAATATTTTACAAACACATCATCTGAGCTCCAAAAGCACATCCTTTAAATGGAAGGCCATGATACTGTTTGGGGTCTCCTGCAATCAATGTCAATTCAGAACCAGTGTCTAGTGGGTCCAGAAAGGACTGATTATTTCCTTTGTGAATTCCTGAACAGATCAAGTTGACAACAAAACTTATCTGTCACTCCAGACTATGTATCCATTTTAGAATATGATGACAATAAAATGTGAGAAATAAGATAAGATTAACCCATAACTCCTTCAATTTCTTGACTACTAATTACTTCAACCATTACATAAATTTTATTTCTTCCTTTTTATTTTAATTTAATTTACAAGTAGCATTTCTTTCTAGATATTTGTTATTACTTGATTTAGACATCCCCTGATATTTGAAAGTACTTGACAGTTTTAAAATGAGAAAAGCAGAGGTGATTACATGTGTATATATACTATATATGTGTGTGTGTGCACATGCTTACTGCTTATTTTTGTCACACAAGAAATATTGCTAGATCTATCTGTAGGTCAAACACACAACACACACACCAGGTAGTCCCTGATCAGAATCATATACAGCTATCCAAATCCAGCAGGATAGACCAATATCCTACACCCACCTTTATCCTGGCTGACCAGGTTACCCAACACAGGGTATATGAGTAGCTATTGCTGCTTTCTCAGCAAGACAAAAGGTCAATGTCAAGATATGCAAACTCCAACACACACACACACACACACACACACACACACACACTCACACACACACACACACAACACAAGACCAAGAAATATCCACCTAGCCTGCCTATTCTAACCATGGAAGACTCCAGTGAAAACTAAGAAGAAACCCAAAGACATTGAATCCCAAAATGAATTTATGATAAGTATATTAAGCAATACTAATGATGTCATTGACAAATAGCTGGATAAAGTGGAATAAAGTGGTCTAAGATGTTCAAGAGCTCAGAGAATAAAGATGGAAGATAAGAGACTAAAAGAACTCAAACAAAAAAGTGAAAGGGTGGCTCAATGAAATGGAACAAAACTAACAAACATAATTCAAAAGATGGATGTAGGAAATGGAAGATAACCAACAAAAATAAGTGAATCAATGGCAGAATGAAATAAAAGAGGAGCAACAAAAAGTATTCAGTAGAGGACTGTATGAAATTAAAGATAATCAAAAAGACCTCAATTTATTAGGTAAATTAAATGGAGGTGAATCAACAAGTAAATGAGCTCAGAGTTCAAAGGAATTAATTCAGTGAGGACATGAACAAATGCAAGAATGAATTGTAGGAGACAGTAAGTATGTCAAGTTGAGAAATGTGAATATAATTCAAAGAAGTCATGGGAAATACTGAAGAAAAACATAATTGTAAAGAAAAAAATGAAATAACAGTGTTAAAAGTCTCCCAAAGAATGTGTCACCAACAGAATACACTATGCGGAGGACAGAATGTTGGAACACATGGACAAGACAGAAGAAATAGATTGGGAGTCCAAAAACAATGTCAAGTTCAAAAAGAAAAATGTGAGCAGGACATTAGGGTACCAGGAGACATTTTTAAAACACGTAATATACAGCTTATGGTATACAGGAAGGGGAAGAAATACAGGCCATGAGCATAGGGAATATTTTCCACAAAATCATTAAAAATGTTCTCAACTTTATGATAGTGACCCCCATTCAGATACATGAGGTGAACAAAACATGCACAGAGCACCAAATAGACAGGGCCAGAGAAAATATTCCACACATCACATTGTAAGTGAAAAACTAAACACACAAAACAAGAAGAGAAGTACTAAAAGCTGCAAGAGAAAACTAGCTCATTAAATACAAAGGTAAGCCCAACATAATTACCTCTCACTTTTCCATGCAAACTATAAAGTCCAGTATGTCTTAGAAGAGATTATTTCAAAAGCTAAAAGGCAATGGTTCCAACTAAAACTACTATCCCAAGTAAAATTATCCATCATAATAGAAAGTGAAAGTAAAACTTTTCATGATATATATACCAGCCTTATGAGCAGTCGAGCCCTAAGATCACCCTACAGAGAACAGAGAAGAGATGAACAAGCACATATGAAGAGAGAAAGGGAATAGTTAAACCTAGAACAGAAATAAAAGCATACAAAGATCAACAAAACAACAAATTTCACAAAGCCTATAGCTCAATTTAATTAATTCATACCTCACAATTATAACCCTGAACATTAATGGATTCAACTCTTCAATCAAGACACAGGTTAATAGGCTGAGTCAGGAAGCTGGATCTATCTGTTTGTTGCCTACAGTAAACCCACATCACCAGTAAAGAAAGACATCACCTTAGTGTGAAAGGATGGGAAAAGATATCCCAAGCAAACAGAAATAATAAAAATAAAAGTGATGTGGCTGTGCTTATATATGATAAAATTAACTTAACATGAAAGCAAAAGCAATCAAAAGAGATAAAGAATGTCACTTCATACTCATTAAAAGAATAATTCAACAAGAAGATGTTATAATCATAAACTTATATGTCCCAAACATAGGGGCAAGAAAAATTATAAAGCAAAATCTACTCAAAAATAAACCAGATGTAAATCCTAATACTAAAGAAGTGGGAAATGTTAATACACCACTATTATCAATAGACAGATGTCCAAGTAGAAAATTAATGGAGAAATAATAGAACTAAACAACACCATAGGTCAAGAGAATTTAAGAGACACCTACAGAACATTCCACCATAATTCTACAGAATGCACATTGTTCTAAGTGGCACAGGGAACCTTATTATGACATAAGCTATGTCTCCACAATTTCAGAAGAAATTCATTATATATCATATTATTTCAATTTAAAATCTCTCTCCCCTATTTTCAAATGTATGCATTTAATGGTTCTTAGGACTGATTTCCCCATTACCCATATGATGTCAGATGCACAAAGTGACGCACCTATCTTGAGTTTGTTTACTGTAGCAAGAGACCCTGGCACATCTACTTCCTCTCTCTCTCTCGCTCTCTCTCTTTCTCTTTCCCTCCTTCCCCTTTCAAATAAGTAGAAAACTAAAGCATTTAAAAAAAATCAGAAATAGTGTTCTCTTCGGTATTTTTATAAGTAATAATCCATTAAATGTTCACTGAGGCTCATGGGACAGCTGGATAACCTACTTTGTGAGCTGGAGACAAAAGAAAGACACTTTCTCAAAACAAACAAGCCAACCAAATAAATAAGTAAGACAAAAAGAACACCTGAGAGGAGCAATGCTCAAGGTTTTCCTCTGGTCACCATACACATGTGAGCACACTTATGCACAAGTGAATCACAAACACAAGTATGGCCACACTATGCATACGAGTGCTCCAAAAGATAGTTTTCTATATTGGAGCATGAAGTAATGCTAGGAATTGGAAAAAATAAATAAATGAAAGTAACACTGAGTGTGTGTGTGTGTGTGTGTGTTATTCATGAAGTGCATGGTCATGTTGCTTTTGGAACACTAACTCACTATACACTCAAGTTGTAGAGGCTAAATATTCAATGTACAGATTAAAACAAGGGAGGTGAATGCAGAGCTGAGCATCTTATAGATCTGCATTGCTATTTACAGAAATGATATAATAGTTGCTATGCTTAGAAAGGAATAAACAATGTGCTGAGCTGCCTTCAAGAAAAGAATGTCATTATGGTGAATTTTGGCAGGACATTTATTTTCCATTTGTGTCTCCTGGAGATTTTTTTTTTCTTTCTTTTTCTCCTTTCCATAATGTGGTTCAAGCACCAGCATTGAATATAGGGTCCAAGATCTTGTGTTTGTGTTACCTGTTACACTTAAGCTGATGATGGAAATATCTTAGGGAATCTTTAAATTAAGGATAGAAAATCCATATTAGTTCACAGATTTAAGTTCGTCACTATTTTCAAGGATTTTTATTCACAGTATAAATTTTCTATGCCACATAGCAAACATCTGCCTATAGAAAAATCTAAACGATAACATTTTAATATGACTAATAAAGTTAATTTCTTAAATAATGTCACAGGAAGATGAAGATATATCAAAAAAATAAAGAAAAACTTAAATGAATATACAAACTAGCTATTTTTGGTAATAAAGCTTTAAGATGGGCACTTGGTGTTTAATTAAGACACTGCGTAACTATGCAGAGCTGTGAAATATTCTTACTGAAACATTTTCTTTTGCAGATTCAATCTTATCTCTTAGGTAAAGTCTCAGCCAGAAATTCAGTTCTAAAGCCATAATAACCTTACTGCTGATTACCATTTGACAGCACACTTGTATTTCATAAAACAGATATTTTAAGCTTGTTCCACACCACTTTCTCTATATGACAAAGGAAATCTTACTATACTGAAATGAAGACTTAGGGTTTACAAAAGATAGCTGGGCAAGGTGGCACACACCTTTAATTGCAGCACTCAGGAGGCAAAGGTAGGAGGATCAACATGAGTTCAAGGCTACCCTGAGACTACAGAGTGAATTCCAGGTCAGCCTGGGCTAGAGTGAGACCCTATCATGAAAAACAAAACAAAACAAACAAACAAACAAACAAACAAACAAACAAACAAACAAACAAAAAAAGCCCAACAACAAAAAAACAAAGGACTCTAGAACATAACCATCACTTATCTTAAGAATTTTTCATTATTATTATTATTTCAGCATCATCTTTACTAATTCATCTCCTATCCTATGTGCTGATCTTTACAAATGCTGTTGTTTGCTTATTGGAAGGTACTGATGGTAAAAGCCAGGACCTCACACATGCCAACCATGCGCTCTTACACTAGGATATACTGCTTTCTCCAGTAAGTGTAAAGGGATATTTTCATTTGTTTTCCTACTCTGGAACAACCTTTTATACTTTTATCATTTCAACTTGATTCTGTAAGATGCCATCAGCTCTCTTGTGTTGAAAATGGCAATTACTATTCTAACTGGCTAGTTTGTGCTCCCTATGTGATTGAATGATCCACAAAATGGAAAAAAAAAAAAAAAGGAAAGAAATTCAAATGATCTTCAAATGTTGAGAGTAACTCTGAGTTCTATTTACCAAGAATTTTATCTAGGACTTATAATTAGTAGAATGTATAAGTGGGGAAATAGTAAGTGGATGAATGGATGGATCGATTTATGGAAGACTTCTAACTTAAATAGGACCACACTATATTAAGTGGTAATATACCTGCAACAACTTGCCTGTGTGAAACTACTTACATTGTCTCTAAATTATCTTTATCACCTGTTTGCCTTAATAGAAGTACAATAGGCTGTGAATGTGTGGTAGTTCAATTGCATCTTGCAGATATACACTGTATCATGGAATAATTTTCCTCAAATTCAATTATGAAAAACCTGCTTGAGCAAAAAATGCTAGCCTTCTTATTTGTGTTAGCAACAGGGAAGATTATTATAAGGTACCTTGTATAGGATATGGCCAAGAAATATTAAAAGTCTTCTTGCTAAAACTGCCTAAGATTTGTTGACAAACATAAAATACTCTTAATAAGAACTAACCACTTCTCAGCCCTTCTTAAAAATACCCTAAGCAAATTTCAAGAATCAAGAAACCTATTTTCATATGTATAATTCATATTCTTCTAATTTTCTTGCTTAATTCATTCATGATTATATCTAAGCTTATAACATCCTAAGCTCTTTATGAACACACATTCCAATCTCTCATATAGGCTTCCCTTTATACTCATTAAAACTCAGGATAGACCTATGAATCCAGCTATCTCCTCTGTAACAATGATGACGAGTCATCAAAATGTCTAACATACTAACAATTAAGATTCCTGCCTTTAAGTCCTTCCATTAATCCTCCAATTTAGTCAAATGGATACTTGAGATTATACAAAATGACAATCTGACTTCCTCTAAATTATTTTCAAAATAGTAAATATGGTTAGTGGGACTTCCATGAAATTGTGTTAAGTGGGACCTATCTTTTAATGTTAGCTATGTACAAAAAGTAATATAAAAATAGTCCTAGAATCCTCCTATGAACAAATATAACATGTTATTTTCTTTTATCTTCTGTACATAGAGACATGTCATATCATTCTTACAATAAGCTGCCACTCATTCCTTAAATTTAAATCTTCATTAAATTCTATGGGATTGGGCAATGCCTCAGCAAATTAAATGCTCTCTGAGTGGTTATGAAGGCTTTAGGTCAGATATCTAGCACCATGAAATTGTTGAATATGACAGCACGTACCTGTACTCTCAAAGCTCAGAGGAGGGAACTAAATGGATGCCCAAGGCAAGCTGCCTATCTAGCCCAGCTAAGTTTAGAACTCTGGATTCAGTGAGAGACCACGCCTCCACAACCAAGAAAGGAACTGAAGAGAGCACCTAATATCGTCACAATTACCTCTGAACACACACATGTGCACATGATCCACCCCTGCACTTATATTCACTCACTTATAAACATATAAACATATATACATACACATGCATTCCTCATACATGTACACATGAAAAAAATCTAAGTAAAAAAGGACTGATACTTTTTTATTAAAAAAATAAAATAGTGGCTCAATATGGGTAAAGTATTTGAAGAGATTTGAAAGAAGTAAGCCAAAACTCTGTGTTCCAGTGCAATTTCAGAGCTTGTACCTGATCTTCCATTTACCTCACCACAATGGATTCTTGAGAACATCTATGTTGATTGATAGCAGCCCTTGGACTCCAGTTATTTGTAGTACCCACAAAGAGACCAGAGAAAATCAACTAGTGGTTATATAACTAATTCCTGGCACTGTGCATGTGCCCTGTGTCAAACCATGAGAAAAAGTGCTGTCTTTTCCAAGGGAGATAACAAATCCCATAGCATCTAGGCACTTGCCAGGCATGAAAATAAGTCCTCTTGTGCTTACTAACAATAATTGTGTCATTATAAGAAAATAAATGTTAACAACACAGTATACTTACCTTCAAGTTTACAGGGTACTGTAATTGAGGAAAGTAAACAGAAAACCTCATCATGAGTACTCAAACAGATCCCAGAAGGAGTTTGAGAAAGTCCAATATTGAGGCCAACAACCAAGGTTGGGATAAGCTCAAGGTACTGCTTGAAAATGCACACACCTTGTATGGTATTGCACTGCTCCTTCTACCAAGCTCCACAGCATGAAGCTGTGGAGATTTCTTTCTGGGAGACTTCATCAACAGGATTAAACCGAGGATTCAATTTCATTTTAATTGTTTCAAACCCCAGAAGAGTAGGAAAATTGCAAATGTAGTCCTGAGGTGAAGAGCCTGTGCCTACATTGGTTTCATGCTTAGCTGAAGCAGTCACAAGCTCACTAATTAGCAGTGGCAAAAAAAGGAACAATTTAGGATTTCATTTAATTGAGCTTTCATAACTTAAAACACAATAATTACTTAATTAGATCATTCTTTTTATTAATCTCTGTCTCACATGCTTAGACATTTCATATTAGCCCACTACATCTAGGGATTTAGTAAAGTTTTCTTAACACATTAATGTTTAGATAATCTTGTACTCAAGAGGTATGTTCTTTGGTTAGACCTTGAGTATCGACTATATATAAAGGCAATAGCTAAAGTAGATTTCTGTCACAATAGGAGGCTGATATCAAGTTTATTTCTTTTATATCCTTTCCTTAAACTTTCCTTTTCCAGTCTCTCAAATCTCGCACTGGAATTAAAAAAATATATTGTTTATATTTTGTATAAAATGAATCTATTTCCTAATAGCAAAGTTTAGTCCATACACTATGTACATATGGATGAAATTATTTCTACTAATTTTATTTAGAGAGATTGTGATCACAGGCTAATTCAAAGACCAGCAACTTTACTGTAATACAAAATACCTTCCAATCAGTCATGTGAACTCCTTCACACTTGAAACAAATTTTTCTTATGGTTTATTATGAATTTTCTCTGTGTATACTTGTACAGGCTTCTATGTGTTTGAATGTATGTGTGTGTGTGAGAGGGAGAGATTGTGTGGGGTTATGGAAGCATTAGTTAATAAGTCAATTTCATGTTTCTTACTAAGTTTAAATATATTAACAAATTATCAGATAATAGACATGACAGAAGGATATAAATCTTGGACATTGTAATCTGAAAATGAAATGACCCCACCACTAACTTGTTTATTTTTTAAGAGAGTTGTAATACAATTTTGGTCCCACTATTATTTTGTTCCTTCATATTTATACAATACTCTTACAAGATTCACTCTTTATTCTTCCTCTTCCTTCTCCCCCCCTTTAGTCCTGTATCTTGTTACAATTACTTTTCTCCATCAATTTGCACTTAGAGTACTACTACTTAGCTTTGACCCCATTTCACTATTGAAGCTATTCTACCTAAATTCAAAAATTACTGTATACCCTCACAAACATAATTGCTACTATCAAGTATTAAGTTTGGTTTACTCTCTTCCGTAGTTGAATATGTGGGCAGGTGAAATGTTACCATTAGGAAGGAAGATGCAGGGGCTGTAGTGATGGCTTAACAGTTAAGGCCTTTGCCTACAAAGCCAAAAGGTCCTGGTTCCACTCTCTAGGACCCACGTAAGCAGATGCACAAGGGGTGCATGGCTCTGGAGTTCGTTAGCAGTGGCAGGTAGCCCTGTAGTGCCCACTCTCTCTGTCTCCTTTTCTCTCAAATAAATAAATAAAATATATTTCAAAAGGAAGATGCAAATGTGGCCTGTTATGAATCTTGAAAAAGATAGTTTAGTACTTGTGTAAGGATCATCCATCTGCAGCTTACCTACCACGTGCAATCACACAGGGAAAAGAATTGCTATGAGTGCAGCCTAACACACAAATTATAAACTGATTTTAAATACTGTGAGACTTTTTTACAAGCTGTTTTTCCTTATTTATTTATTTATTTAATAAATCAAATACATGGATCACGAGCATGAACTTTGTAGATGGTGTCTTCAAGTCACAAAGTCAAAGGTTTGGCATATCTACAAGTTTTTTCTCAGTCTGAGGATTAGGAGAACAGACACAAAGGAACACCATGCAGATAAATGAGAGCTTATAGTTACACATTACCCAACCTTCGCCATTTTGTATCCTAAGCACAAGATCATATACTTCATTTTGGGCTCCGAGACCCAGGGACTATCCTCTAGTTCAGTCACATTAAATGGACACTTCAACACATACACTTAATTTGTATCAGTATTTCAGCTTTCTGACATTTCCTTCACTACTTTAACCTCCACAGACATGATCACTTTTCATATATGGAAAAGGTTTTGTTATAAAAGGAATATGGCTGATGTTTCATCATAGTAATCCAAATTGTTGTAATAATCTTATGAGATTTTTAAACTATATTTTATTTAGTTGAGAGAGAGAGAGAAAGAGAAAAACAAAATGGGCACCCCAGGGCATCCAGCCACTGCAAATGAACTCCAGATGCATGTGCCCCCTTGTGCATCTGGCTTATATGGGTCCTGGAGAATTGAACCAGGATCCTTTGGCTTTGCAGGCAAATGCCTTAACCACTAAGCTATGTTTCTAGTCATTTATAAGATTTAAATGCACATAATTTTTTAAATAGATAGATAGATAGATAGATAGATAGATAGATAGATAGATAGATAGATACATGATAGTTTTGTCATACTGTTAGCATGTTGCAATAGAATAGTAGGAAGGTTTCCATTCTGCCTGGGAATATGAGGGGATTTTTCAATAGGACATGTACTAAGTATGTGCTGATGCTATCAAAAGCTTTTTCTTTATGAACTTTATTATATACTGAAGATGACAAATAGTAGCAGAGAAGAGTTTGTTATGAAATCAGCCCATAAACATTCAAACTTAGCTCTAATTTTACCTTGTTTTTGTTTTGAACCAATAATTTGTTATCCAAGAGTTGCAAAAGCTAAATACAGTTTTAAAGGGAAGTTTCATGGCTGCAAAGGAACTGTGGTAGGAGTGGGAAGTCAATTCATGATATCAGCAGGCAAGGAGCAGAATATGAACAAAAGTGGCATCTGTCTACAAAACCTCAAAGCTCAACCCACAGTGACTCTTCTAACCAGGCTCTATCTTCTAAGGGTCCCACAAACTTCTCAAACAGCATCACCATCTAGGAACCAAGTTTAACCACAAGCCTATAGAGGCAATTTACATTAAAACCATAACATTTTGCCCTTCTAATGGCAGCTTATATTTAAAGAGGTCACAGGTAAAAGCAATACCTTTTGCCCAGTTTCCCTTGATTCTTACTGTTTACTACTACCATGTTGCTGACATCCTTTGTGGACATCAGACACCAACTACTACAGCCTCCCAAAATGGGCTAAAGACCACCAGCAGGTCTCCATACAACACCTCAGCTCCAGGTCAGGAATGCTGAGGCATTCCTTGTGACTGAGCAGCCACCAGTTTCTGAAACTCCCCTTGACTACAGACAGTTATCCTCTTTAGAATACATCACTCTATTAGTTTCATTCTTCTACAGAACCTTGGCTAATGTATCACATACATAGATAGTTATATATCTATGATCTATCTATCTATCAGCTAATTATCTATAATATATGCATTCAATGAGTATATATATGTGGGGGCATATATATATATATATATATACATATATATATATGTATATATATATTACATATATATACATACACACACACGCACACACACACACACACACACACACACACATATATATATATACACACACACACACATATATGCATGTGTTACATCTGAGAAACACTAGGCAAACAGTCCACTTATTTTATAAGGGTAATTTCTTGTAGTAAAAACAGAAATTGCTGGAACTCAGCAGTTCTCATTACAAATCACAATCTAAGAATAATTACTTTAAATATCCACAACCAGCTACATAATGGCAATCATATCCCATATAATCCATAACTGAGGAATATATGGTACAAAGTTTCTCCCCAAATGCTTCACAGATAGAAAATAAAGTCATGAACTCCAAAGCAGCATCCTACAAAAATGTTGCCTGTGTAAAAATAAAATACATATAAGTAATCCAGAGAATTTCAAAAGTTTTGAAGACTCTGTCATATAAAATATAAATGATAAATATAAATGCATTGATGTGTATTTTGCCTTAATTAAATCATATTGTCATTTAAAATAATATATATCTTGCCAGTAAAAAAGCATACTCATGACTACTGGTTATAAAAAGAAAATTCTCCCTCTTTATTGTGGAATTCAGTCTTCATTTTCTATGTTTTAACACTGTACCAAAACCCATTAACATTTAAGGATTGCTCTTTTTTTCTTCCTTCCAGTGTATTTCACTTTGATGGAAAATATACACTGAAAATCTCCTCACTGTCAAACACAGTCCCAGTATATGCCAAAGCACTACTTGTAACAATAGACATCTTTATATAAAAATTACCCTTATCAAAATAGTTTTTCTTTCTTTTTTGCTTCAAAAGCATGTTGCACAATAGCAACACTGTGCCTACATTAAATAAAAACTTCAGGAAGTACAACTGAACCGCATAATATGCTTAGTAGCAAAGTTCACACTTTTTTGAACCTTCAAAATGTCACCTTCTCTTACAGTTTTCACAGTGTCTCTTTACTTGGAATATAATAAAGCTTCAAAGGTTTTGGAGTCAGCCTACAGGCTCCTGTAATTGGAGGGAGGGTATTTTCTCACTCAAAAAAAAAAATGCTAAAAATAGAACAGAAATAAGCCAGATGGTCTTCACTGGAAGCTCAGTGAGAAGGGTTATGTGTTAATAAGTCTTCAGGTATAGGCTAGGCATAAACATTTTCAATGTACAAATATCATTTTAATCCAACAGGTATTATAAGAACTACAAACAACTTCAGATACACTTAAGCCAGACATTTTAATTAAGAAACTGAAATTGGAGTAGTTAGTAATTAAATGACCTGCACAAATTCATGGGGAAGCCAGGGTCAGAGCTCAGGAGTTTGTGCTCATAACAAACAGTTTAATACATTTTCCATACTGTGCCATGTAGCATGCAGAATGCACTTTATGCCTTCCTAGCAGGGATCTCCATCCTGTTGCTGCCAGGCATGTTGTTTCGCATTATTTTTGATAAATTAAAATAGAACACTCATGTG
Organism: Jaculus jaculus; assembly: GCF_020740685.1. Lineage (NCBI taxonomy): Eukaryota > Metazoa > Chordata > Mammalia > Rodentia > Dipodidae > Jaculus > Jaculus jaculus. The sequence continues at coordinate 161,646,831 of NC_059104.1, read as the reverse complement.
CATTTTTCTGCATCTATAACTATTAAAATGAGCAGTACTCCAAGTGGTAGAAAAACTGTCAGAGCCAGCACAGAAAGCATCACATCCTTCCAGGAAAAGATTATTTATTTTAAAATCCAAATATACGCAAAAAGTGACTTCCCTGCCAATTCACGATCTAAGTAGTGAGAACTAAACCCCAGAGAAAACTGACTCTACCCTAGCTCTAAAGGACACTGTGGTCAGGGACCGGCTGCTTCTGCATCTTAGTTACAGACAAAATGTCTAGATGGTGTAATGAAAGAATTAAACAAAATTCCCAGATCACTTATGATAGACTGATCATCTCAGTCACATACTCAGAACACATGAGCAGAAAAAGACAAAAGTAGTAACAAAGGTTTGACAAGAAGAATTACAGCACTCCCCCAAATCTGATGTATTGTCATGTCAAAACTATTACAACAGGGCTGGAGAGATGGCTTAGCAGTTAAGCGCTTGCCTGTGAAGCCTAAGGACCCCGATTTGAGGCTCAATTCCCCAGGACCCATGTTAGCCAGATGCACAAGGGGGTGCACACATCTGGAGTTCGTTTGCAGTGGCTGGAAGCCCTGGCATGCCTATTCTCTCTCTCTCTCTCACTCTCTCTCTCACTCTCCCTCCCTCCCTCCCTCCCTCCCTTCCTCCCTCCTTCTCTCTCTCTTTCACTCTCAAATAAATAAAAAAATTAATTATAAAAACTATTACAACAATAAACACTAGGAGGGATGGGGAGGGAGGAGAGGGCATCGAAGGGTTGGGAAACACTAATCTAGACCCAAAGGGCAAGGGTACCATAAAATTCTACTTCCTAAAAGGTAGACCAAATGGCTGAACCTTCACCAGGCCCTTACAGGAAACACCTGAACCACAAGACACTGGAGAGGGTAGGATCAAGTCTAACCTAAATCCTCTACACCTTCCCTCCCTCCCTCTCCCTCTCCCTCTCTCTCGCCTCTCTAACACCTATATATTAGTTACCTTTTACTCTCATTTTCTTATGGGGCACTGACCTGTAATTTCCAGTACCAGCATGGGGCTATCACCCACAATGAGCTTTTGATCAGAGAAACCTACAAGGTTTTCTAAAAGAATGACAGATTTCTGTCAGAGTACTTGATGACCCATCAAAGGTCAGTGGTAAGACCCTGTTGCTGAAGACTCCATATCCAGCTGACACATAAAATGGAACAGCATGGCTGGAGGCCAGGAGAGAGTCAGTCCCCAGACAATCAGGTGTCTAGTGCCAGAAGGTGCTACATGGGTGACTGGGGGAAACGACCAATATCTGTCCAAGAAATTCATGGTCCAACCTACATAGCAGCAAATAACCTGTTGTGATGCCCACACAAGTGCAATAGTGGCACACAGCTTCGCTGGGGAACCAACTGCTCTTGATTTGGCTAACTGATCCCCTCAGTGGTACTAGACCCATAGCTGGAACTGGGAAACAAGTCAGAACCATATCCAAACATAAGCCCACTCTCCAATATCAAGCTACCATCAATCATGAGTTACAAGAGGGCCTACACCTATTAAACTCTCTATAAAAAAAGTAAGGGTTATCTCATTTGACCTGGTGCTAACTTTCTCTCCATTGGAGAATCTGCTTCTCTTTTACAGATAGATGTAGATCCTAAGGAGAGAGCCACCCCATCATACCTCAAAAGGGCCCTGACTGAAACTAAGGAAAATTGGCGAAACAAGCAAGGGTGCTGTTTTCATGATGAACCGGATACCAGCACAAGGGGGAAGGAGACCAACACAGAGAAAAATCAATGCCTACCAAATCAGAGAGCCAGAGCCCCAGAGACCCCCAACACCTCATCACTGAAGCACACCAAAAATGAACCCAACATGGCTCAGGGAAATTTTGCAGAAGAGGGGGCAGAAAGAATGTCAGAGCCACATGTTGGGTCATGATATACAGAGATATTTATCATACCAATAACTGTGGGCTAACTCCACAATGTACGACCTATACACTTCAACAAGGAGGGGGCAATGGGGATGGGGTAGGTCATGGATGAGCCTAATAATGGTACCAAACTGCCTGTACTTGCACAATAGAAAACTAAAAAAAAAAAAAAAAAAAAAAAAAAAAAAAAAAAGTATTACAACAAAAATAAGAGTGAAACCCACCCAAACAGCTTTGGTCTCACTGGCCAAACTGGTTACAAACTACTCAGTTGCTTCATGTTAGGAGACGGAGGAAGATCTCAGAATGGGTTGAGTGACTGGGCATTTAATTTGCATAAATATATTTTTTAAACTAATAGCTCAGTTTATACTTAATTGTTTCAAAGATGCTTTGCTATCTTTATGAATGACTGCACTAAAATAATTTACTCTCAAGAACTTCTATAGAAACACAAAAAACAAAATTTGTTTATTCTTACCCACTTGAGAATGAAGATTTTCACAGTAATACCAGTAAGCAGGCAAAGTAGGAGAACTCCTGGCATCACAGTTTTTTTTTTTTTTTCTTTAATTGGAGAAACCTAACTTTTTTTTTTTCCTACTGTGTGATTACTATGAACATAGTATATATTGAGTTAAGATATAATGTGTGATTATGACATATTTCATCTTTTATTTAAATTATCAGTAAACTTTGTAACCATGTGATGCCTACATTTTCATTTATTTTTAAATTTACTTTAACCAATATATAAAACATTAAGTTTGTATGTGCTATTGGGATACTATGTCATGTTTTTATTCCTTGTATACATTGTATAATGTTTAAGCAGAATACACATTTCATGTTTTTAACTATTTGTCATATTCTGTGATGAACACTTTTTAGATCTCCCTTCTGTCTTTTTGAATTTTATGGTATAAAATTACTTTCGATAGCTATGCTCCAGTATAATACCACACTAGACCTTTTCCCATCCACATATAACTTAATATTTATTAATTAACCTTTCACCACCCCAAGAACTCTCACCCTAGCCTCCAATAACCCCCTTTCTAGCCTCAATTTCTATAGATCAAATTGTAATAAGACTCGATGTATGACGGATCTCATTCATTATTTATATTTCCATGTCTGGCTTACTTCACATCACATGATTATTTTCAGTTCTATCCATGGTGTAACAAAGGTAGGGTTTTAGTGGGTTTTTTTTTTTGTTGTTGTTGTTGTTTGTTTGTTTGTTTGCTTGTTTATGCCTGAGAGGTACTCCAGAGAGAGTATATGTTTTATAAATTCTTTATCCACTGGACTGATGACAGGCACAGAGATTGTTTCTATTCCAGGCCTACTGGGAATAGTGCTGTAATAAACATGAAAAGTATAGATCTCTCTTCTTTTTACTGATCTTACATCCTTTGCATATAATTCTAGAAGAAGGCTTGCCTGAAAATATGATACTTCTATTACTTTTTACATTTTTTTCTATTTTGTATTTCAGAAGATTGAACTTGGAGTCACACACACACACACACACACTCACACAAACACTATACAAGTACTTTGTCACAAAATTAAGCTTTCATCCTTTTAAAAATTTTCTTTTAAAATAGAGTCTCACCAAATTTGCCAGCATGGCCTAGAACTTTTAATGAAAATAAACTTCTTCAAAATAGTAGCAACATAACAGCATCTTAAAAACACAACTAGAAATGAACAGGAAACAGGAAACATAAAAAGTGGTATGAAGGTATAGTTTATTGATAAAGTGTTTGCCAAATATCCATAAGACCCTGGGTAAAATCCCAGCACTACAAAAAAGTAAAAGAAATTTCCTTATGTCTGCATTACATTCATGTTCACATATTGAATTTTTGATATATATATTTAAATTTTTGTTTATTTTTATTTATTTGAGAGCAACAGACAAAGAGAGAAAGAGACAGATAGAGAGGGAAAGAGAATGGGTGCACCAGAGCCTTCAGCCACTGCAAACAAGCTCCATATGCATGCGCCATTTTGTGTATCTGGCTTATGTGGGTCCTGCGGAATTGAGCCTCGAACCGGGGTCCTTAGGCTTCACAGGCAAGCACTTAGCCACTAAGCCATTTCTCCAGCCCTTGATATAATTTTTTATGTTTTTTTTTTTTTGGTTCACTTCTCAACATATTGATACAGTTAGTACTATTTTAAATATTTTTGTTTCTAGTCTTCATTATAAAGGTATGAAAGAATATGCATCGTTGTTAAAACATTAGAACATCCTAAACTTGATAAAATTAATTCCACAAGTAAGTTTCATAACTTCCAAAGCTTTCTTTTGATCTGTGAATTTCTCTTTCTTCTAATTTGAGGATGTTTTAGATCTTTTTTTACAGTATGTATTTGGTGCATCCATAATTTTTAAAAACTTAGGTTTATTTGGGAATGTTAGTTCTCTATCCAAGGTTAACTTTGTTCTTGATTAACTGTTTATTTGACTTCAATACTGTGGAATATTAGAAATTTCATGCTACTCTTTCCTGCTTGTAATGATCCTGTTGGGATTCCTCCTCTTTCATGAATTTTGTTATCTTTAATCATCACTTGTTCTTACCTCAGCCTTGAAAATCTTCTCACTACCTTTTACTGTTGAGTGCTTGGTTTTAAGAAGTCTTAGAATGAACTTGGGTCAATTGATTATGATTGATGATCTTTGATCATCCTGTACCTGGATCTTGTTATCTTCCCATAGATTCAGGGAATTCTAATATTTCTTTGACTATGCTTATTTTATCCTTTTAACAGTCTCTATATACATATATGTACATATATATATATATACATATTAATGTATTCTATATATAGAGAGAGATGCACATATGTTGTGTCTGTATATGTCAGTGTTCATATGTGTGTGGGCATGACTTGACAGCAAAACAATTACAAATATGTAAATTTTCCAATTGATTTACAATGAATTGACAATCATGAATGATTTTATGGAAAGTCAAAATAGGAAGTATAGTCAACATACTCCAGACTATTATCAAGATGGGAAACAGAGTTCAAGAACTTACAGTAATGTTTAATTGTAAATTGGTTGTAATCAAGACCCTATAGAATTAATTCAAAGATAAAAAATTATCATGGAAAAGTAGAGTTTAGAGGTAAATGAAACAGGTTTACAATTTTAAGAACTATGAATTTGCAACCAGAGCATGATTTAAGTGAGAAGAGAGTATGAATTTAATGAAAAAGAAAAATAGGGCTGGAGGGAAAGCTCAGACAGGGAAGGTTGTATCAGCCAACAGACATAGACAAGAATATTCATAACAGCTTTATTCATATTAGCCAAAACCCCTGAGAAAAAGACCTAAATATATAACATAGAATGTTACATATTTTTTAAATTAATGATACTATTTGTACATATGAAAACATGCAGAAATCTCAGGGGCATTATGCTGAGTGAAAGAAACCCTACACCAAAGAGAACATATAATGCTATTCTATTGATGGAACCTTTTCCCAAAAGAACATTGGCATGTGTTATTATTCTCTCCTGTATTCAGCTTCAGTAGCTCTTAAAACACCCATCTCTAACGCCTATTAGAGAAATAGGCTTTGCTGCATTTCACTCAGTGCAAGTTTACACCACAGAATCTGGATCTACTAACAAAGCATTTTGTTGTGTGGAAATATAGACTTAGGTTGTCAACCTTAACCTTTTGTTAAAGTAAAAGAATGAGGATATGTCCTATAAAATAGGATAAAAGGCCAGGCATGGTGAAACACACCTTTAATCCCAACACTCGGGAGGCAAAGGTAATAGGATCACAGTGAGTAGGAGGCCACCCTGAGAGGTTAGCCTGACCTAGAGTGAAACCCTACCTTAGAAAAAAGAGGAAAAATAACTCAATGAAAGTGCTAATAAGGTAAGTAATATTAATTTTCTTTTAGTACAAAAGGGAAGGTATTGATCAAACTGGGATGCCCCATAAGACAAAGGTATAACGTTTGCACTGAAGTTCAGTGATCACATAACCCTGATTGACTGTGAAGCTTTCTTGTCATTTCAAGTGAGAAGTATCAAAGAAATTATAATTAATTCAGTACTTATTATATAACTAGATAACTTATCAAACAGACCTGATGTGTGTTTATGTGTACCTCAAATCAGACTTGTAAAAATGCTGAAAATAAGGTATCATATTTTTCTTTTTTGCATTTAAAATGAGCCCTCAACTACTTGATGTTAGCTTTATTCTGAGTTTCTCACCCTTATGTCTCTACACATTCAATAATTTGCATGTTTCTATCATAGCATCATCATAACCTGCCTTATATATGAAATAAGAAATTATAAATGAATCTCTTTCTTTGACTATTCTCCCAGTATGTCACAACTAATAAACATATAGATGTGAAGTCTCTGAAAGACATCAAGAGGAAAAGTCAAGCATAATTATGTAATAAAGACAATTTATTATATTTTTATATTATCTCAGCTATTATACTTATTTCTAGATAAACTCAGGAAATGAGAGTAATTTGACCACCAAAACAGAATAATTGATTATAAACACTTGCATTAGCTATTATACCTATCACAAATTTGCCTTGGGTACACAATGCCTACTTTACATTTCCATGTATCAACCCTGTGGTCATGTTGCCTTAATTAAATCCTGATATGCATTCAGATTGTTTTGACAATGACCTTGAATATCACTCCTTTTTTATAACAGATATCATTTAGCTTTTATTCAGATAGAAATAGAATTAGTTTTCATTGAAATATTCAACAATCAATATAAGTAAAAATAAAATCAAAAATCAAACAGAGTGATAATTTCTCCATTGCCTGAATCTTCTAAATATTTTAGCAAATATTGCCCATAAGACTTTCATTAATCACTGGTAATATCATAGGTAGAATTAATGTAATTTTCACAATGAGGGTGGCAATTGGAAATAAAATCTTTTTAAGACCAAGGTCCAAGTATTTGACATATGAATGACAGAAAAGACAAAAAGTCATAGGTTGCTTTTTCACCCTCAGGGACTTCAAACATGCATATTCACTCAAGATGAGCTACGTTATTTCCTTTAACTATAAAGACAGATTTTTGGTATATTTGACTGCTTCTATATTACATTAAAGGAGAAAAGGTAATTGTAGGTTTCACTATATTTCTAAAAGCAACTTCTTTTGTACAGTATTCATTTACTCAACAAAAACTTGCTATGCTGAGAAAGAATCCCTTTGAAGTATGAACACATTGACCAAGTCAGTCATCCAAAGTTCCAAAATCTTCCCATGGCTCCTTATTTCCCTTGGAATAAAATGTAAAGTTGCCTTAAGTCTTCAAATTACAACAATCCTAGGCTGGAGGGATGGCTCCAGGATCAAAGTTGTTTACTTACAAAGTCTGATGGCCTGGCTCTCCTTCCCCAGTGCCCGTGTAAAGCCAGATACACAAAGTGATGCATGGCCCTGGTGTTCATTTGCAACAAGAGGCTGTGTCATACTCATCCTCAATCTCTCTCTCTCTCTCAGACAAGTAAATAAATAACACATAGTTTTAAAACTCTAGCAATCTCTCCCACATTAGCCTGTCTGACGTTACTTCCTTCTACTATACTTGACCTTGGCCTCTTGGATACGCTATGTAAAGCTCCCAATGCAGGTCTCTGCATTTTCAGTTCCCTGCTAGAAACTTTCTTCCTGTAGATATCAGCAGTTATTCCTCTTTTTCCCCTGTTATCTTAGCAAATTTATTAAATGATTTAGAAATAATATAGGTCAAAAATATTTTTGGAGATAATAATTATGGACTTTAAAGCTTGACAAAAAATAATAGTTTCAAGGTGTTACTAATATGCTCAAGCAAGAGTTAATATGTTAATTCAACTCTGTAGAAATATAGAACTGTAAGACTGACTTGAAAATTAAAAATCATTTTGTCATTAAATACAGACTCAAAAGTTTGATGATTTACCCAAGCTCAAATAACTATAAGTAATAAAGCTAGAAATCAGAAGAACGTTTCCCAAAACTAAGATTCTCTTGATTAACTTTCAAGGGGATCTCTATCAAATAAATATCTAGGGTTGGTTGCAGAGATGGCTCAATGGTTAAGTGTTCTTTCTGAGCAATCATGAATTAGTCTGTGGTGACCAGGGATAAAAACTCCAGATCCCAGCTGTCACCTATAACCCACAGTGGAGCAGAGATGAGAGAATATTCTGAGACATTCAATTTCCATGATTAGAAAAAAGGACATTATCAATCAAAATAAGACTCAGTAGACAAGTAATAGAGTTGTTTACCCAATATTTATGGGTGGCCTCTGCAGGTCAGTGACCCTCAGAGGTCAACATATAAGTAGTGAAAGGGCACATACACTTGTATATACTAAACCCACACACACTACACCCAACCAACAGTAAAATTTTAAGTAAATTAATTAAAATCTAGGTGTTTTCTCATTGCTCCACACTATGTGAATATTGAAGTGATAAGGCATTAGAGTAAATAGACATGGTGGCTGTGAGGTCTCTGTCATCCCACTGTGGACCAGGGGAAGGTAGTGACAGTAGTCTCAAGTTTAGGCAGTGGGTTATATGGTGATAGATTTGACTTCTTTCAGAGTCTTATTTTATATATCATGCCTATGTCTTCTTTCTGTCTACCCTCATCTATCTTCTCCTCTATTCCTTAATTTCTTTTCCTACTTTCCAACTTCAATCTTTCACATTAGAAAACAACAGAAATTTGTGGTCAGTTTAAGTTAGAGCTATATCTGAATGTCCTGGAAACTCTTCTAGTAGTTGAGAAGGAAGTACTCAATAAGCACATGTTTTTAAGTAAAAGAATAAATGTGGAGGGGGGCAGGGGGGCTAGAGAGTTGGCTTAGTAGTTAAGGCTAAAGTTTTGCCTACAAAGCCAAATGCCTTGGTTTGAGCCTCCAGAACCCATGTAAGCCAGATGCATAGGATGGCACATGCATCTAGAGTTTGTTTACAGTGGCCCTGGCATTCCCTCTCTCTCTCTCTCTCTCTCTCTCTCTCTCTCTCTCTCTCTCTCTTTCTCTTTCCCCATCTTTCTTGCAAATAAATAAATAAACACAAATATTAAAAAGGAGAATGAATGGGTAGATGGATGATTTATGGACTTAGAAGAATAAACACAGTTAACACAAGTTAAAAGGATCAAAGATGGGCTGATTGTGTGTTTGAATAGAAACAGCAGCCAACAAACATACTGATGAGAGATATAATGTGTCATCAGCCTGTTCAGCATTGTACACTTCAAGGGAAGTGTGGATGCCACTTTGAGTGATGAAGCAGTTCTTGGAGTTTGGTAAGGACAAAAGTGACTGTGTTCTCCTGGGTCCTGTGGGGATTGTTAATCACATGAGAGCAAGAAAGGGACAACTGCAGATGACAAGGTGGAATGGTGGCTGATGACAAGACAGTAGTGCAAAGAAAGATTCTATAAGAAAGAAAGAATTACTGAGAAATGAAGAAACTAGTTTGGCTGGAAGCACCTTCTGTTATGATCATTACTTCTTTTAGCATATAAATGAGTGTTCATAGACTTTTATTAGGTGACAGGCAGATACAGAGATTGCTCATGTTCAGTAATTTATCCTACTCTTGGGTTAGTTTGAGCCAGAAGAGATGTTCTTGAAGACATGGGCATACTTGACCTTTTGTCCAAGCTTTACTTACCATGCTCAGGCAGTCTTCCTGCACCCTTTCTCCCCACCCTGTCATTCCTGATCCTCCATCCTGCTTACTTTCCTCCCTTGCTCAGCTCCAGTTGGTGATGCAACAAGCTTCAAATACCCTGTCCATGCTCCCCTATAAAACTCAGTGTCATAATCACTATGGATTCATAAGATAATTCAGCTTCTCACTGCTTAAATGACTCAAGAAATACACTGAGATGCATATACTCATATACATTAAAACTTAACAAAAATCAAACCTTACATTAAAATGACACTATTCTTTTTTGATATATTTTCTTTTTGTTTCATTAATTTATTTATTTGAGAGAGAGAAAGAGTGAAAGAAGAAGAGGCAGACAGAGAGAAAGAGAAAATGGACATGGCAGGGCTTCTAACTACTGCAAATGAACTCCAGATGCATGAGCCCCCACATGCATCTGGCTTACATGGTTCCTGGGGAATCAAATCAGGGTCCTTAGGCTTTGCAGGCAAATGCCTTAACAGCTAAGCCAGTTCTCCAGCACCAAATGATATTATTCTTAAAAAGAATTATGAATGAATGTCCACAGATCTGTTTTGAAGGTGGGCTATGATTTGGGCCTACTTCAATATGATTGTCAGTTTTTGTTTATTTTGTCATTATTTAGTTTAACTCCCAAGTTTTACCTCATTCATGAATAGAATACATCTTTCAAGTAAACCTGGGCAGCATTTGTATGTTAAGTTAAAATGTCCCCCAGGGCAAACTTATGATGACCAACATAAAGTAGCTATTTTTGTCTTTCAAGCCAATGAGGACAAAAGATTATAGAATAACACTTAAAATTACTCAAAACACTTGACGTTATTTTGCCTTTTAATATATATATATATTTTTTTGCCATCAAATGGGTGAAAGTCAAGTCTCAAAAATGGAAAAAAATCTCAGTCTCCTCTGTCACATACTCTTTACTCTCTGGATCCCTTCCTGTTAACCTATCAAAAATAAGAATTAATTTCAAAAAATAATACCAAGCTGTCTTCTAAGCCATGTCACCTCCAAGGGAAAGAAGAAGAAGAAGAAGAAGGAGGAGGAGGAGCAAGAGGAGCAGGAGGAGGAGGAGGAGGAGGAGGAGGAAGAGGAAGAAGGAGGAGAAGAAGAGAGAGAGAGAGAGAGAGAGGGTAAAGAACCACAGACTGAGCTATCATTTGGGAAAGAGTTCTTCCATATGCTATTAATTAGCAGGGAGTCAACAGAAGCAGGGTAAGATCCTAATCAAATCTGGCTGGTGCCTACATATAAAGAAGAGGGCCACATAAACAGACATCACAAAAAGAACGATGTGTATGGACAAAAGCCAAGACATTAGTTTGGCAGCTCCAAGCCAAAAACTATAAAGACTGGCTTGCTTCTTTTCCTCCAGAACCTATGGAAAAGAAAAGAAAGCTTGACCCCCAGGGTTCACAGGAAGCATGCTGTGCTGGCATCTTGACTGTAGACTTCTAACATGTGCTGTTATAATGGAATATGTTTCTGTTATTTGGAGCCACATAGTTTGTGAGTATTTGCTTCAGCAGCCGCTTTAAGAAATGAGTACAGATTAAGAAGTATTCTAATCTTACTTATAGTTTATTTTTATGTGATGTATTAAATCCAATGTTCAAAATGATTGCTTTTACATTGAATATGTGCACTTTACCTAGGATTGACTTATTTCTCAGACATCATCTCAGTACTTGTCCTTATTTCCTTAATCTCAGTTGCTGCCTTTTTCCTACTTAAAGAGGCCTTTTGTAACTACCATATTTAAAATAGCAGATCACATCATTCCTCATCTAATTCTGACTTTTTTCATGTCATGTCAAATCCCTGAATTGAATATATATATATATATATATATATATATATATATATATATATATATATATATGATCTGTATTTGGTAATTTTTTGTTTTCCCAGACTCAATGTAGGTTCCACGGGGATAGGAATGTCGTTGTGAGTCTTTCTCTGTGGCCTGCACCTGTAATATTCATTTCAAGTGGTACACACCTTTAATCCCAGCACTCGGGAGGCAGAGGTAGGAGGAGTACTGTAAGTTAAGGGGGCTACTCTGAGACTATATAGTGAATTCCAGGTCATCCTGAGGTAGACTAAGACCCTGCCCCAGAAAAAAAATAAATAAAACAAAATAAAATAAAAAAGAATCAAAATAAGCTTCAGACTTAGAGCATAGTCATGAGTTTGCAAACATGGGACTTGTTCTGAGTATTAATTTGAAATTCGAAAGGAGTGCATATAATGATTGAAACTGCATTTCTGAAGACAAAGGCTTATCTGAATTGCAGATCTAATGCTGAAGAAAAGATTACAGGTGCTAAGGGAGGTCTTCATACTGTTTTATGCATAGCAGAGTTAGATTCTCTCTTATCTTTCTCTGAAGTTCTCTACTCTGCAAATTCAAAATAGAAATACTGCTTTAGTTTCACAAAAGGAGTTTTTTTTTTTTTTTTAATAGATGAGTGTCAGCAGAGATGATTAAGCAGACTTTCTTATAATGGAAGATTTAAAATTGCATTGTAAACTCTCTGGGAATTTTTTATTCATTACTGGTGCTTTCATTGTTTCCTTAAATATTGTGTCCCTGTCTTGAGGCAAAATACAGGGTGAGAACTAGAAAGGGTTTAAAGATAAGTAATAAAGAGTCTTTGTACTACAGCCTCTTGGACCAATATGGGAGATACATAAATCACCATAATTTTAGTAAAAAAGTATAAACTGTTTAAGATAAGCATCATGATATATAAAGAGAGAGAAAGAGATTTGAAGCCAGAGGTGTGTGGATTCAGCTCTAAGAGTTGCTATTACCTTGTTTCACCTTCTTTTCAAGCCTAACAGCATAAATCCTTGAAAAATGTCTACATTCCTTGCTCCTTACCAAGACTTCTTTGTTTCCTTAACTTTGCCAGAACCCATTTCTTTTAAGACATTAAATTCCATTCATTAAAGTTGTTTTATTTGAACCTGCTGGGAAGAGTCATATTTGCTGTGATAATACAATTTCTATCCTAGACCTATTTCCTTCTACCAAGTAAGCACTCAATATATAGAAGAGATAGTTATCTCATACTGAGCCATTTCCAGTGATCATGTAGCTAAGCACAGGCATATCTGATTTGCTATCCCTGATATAATTATTCAATAATATTAAATATTATTAATGTTAAATATTAAATTATCCATTTAGACAGGGTTAGTCAATATTATTAAATATTATTTTAATATTAAGTAGTAAATATTAATATCTTGGTATTAATATAGACTTTGAAATTCACCCATAAATCTTCCTAACCCATGTACCAAGGATGTTAACTAAGTGTAGTGATAATATTTATTGTAAATATGAGTAACAGATATCATTGTATTTTAAGGAATATGTCCTGATTTGTTCATTCTCTTCTTTCCTATAAATACTGCAACATTTAGTTTTTACCAATAGAGATTAAACTTAATGTTAGTTTTCTTTTAAATCTCAGATTGCTTATTTTAACGTAACAAATCAAAGTTGTACTTTTGAATGATGTTTTAAGCATAAAAGGTAAAGTTTGTGGAAACAAACATAAAGAACCTGGGTATAAAGCAAAATAAGTATTGGGAAAAACTTGAGCATGGCTCTATATTAAATTGATGTAATGTGAGAGGATGTTGTAGTTGTTGCTATGGTACCCAATTTTTAGAAGGATATAGACAGGCTTTCAATATAATCGCTTGCAAATAATGTGATAAGAATATTTCTTGCTTACAGAGGATGCAACCACACAGGGCTAGAGAGGTGGATTACCTCTTAGCTCACTTGCCTGTGAAACCTTGGACCCATGTTTGATTCTTCAGACCCTATGTAAGCCAGACATCAAGGTGACCCAACTGCGCAAAGTCACACATGCTCACGAGATGGAACACACATCTGGAGTTCAATTGCAGGAGGCCCTGATATGGCAATTCTTTCACTGCCTTTTTCTCTTTCTTTCATTAAAAAAAATAATAATAAAAATAAAAAAGTAGATAAAGTTACACGTTACCAAAATGCAGGGACTATATTATTGCTAGCTCTACTATTAAGCAAAAGACATAAAAATGACCAATTCTTCTTCCATGTGCCCATCTCCTCAGATGGGTAAAGAAAAGGGTTGAATAATCATAGTCAGGCAACTTAAAAAGGGCAAACTAGCTTTGTGACTAAACAAAAAAGTTGAGATCACTCTGAGGAACTGTAAGAAAATGAAGGGTCATTCCTTAGCGGAGTCACCCCATGTTTTAATTTGGTGCAATGGTAACTAGGGAAGTTGCCAAGGAAGCTACCAGAGTAAGGTCTCCAGCACTACATCACAAGGCACTCAAATTTTTTAAGTCTCTAAAATTTAGATGATGACAATATGAGATAACCATATAGACAACTTGGCTTTTCTTATTAAATAAACTACTTTTTCGGTGCCTATATTTGTGATCTCTCGGTAATGGGATGAAGCACCCCGCTATGCTCAGTAAAACTGCATTGGTACAAAGGCAGTGAGGTGAAAACACCACCCCTCAGCCAGCCTTGCCTTTTTATCAACCCCGAAACAAGTGGAAGATGCCACCTTGCAAATAAAGAAGTAAGGCATGGTCAGAAATCTGTTCTTAGTTTTCACAGGTGAAAATTGGAGCTCAGATAAATTGAACACTCTGTGCAGGTCCATATAGCTAGGAAGTAGTAAGCCGCTTCAGTAAGGATTATCTGCACACAACTTTAAAGATGGAGACCATGAAAGACTGGAACACTATAATTATTCGAGTTTCCCTTATTAATGTTAAGGAACCATTCACTTATCTTTTTCCTGATACTAATGAAATTAACACAGCACAGTGCTTTCTAAATCTTATCTGGAATGGCATTTCACTTGTACTGAATAAAATGTGCTTTTCTTTAAAGTTTTCAGCAAAATATAAATAAAATTAATTAATATTGCTGACATGTATGGCAAATTTCCATTAGTTCATTGATTGAAAACATATTCTGAGCAAACATTCAATGAAGCATACATTTGAAGGAAAAAAATGCATTATAAAAACTTTGGCCTACAGGACTAATTTAGGGCAATTACATTTTTATTATAGATAATAAAATGATTACCATTGTTAAAAGTCCCAATAAAATGACAGGAAATTTATTTTAAAATATTTATTTTATATTAGTTATTTGCATTTGGCATTTTCTGCTCATATCTATTTTTTAAAAAAATTAATGTGCATGTTTTGTTTGAATCAAGTATTTCTTGTATAACACTATATAACAAAGCATAATATGTAGAAAAAATGATTGAGTGCTCTCTACTTTTATTTCTAAGAATCCTATCTAGAAGTACTTATGGAAAATAAAATGAAAGATGTAAAAATCAGATGATCAGTCATGTTATGGACCAAAGTGGGTATGCAAATGTCATATGCTGGTGTTAATTTCTCATATCTCATATGACCATAGTTGGTGATAAGGATTTTGAAAAGATTATTTCAAATTATGCCATTAGGGTGTTTTTATATAATCTCACATGTAGGAATTAAAACCTAGAGGGTAACATTAGGTACACCACTACAGATAGCAGGCAGCCAGATTATTGCTTCTGCCAGTCAGGCAGAGTGGCCTCAGAGGAAACTAACCTAGTGACATCTTGATTTGGGGCTGCTAGCATTAAAAACCATAAGAAAATAAATATATGTGGTTGAAATTACTTAATTATGGTGTTTAGTTATGGCAGCTCTACTACACTAATAACCTCAGTATGTATGTATTTATTTCCTTTAAGAAATTAGATGGGGAATGTGATCATATGACTAAGAAAGAGAAGAATTCTTTTTTTTTTTTTTTTTTTTTTGGTTTTTTGAGGTAGGGTCTCACTCTAGCCCAGGCTAACCTGGAATTCACTATGTAGTCTCAGGGTGGCCTCAAACTCACGGCGATCCTCCTACCTCTGCCTCCCAATTTCTGGGATTAAAGGCGTGTGCCACCACGCCCGGCTAAGAGAAGAATTCTTCTTCATTTTTATTTTTTCTTTTTTATTTTTTAAATTTATTTGAAAGCGACAGACACAGAGAGAAAGACAGATAGAGGGAGAGAGAGAGAATGGGCACGCCAGGGCTTCCAGCCTCTGCAAACGAACTCCAGAAGCGTGTGCCCCCTTGTGCATCTGGCTAACGTGGGACCTGGGGAAGCGAGCCTCGAACCGGGGTCCTTAGGCTTCACAGGCAAGCGCTTAACCGCTAAGCCATCTCTCTAGCCCTAAGAGAAGAATTCTTATTAAGACAATTAAATTTCAACAATTAATTTCATTAAAGTATTTCTTATATTTTCCATTTAAATAACTAATTATAAATATAATTTATGTTGCCTATAAATTGATGTTCAAAGCCACTTTAAATGATTTAATTGTGTCTTCAGAAGGAAAGCAACCATTACATATTTTTTGCTAAAGGGATGATTACTTTTCAATCACCATTATACAAAGCAATTACAAGATATATCAATGTATAAACCAAAATCTGCATGTAAAGCTAATGCTTCAGCAATCCCCTGAAATAATCATAGAATTGTTTGATGTCCATGGGTTTAAGCATCATTGAAGGACATTGCAATACAGAAGCAAAGTGAACATTGTGTTGCTCACCAGCTATTAATGACTATTGCATTTAAATTAATTAAATAAAGAAAAATTTAAAGCTCTATTTTTCTTTTTTTAAATTTACTTTTATTTTATTTTTTATCTTTTCACATTTTTTATTAACATTTTCCATGATTATAAAAATATCCCATGGTAATACCCCCCCACTTTCCCTTTTGAAATTCCATTATCCATCATATTACCGCCCTATCTCAATCATTCTACTTACATATATACAATACCAACTTATTAAGTACCCTCCTCCCTTCCTTTCTCTTCCCTTTATATCTCCTTTTTAACTTACTGGCCTCTGCTACTAAGTATTTTTCTTCTTACCCAGAAGCCCAATCATCTGTTAAAGCTCTATTTTTCAGTTTCACTATCTACATCAAAAGTGCCCAGTGGTCACATGGGGCTGTTACCAACGTGACTGAATGGGCCACTTATAGAACATTTCCATCATTTTTAAAAGTTCTATTAGAGACAGAAAGAAGCAGGCATCTTGTACTGGTGTCCTGGAGTTTTTATATTCATTACTTAATCTTTGTATAACATAATTATGTTACCAGCAGATAAGGAATAAAGAGTAAGCCAGTCTTCAAAAGGTTATAATGAGAGCCCAATGCACTAACAACACACACACACACACACACACACACACACACACACACACACATATATATATATGTCTTCTTTTATGGTGAATTCATAAAATCAATAATCAGATATGTATTGTACTTTGAAGAAGAGTCAGATAGCACATATCATAATTAATGGTTATACAAAATAGAATTATTAAATGAATAATAAATTATTACAGAGAAAATATAGAGAGTTCCCCCATGCCTGATGCTAATAAATATAAGAACAAACCTAATAAAACCTGCAAGCCCTTTCTTGACAAATACTGAAGATATGATCATCTCATGCTTTGTTGATTATTTTGTCTAGTACTTCAAATCATTCTTTTTATATTGTACTATGCTACTTAGATTTAAACTTTTCCATTAAACTTTTTAAAAGGCAAAATTTCACTTATCCAAGGGTATATTATCCCTCCCCCCACCTCTCAGTTTCTCTATTCCTTTACATGGTTCAATCAGACAGTAGCTCAGGTCTTGACCCCATTTCCTTTGAGACAACTGTCCTACTTCTTGCTCATCACATTCATCATATTTGGCTGAAGTGTCCTACAAACCAAAATAGCTTAACTCCTCATTGACTCCAAAGTATGAATTTTGTTTTCTTGGTCACCAATAACCCCAGTTTTTCTAGCTCATAGTAGGTATCCAGTACATAGTTCAGTTGAAAATTAAGGGCAAAAAAAAGTGCATTTAGCCAAGGATATTGGAGATGTAGCCAAATCACTTAAAGAGAATCCTTGAATGCACTTCTTTAAACATGTTGTTCCTTCTGCCCCAAACTGAGATGCTTGTGGTCTTTTTATGCTCACTATAATGTACAGTCTGCATTTTGCTTCTCAAATTTACTCCCTAACATGGTTTATTTGCCTTAAAAAAATCTCATTTCATATATATATGCATATGATATAGATCAGGAAAGATTGTAAGTCTCTCTTAATCATTTACCCTTATAGCTAAAAATACTTCAGCCATGTGCTATTTATTACTTCAGGTAGCACAACACTGAGGGTCAGGTGTTTCCTCCGTTTCAGAGGGAGGTACAAGCAAGCTAGGAGTAGGTGAATAGCAGTTCGAAGGGACACAACTTGTAAATAGTAAAGCTTACCCTCCCTGTACAAAAATATCTGACTGGTCCATCCACTGTGCCTCAGTTCCCCACACTCCATCTAACCTGAAGTCTTTTAGCCATCAATATACTGTGCTAAACAAATGTTGTTTTCATATAAGAAAATAGCTTAGACCCATGGGGTTGTTCACTTTTCTCTTCTCATTGTTTAATGTGTATATGTAAGACATCTTAGAGAAATGTACTTGGTAAATATATTTAAAAAGCGATGATTTTTCAAATATTTTGTAATTTTTTAACTTACAGATATTTGAATTATTTTATCAATTTAAGCTAAATTGATACTTATCAATATTATCAAAAGCTCAGAAATAAGGATGATTTTTGTCTTCAAAAATATTTTTGTACCTTCTTCAGGAAGCAAACTATAATTTATGACCAACACATTAACTCACTAAAAGATGAGATTTGTAACTATCTTTGCTAATCTTCAAGAAAATGAATTGTATAACACTTTCTCACAGGTGAAGGTTAATTCTAAATGCACCATAGACACATTTGAATAGGGACAAATTATCATGTACTCAACATTTCAAAAGGACAACTGTTGAAAACTCTGAGAAGGAGTTACTCTGTTGCATTTTAACTCTGCAATTTAGGTCCAAAGGCATGAGAACATTTTTTATTGCAAAGGATCTCATCAACTTGATATATGGAAAAGGTAACAATTTTCTAATAATAGTAGTGTTCTATCACAGTCTTTCACTTTCCTTGCCCTATGTCCAAATTCCTGGTTCCTTCATACTGTCTTTTCAAAGGTTATGCCTATTAGAAACATAAATGAGAAAAATATTTGCAGTCAGTTCAAATTGCTTTTCACTCTTTCTTTAAAAAATTTACTGTGCATAATTTAGCAGATCAAATTGATCTTTTCCAGGAAAAAAGAAAATGAAAAACACAGAAGCAGCATATGATGGAATAAGTAAGTTTTTCAGGTATTACCTGTGAATTAACAAACACAGAAGATGGTATGATCAATACCCTTAGCAAATATTAAGAAGTTAGTCAGGTATGGTGCTGCACGCCTTTAATCCCAGCACTTGGGAGGCAGAGGTAGGAGGATCAATGAGAGTTTGAGGCCACCCTGAGACTACATAGTGAATTCCAGGTCAGCCTGGACCACAGTGAGACCCTACCTCAAAAAACAAAACAAAACAAAATGTTAGGAAGTTATTATGTGTACTTTATTATTATAACATTTATGCTACTTTACATACACCCACACATTCCATAATGATATTTTAATCAATGATGTTACATAGAGAATAGTAGCTATACTGTGTGACGTAGGCATATAATCAGATCTTCTGGGTTTGTAAGATCCTGGACCACTTAAAGTTTAGGTGTTAAAGCAATATTGGAGAAGGGGGCATGCTAGCAGAGGAGTTTCTCCGCTCACGTGGATTTTGTATTTCTACAATGAGGGCTCATCTACTACACCGAAATCTCTGTGGCTGCTCACTTGCTTACTCCTTGCTCACGTACCAAAAAGAAGCCTCAGCAGTTATGACCTATGCCCCATGCAAAGCAAAGGCTTGGCTATGGGTTTAGGAAGTGTCTAAACCCTTTTTGCTATTATAGAGTTAACTGTTTTTAAATTTTCAAAATATTCTCTAACCCATGTGAAATTTTCATCAACATATTAATTGAAAAGTTGTTTAGTTTTCAAGACTTCAGAGAAAGTAATTTGTCCCTATTTCATTTATTTAGATACACTCAAAGACCTTGTGGATGATAAAACTCTAGCTTTGTTTTATTTCAAATTGGAAAATGCTTGGAGATGATAGAACCTATAACACTACTTAGGAGAAATTAGACACGGTGACTCTGGCCACAAACTTTCTTGTGGTAATTCTTCCCTCAATACATACCTTGATGGTTTCCCCATTATTCCTTGCACCACCACATAGTAAGGTGAATAACATTAGAATACAGAGTATGCACATGTGCCATCTGTTTTCCTTTCTGTGAAATAACACCCCGTCTCATACCAAAACTTCTTGCATGAATTTTAAAGGGATGAGCTTTGCAACCTGCCTCTATGGTGATAACAGGATTCTACTTTATCTCAAGTAAATTTCTGCTTGGAATGAAATAGAATGCCACCTCACCATTGCAATTTAGTTAACACATGTGGGCATAGTTTTACAGTAATATGTGTAAACATAGTGTTCTAGGTTGATCCCCCATTAATTTAATAAGCATTGTTATAGATAATCCCATGCTAGATAGAGAGGAAAAAAGTGCACGTGATATCTGGTTCCTGAGAATCATTTAATTTACAATAGAGAGGGAAAAAAAAGCTATTCAGAAACTAGCAAGTAAATCATAATGGAATGCAAGTTTGGGGACAAGAGTAAGATTCAAGTAGAGGGAACATCTTCAGGCAAGATCTATTTACTATAGGCCAGGGATGCATTGAAGACTAATTAGGTCTCAGAACTATTCACTTAAACTCAAGGGGAACTTCAGGGTTCTAGCTCAGTTTACACAATAACATTAGGACAAGGTCTTTTCCCAAAAACACTAAGATATCCTTGCCCTCCCCGCAGAACCAAACACTCCTCCTGACATTCTTGTGACATCCTGGACCTGAGTCAGCTTAGGCAGTGTTTCAATACCCTTGTAAGTCTCTGTTTTCCACTGCGTGGACAAACGCATAATCAATCAATGCCAGCCAAGCAGAGTACCAATTATATTATCAGTAATAGATCAGTGTTGTTAAATAGCATATTAATGCATATAAAGAACTTTTACCACAGTCAGATTATTACTCCTCATTATTATGTGTGCATATTATTTGAGAGTATGTATGAGTGCAGTAGTGTCAGCACCTGTGGGAAAGACTGAGGACAAACTCAGGATGTTGGTCCTCACCTTCCACCACGTTTAAGATAGCGTCTCTTTTGCTGTTTGCAGATATAAACACCAGCCTAGCTGGCTTGAGAGCTCTTAGGGCTCTCTTGACACTACTTTCCAATGCAGTAGGTGGATTGGGATTATACATGTGTGTGCCATTGGCATATAGCTTTACATGTGTTCTGACATTTTGAACTCCATTTGTCAGGTTTGTGCAGCACCACTGAGGCATCTCCTCAGACTCCTTCCTTATTAATTTTATTCACAACGTTCAAAACTTATAGGGATTTAACCCCTCATTAGTTGCATAAAAACAGTTTGGAGTTGTGACAAATGTACTAGATGTCACGGATATATACTCAGCAACTTTGAGATCATATCTGTGTCTATCATTTGCTCTATTAGGGACGACTGGCCAAAACAAACAGGGCTGTACAGAGAGATGATTAATAAAGCACTTGATGTGCAAGCATCAGAACACACATTAGAAAGCAGGCCAGGAACAGTGGTGTAATTTCAATGCCAGTTCTGAGAAAGTGAGACTGGCTTGCCCAGTCCGTCTAGGTAATTGGGTGAGCTCCAGGTAGGTGAGAGACCAGGTTTGACAGAAAGATAGACAGTGCCTGAAGATTAATACACAATGTTGTTGTCTGATCTCCACATGCATGCACATATGCATGCATGTATGCAAACACCCAATAACGCTCATATGCACACACACATACATATACATACTCTCTCACACACAGATTAGAACAGAAAGAAACTACTTAAACATGCTGTAACATTAAAAATACAAGCCGTGAATGGTGGTGCATTCGTACATATACCCACATTGCTGTGCCTGAACACACATGCACACACAAACACATAAAACAAATGAAAGACTTCTACCTTTAGTTTCTATGGGAAAAAAAATAATAATAATTGATTTAATCTATTGGAAATATACTCCTTTCCCTATTTTTTTTTTTTTTTTTTACCATTATCAGTAACATTCTTATTCCTGGAAGAAAATACCAGACTAGAAGCAGCTTACAGAAGAAAAATCTTTGATTTAGCTTACATTTCCAGAGGTTAGAATCTGTCATGGTGGGGAAATCACAGCAGGAGCAGGAAATTCATGTCACAGTCACATCCTCAGGAGGAGGTAAAGAGGAAGCAAGTGGCCTGGAGTGTAATACTCCACAGCCCCGCCCCACTGACACATTTCCTCCACCTCCTGAAGCTTCCAAAACCTGAGGAGTAAGTATGCACGCACATGAGTATTTGGGGGAACACCTTTACATTCAGACCACCACGGCCGGCCATTATTTGATTTATTATAATGGTAAGGTGATTATTATAATGGTGATTCATGTGTGATACGAAGAAGACACAGGACACACTTGGACCTTCAGCCCAAACTGTGGCTGGTAACACAGTTTTATGGAGTTCCAGACACCTTATTATTGCCCATGGACCAAAGCAGGAAGATTAAGCCTTCCCATTTGAATAACAATCCAGGAAGTATTAGGGGCATAATGATAGCAGAATTTTAAATTTTTGGCACTTTATATTCAGTGGTAAACTCTATGGCCTATAACCATACCTTCCCTGTTTCTTCTGCTGGGTATAAGTCATCTAAAGCTGCCACAAGGGTAGTTCCTGTTGTAACTATATGGTAAAATGTCTTACTTAGTTTTTTTGCCTGTGAAAAGAACCTGGAAGTCCGATAGCCTAGGAATATTCTAAATGTAATTCGTCCAAAAGGCCTGCCTGATTTGTGAGATAAATACAGTCATATATCCCTCTCACCAAATTTTGATGATAGGCAGTCCTATGGCGTACTGCAAAATACATCTCAATGAAGATTTTTGAAATGCCACTTTTCATACAAAATAGCTCTTATATCACTAGCAGTGAGGAATGCTAGAGGCACACATACAAGGTAATATTTTGTTCTATATTAAAGAAACACATTTGCACTTAATTTTCTAGGAAGTAATCTGTATTTGTAACTTAGAAGTAGCTCACACTTAAACTTCTTTTTTTTTTTTTTTCTTTTTGGTTTTTAGAGGTTGGATCTCTCTGTGTAGCCCAAAGTGACCTGGAATTCACTGTCATCTCAGGGTGGCCTTGAACTCACAGCAATCCACCTACCTCTACCTCCCAAATGCTAGAATTAAAAACATGGGCCACCACACTCAGTTCACTTAAACACTTTTATTTTCGTTGTTGTTGTTGTTGTTCTTATTTGTCTGATTGTTTATTTGTTTTTTAGGTAGGGTTTCACTGTATCCCAGGCTAACCTGGAATGTACTATGTAGACTCAGAGTGGCCTCAAACTCATGATGATCCTCCTACTGCCTCCTGAGTGCTGGGATTAAAGGCATGGCGCCACTATGCCCAGTTCAAAAACTTTTAAATGTTTATTTACCATTATTACAGAGATCATTCAAATGGAAATACAGGACAAAATCAGGACTCCTTGACCTTGGAGTATGGGAAGTTCATCTTCTACAGAAAGAAAGGAGATGTTGAGGATAAAAAGCAACAATATTTGAGCTGAAGTGATAGCTCAACAGTTAAGGTGCAAAGCTTAAGGACCTAGGTTCTATCCCCCAGTAAGCCAGATCCGCAAGGCGACTTATGCCTCTGGAGTTCCTTTGCAGTGGTTAGAGGCCCCAGCAAGTCTCTTAATTTCTTCCTCTCTCTCTCTCTCTTTCTCTCTTAAATACATATATATTTGTTCTCATTTCCTAGATTCATGTTGTTGCCTTAAAAGTAATAAATATATATTTATGTACATGTTGCTTTAAAATTATATATATAATTCATTAAGATATATATAATTTTAAAGCAACAGTGAATCTAGGAAATGAGACCCTGAAACATGTAAGCTCTGAACCACCTGGCTGGAAGGATAAGACTGAACTTAAAATGTTGTCTTTGATATGTGTCCCTATAAAAATGCTAACGAGAAAAGAAACATTGAATTTTGGTATCTTGAGCTCCTAAAACAGTGTTTTCTCAGATTGTTGGTTCTCTAATGAAGAAATTAAACATTCACTTCCTGGTCTTTCCCTTGGTACCAGATAGCACAGACCACTTACAGAACCTCCAGAAAATCCACTGTGCAAGTACAGCCTGTACCTGCTCAGTAAAACTTCCAGGAAGCAACTTTCTACTGGTGGAGGATTCACAGTAGTGGCAAAAAGATCTGTCCTCTCCTTACTCTTTTTGGAAATTCTGGAAAGCATTTTGCAGGCAGCTCAGTGATCCTGTCAGAACTACAACTTCTAGCTTCCAGAGGCCATCTTTCAACTCTTACTTCTCTGTCTCATTTTCCCTGCTTTTCCATTCCTTTTTCCTTAGATGTCCTTCCCAGTAAACTATTGCACTTAAACCCTTGCCCTGGATTGATAATGGAAAATCCTTGTCTAAGATGCTGAAAAATATTTTAAACAACCTTCTCTTTCAGTAATGAAATGGATTGTTGTAATTTAGAATGTCAGCATGTCCTAGTCAGTATTCACCTTCAAAAACCAACCCACAGACCTAAGCCACTATGTACTTGAAATTAAACTAAAGAATAAAAGAAATAAATTACAGGCTCATTCAACCTTGTTCCTAATATATTATTCAATGACTTTTCTATTTGGTGTTGATTCAAGAAATAAGGACTTTTACTTTGCCCCTTAAAAGAACACAGCACTTTGGTCCAACTTTGACATATCTTATACTTCAACTGAGTTTGGAGGAAATACAAGAGAATCTTATATATTAAGAAATCACTCTTCTCAGTAGATATAGAAATGCTTCCTAGAACTGGTCTTCTTGTCTTACCTGTTTGGGATAGACATTTTCCACATGGAAAATATACTTCACTTAGGG
This sequence comes from Jaculus jaculus, assembly GCF_020740685.1. NCBI lineage: Eukaryota > Metazoa > Chordata > Mammalia > Rodentia > Dipodidae > Jaculus > Jaculus jaculus. The sequence continues at coordinate 161,621,997 of NC_059104.1, read as the reverse complement.
AATTGTCTTCGTTTAACTAAAACGAAATACAAAGAAGACAAAACTCCATGGATGACAACATCTGTAAAACTCAAGATTAGAATACTAGGAAGCATGCTTATGAATGTGATATAGGGCTAGTTAACTTCAGTGTAACAAGTGAAAATAAAGTCTATACTTCATACAATGAAAGAATTCTCTAGGCAATAAATTGATGAGCAGTTAGAAAAATTCTCCATTCTTACAACTCTCACTCATATGTGGAAAGAAAAGCTTGCCAAAGATCATTTTCAGAACAATACTCTAGTACTAAGCTTAAAGTAGGTCTAGTTGGTAAAAGGTCTGCAGAGAAATGCCATGGATTTAATCATAAAGTATAGATTAGGAGAAGTAAGCCAGGCAAACAAAGGTGGAAGTGAAGACAAAAAAACACAAACAAACATAAGGGCTGGAGAGATGGCTTAGCAGTTAAGGGCTTGCCTGTTAACCTAAGAACCCAGGTTCAAGGCTCTATTCTCCAGGACCCACATAAGCTAGATGCACAAGGGGATATATGCACCTGGAGTTCGTTTGAAATGGCTGGAGGCCCCAATGTTCCTAATGCCCCCTCCTCTCCCTCTTTCTCTCTCTGTCTCCCTGTCTCTCTCGAATAAATAAAAGTAAAAATAAATTATATAAAATAGTAAGACTACAATGTGATGTTGTTGGGACTATATAAATCCATATGGATACAAGGGTTATTTTGGCTTACTATGAAAGAAAATATAATTAAATTAATCTATAGAATAAGATCTGAACTGACAATTCAATCAAGGACAATGTGGTGGTTTGAGTCAAGTGTCCCCCATAAACTTAAGTGTTCCAAATGCTAGATCCCCAGCTGATGGCAATTTGGGAATGGAAGTCTCCTGGAGGTGGCGTGTTATTGGGAAGTGGGATTATGAGTGTTACAGCCAGCTTCCTCTTGCCAGTGTTGGTACACTGTCCTATTTCTATTGTCCACCTGATGTTGACTGGGAGGTAATGTCCACCCTCTGCTCATGCCGTTGTTTCCCCCTGCCATCATGGATCTTCCCCTTGAATCAATAAGTCAAAATAAACCTTTTATCCCACAAGTTGGTCTTGGTGGCAGGTTTTCTCCCAGCAATGCAAACCTGACTGCAACAGTAAAGTAGGTACCAAGAATGGGGTCATCGCTGCTAGAATTGGACTGTATGGCTTTTGGCCTTTTGGAATTCATTTTTGGGAACATGGAAGAATTTTACATATTGGCCTAAGAGTTGCCTTTGTAGTGCTGTGAGTACAGATTAATGGACTATTCTGTTCAAAGTAGAAAGGCTTGAATGCAGTAAGAACTATGGACTGTGAGATTTGGCATATGAGGGTGAGAAAGAGCTTTACCTGGATGGAGATAGAAACAGTTTGTGTAAGAGGCTTGCTGTTATGCCCCTGTCCTGAGAACTTGTGCAGGGTTGCATTACGTAGAAATGGACTGATGTGAGCAGAGGGATATGGCGCTCGCTCTCTCGCTCTCTCGCTCTCTCTCTCTCTCTCTCTCTCTCACACACACACACACAAATACATAAATAAAAATTAAGACATTAAAATAGATTATTGATGGATCAGTGATAGATGTAAGCTATATAGATGGTAGACAGAGGATATGTAGATGATAGATAGATAGATGATAGACAGAGAGGTAGATAATAGACAAAGAGTTGTACTCTGTGACAGTGTCTCATTTTTCTTGCCATGGGCTTGGTTGAAAACAACATATAAATAGAAACTAATTTAAGGTGATATGTATTCTCATGTACATACTTTTCCCTTTCCATTGCAACTGAGAAGAAAGAGTTCTGATCAACATTCAGGCAGCTAAAGCAGCAAGTCAGGAATGAAACCTCCTTTTTCTTGACCTGCATGCCATTTAAGACAATATAGCCAGAAGCTACTGGGAGACTGGATAAGTGAAAGAATGAGTATCCTGACTATTTATGAAGAAATCAAAGGTGAACTAAAAGAGTGTTTTGTGAACTTGAAATTTCAATTTATTTATTAAGCCAGATTCTGATGAAAGATAATCACTGAAATGATGAAAGCAATAAAACAATGGCTACATTTGCGACAAATGCATTTGTTAATTCCCTGTGAGTCATTCACATGAACTTCCAATATTTTACAGAGATAATTCCCTTCCAAAGCAAGTAGCTAAAAGTTTTGGACTCACTAGCCAGCTGATGGCCCTCAGTTTATCAATGAGTTCTAACTGCTACACAGTGATGCACAGACCATCAATTCATGTGAGCATGCCACTGTTCTAAAACATACGAGAAGTCGGGCGTGGTGGTGCACGCCTTTAATCCCAGCACTCGGGAGGCAGAGGTGGGAGGATTGCCATGAGTTCAAGGCCACCCTGAGATGACAGAGTTAATTCCAGGTCAGCCTGGACCAGAGTGAGACCCTACCTCGAAAAACCAAAAAACAAAACAAAACAAAATAAAACATATGAGACTTTCTTTTGCCTAACTTTGGATATAAATGACATTTTCTGGTGCAGTGAATCTGTTACTAATTATTGCATTCTTGTATCCCTAGAGGAGCAGAGTTTTCTTTTGTGTGGTCACTCGTGTAGGGCTGGAGTTGCCCTACCTAGTAGATAAATACTACCTCCTGATGAGCACTGTGGGGACAATTTCAACATTGAATCTCAAAAGGAATAAAAAATAAAATAGAAAAGCAAACTTAAACACATGCAGAGGAAGTCTCAACAACCATCATTGTGTTTTCAGTAAAAATCTTTTCCCAACTCGGTGAACATTTAAACTTCATTGGTCTATTTAATTTGTTTTATTTTAGTATGTCTTATGTTCTAGATGTACTGCAAGCATTTCCATATTATGGAACCTAAGATTTAAGCTAGATAACCTACTTTGTAGTGCCATAAGTAACATTAATTATGTTAATATTATCATCTTTTATTTTTTTTTACTTTTTAATAACATCTAATAATGTTACATACTAATGGATTGTAATGTACACTTTAGTGCATGATTACAACAAACTGATCAAAAGCTCCTTCTGTATTTTTACTTTATCCCTCATTCCTCATCCTTTACAGATCACTTTTATATTCATCAACTGTTTTTCATCTCCTACACATGAAAGTAAATGTGGGATAATTGTCTCCCTTTTTATTTCACATATGTAGTACCCTCTAAGTACATCTATTTTTGCTACGGATAACATAATTTCATTCTTTTTTATTAAAGACAGAGAAATGGCTATTTAGTTTATACTAAACTATTGGACTATATTCTATAGTAATTACTAAAATCAAGTCTCTTAGATTTATTCTTATATCTTCCTAGACATTTCTTAGTTAAATTATTTTTATGCAAATAAGGATGGGAAGTTTGATACACATAGGGTGGGAAGTTTCACCACAATTATGGAGAATGTTATGTTCCTGAGACAAATACAAAGACTTCTACCATCCATCTATATGGTTACTGGATGTATTTTCAAAGAAAATGAAATATGTCAAATAGGTTCTCACTCATCCATAATAATTGTGGGCCTTTTATGGCAAGGTCACTGAGAAATCAAGCTGATGCTAAGCTGAAAACCTTCTTCCTGTAGGCCAGCCAAATGAAAGCTGGAAAAAGCTGCACTGCAGGCAGCCCTATGGGAGCCACAAGTCATTAGTGGTGAAAACAGTGGACACTAGAAGCCTCAAGTTTAGCCAGACAGGCCTAAAGACCAAATGGGTGCAATCGTGGCATGTGTACTCTGGGGAAACCAACTGCTCTCCAATTAGGCTGGAAGCCTGCTCAATGGGATGGAATAGATGCCTGCTACTAAAAACCTAATCAAAAGCCTATAGCAGGGGAGGTCATGAATCTTATTGGTATAAAGTCTACTCTTGTGTGGCTAAATGTATATATTATTCTCACCAAACTGCCCTAAAAGCACTACACTTAATGTTCATATTCATATGTTAATGCTACTCTCACTTTTGGTTATAGAAGCTTCTTTTTGCAGATGGCAGTGATCACTGGGATGACCCAAAAGGCAGCATAGAGCTGAGAAGTGACACAGGAGTGTCCAGCACTGAAACATCTCTAGCACACCCTCCAAGACTCAGGGTCCACTGTGAAAGAGGTGGCAGAAAGAATGTAAGAGCCAAAGGAAGGGTACCACTCCTTACAATGCTACTGTCCAGACAGAAATTGCCCTCGATATCCATGACCTTGCAGTGCCCAGCAAAACCTTCAGAAGACCCTCATAATAGGAGAAAAAGATGATGACATCAAAACAAAAGAGAGACTGATGGAGAGAGGGAGGGTATATGATGGAGAGTGGAGTTGTGAAAGGGAAAGTGGAGGAGGGGAGGGAATTATTATGGTTTATTATCTATATGTATAGAAGTTGTCAATAAAATAATCAAAAAGAATTGTGGCCCTTTTCACATTAACTAACATTTGTGAACAGCCTAAACTCATGAACAAATTAATAATGAAGAAAATAATGTGTTTGTGAGGGCGTGTGTGTGTGAATGCATGCATGTATGTGCTATCAGTACTGGTTTTGATGTAAAATAACTACTATAGACACAGGGATATTTGATTAAACCTCAACCTTCAGAGGTGGAGCCTTGCTGGAAGAGGTCTGCCTCTGGGGGTGTATTACTCAGGGTTCTCTAGAGGAAACAAAACTGATGGAATAAATTGCAGCAGTCTGTAGGCCTGAGAGTCAAGGAACCTGGTAGCTGCTCAGTCCACCAGACTAGGTACCTCAGCAGTTCCAATCCAGCACTGAAGGCCTGAAAGCTTCCTGGAGTGCCACTGGTCTTTGGTCCACACTGATCTTCATCCCACCCTGGTCTTCAGTCCACACTGGTCTTCAGACCATGATGGTCTATTGCTGGTCCACACTGGGAGGCAGCAAGCATCACTAGCAGTCAGATGAGAGGAAGGGATTCTTTTTATCCCAGAGCTTCCTACTCTGGGGGAAGGACTTCCTCCTTCAATTAATTCTTCCTGGAAGCAACCTCAGAGACCCACTCAAGAGTTGATTCCCAAACAGATAAAACAACAGACAACAGGGCAGGAGAGATGGCTTAACAGTTATGTGCTTGCCTCTGAAGCCTAAGGACCCCGGTTTGATGCTCAATTCTACAGGGCCCACGGTTAGCCAGATGCGCAATGGGGCGCACCAGTCTGGAGTTCGTTTGCAGTGGCTGGAAGTCCTCGCGCCCCCATTCTCTCTCTCTCTCTCTTCCCTCTCTATCCGCCTATTTGTCTGTCACTCTCAAATAAATAAATTAAAAATAAATAAATAAATAAATAGACAAAATGAAATAAAAAAAAATATAAAACAACAGACAACAGAACTTAACCATCACAGGGGTGTACCTTGGGATACTAAAGCCCAGCTCTGCTCACCACATTCATATCACTCTTGCTATTTCCTACCTGCTGCTGATATGTTATACTTTCAGACCAGTCACTGTTTTGGAGGAAGGGATTTATTGAAGCTAACAGATCCAGGGGAAGTTCCATAATGACAGAAGACACTGGCCGGCTTTCCCAGAACCAAGCAGAGAGGGGGGAAGCACAAGCCGAAATCCAAAAGCCACACAGCACAGCACACTTCAGGAACTGCAGCTAGCATACTTTGCATATCTTCAGATTGAAATCTCAAACCCACCACCACACCTTAAAATCCACCAAGTGAAAAGGCCTCCAACCAGGTGGCTGCAGTTGCAAACTACAAAGTGATAAAGCTCTCAATTTATTGGGTGGGGAGGCACACTCAATATATTGGGGGCCATCTATTTAAACTACCACACCAATACATTGAAATCTCATATTTGACTTTGTAATACATTGGCAATTGAATCTCCCAAAATAGGTTGGAAGATCTACAACTATAAACTGTGTAAATATATGCACATATTTTTGTGTATGCTAATTCACCTGTATTCTCTGACAGTGCTTATTATAGAGAAACGGTTCAACTCATTATTTGGAAGAAAATGAAAGAAATGGGAATGGAGAGCAAGGCAAAGAATTGAAGCAGGTGAGAAGGAAGGATGACTGCAGGGAAGATGTTACCAGCTCTCATCACAAGGTTGAGATATGGCTATTGCTAGTGACCACGCATCAAAAGTTGACTAACAGGATATTTTTTGGAAATATAGCTTTTAGTGTTTATTCTGTTGGGTCTGCTAAGTGTCGCTTCTTATGAATATCAGTTATACCTCCACATGCTTTTGATTTTTCTTCTTGAAAGATCCATGATGATTGACAGCATTACCATTATTCCTGGTCATCCATTTTACTTTTTCTAGTTATGCCAAGCTCTTACTGAATCTGTAAATGTGTTCAGTACATGGTTCCCTTTCACATTATACTGTATTTGTCCTTCTGCTATCATACTGTGGTTGTTTTTGCCCTGTCTATGTGGTATGTTTTCTTCTCAAGCAAGCCCAGCAAGGGACTGGAGGAACCCCTTAACAAGAAAAGGTTAAACCATCTTGAATTATTGTAAGCCTTTGACTCAATATGCAAATACTAATGCTTCCACAACTAAAATACTTGGTACATTCCAGATACCTGATTGGGCCTTCTAATATATCTTAGGGGCTGGCTATATCTCTTCCAAATTCAAATTTTGAATTCCTACTCCCGGAATTTGGAAGTGTCTACATGTGAGTGTGCTCTGAGATAGAGCCTTTACAGAAGTACTTAAGTTAATGTAGGTGAGCTTTAATCTAGCAACAAAGAAGTTGTTATGAAACCACAGAAAAATAGTGGAAATAGGAATCATCTACAGTTCACAGATATACCTGCACAACAAGGCAACTTTTGGTTGTTTTGTCTACCTAGCCTCTAAGAGTATGAGGAAATAAGTTTTATTATTTTTAAAGCAGTCTGTGGTACTTTCTTATGATCATCTTAGAAAAATATGCATTGTTCCATTTATTTCCTATGGAAATCCTTTAGTAAATTATTCGTCTCCTAGTCTTATGGAAAGTGAATGTAAATACTCAGAAGTAATGTTTTCCAGGGTCCCAGAAAATCAATCTACTGATCAATGTAATTGAATAGAAGCTAAAATTAAAGTTATCTGAGTCAAATGGGTTTCTAGTACTATCCTCATGAATTAAACATATATTCTGGTTCCTTACATTATTCTAAATTCACTTTAACTGTGTATTTTGTTCTAAGCATCATGATTGGTATAAAATACCTAGAGAAATAAACATTTGTTCCTTCCCCATGGTTGTGTTGGGAGTTTTAGAGAAAGATGCTCTCAGAATATATTCTACATGTTGCATTGGCTACAAAATCTGAAATATTCTACCTACCATTCTTTGTGTTGGATTAGCTCTACTGAGGGTTAAGACAAGCCTCATAAACATGGTGAAGACTCAACTGAGCCAGGAAGCATGAGGATGTAATTACTAGACAGAGCATTGCACATGAAGGAAGCCATAAGTGTTCTTGTCTAGTTGTGAGCTGGACAAAGAAAGAGACCACTACAGGTGTAGAAACTCAGACATTCCCAAGCCATTTCAGGTTTTCATCCATCTCTGTTCTGACTTGTGTCTTTGCATAACAGGGATACTGCTTGAGCATAGTAATCTGCAAATAGCAAAAAATCTGTCAACCCTGATGATAGACTGATTGAACAACTGGTATATCATTGTCCATTTATTTTTAGAGCAAGATAATAACACTTCCTGACTCTTTCCTTGGGACTCGGCATCAAGATAAGTGAGAAAATTTACACCACAAAGATCAGAACTCAGAAGAAAAAAAAGATAAGGTAAATTTCAGAGATATTATACATTCTTTAATAAATATCTAAGTGGATGTGTATAGAATATCCATGATTTCTTAAGAGATTTAGAGGAAAATTGCCAAGAAAAGACCTGCAGGCCTTACATTGCCAAAGTCCAAGAAGATGATTTAAGCAATCAAATAAGAAAGTAAATTGACCTATTTCTCATTTTAAGGGCAAAAATAATATTGCCATTCATAAATTGAAAATCCTGCTTCTATAGTAAGCATGAGCAATATTAGCACCAGCCTATGTCTGTATAACTGCCATTAAGTATAGTTAAGTGAGCATTAAAAAAAAAATGCTCACATGAATGTAAATGATACAATGATGCTGTAGTGGTTTGATTCAGGTGTCCCTAACCCATAAAATCTTGGCTCTGAATACTTGGTTCTCAGCTGCTGGAAATTTGGTAATTGGAGCCTCCTGGAGGTGGCATGAAGTTAGGAGCGGACTTTTGGATGTTTTAGCCAGCTTTCCCTTGCCAGTACTCAGTTTACTCTCCTGCTGCTATTTGCCACCTGTTGTGGCAGAGGTGACCTCCTGCCTTTACTCATGCCATTTTTCCTCTGCCAGCAGGGATCCTATATATATATATGTATATTGGGGGTGCTTTGTGCCAGCAAGCAGAAGCTAACTGCAACAGATGACTAGTACCATCTCTGCCAACGCTTAACAAATCCAGTCCCTAGGTAAAAATAATTGTGAAGAAATGAAAACTAAGACATGTTTTCCTAATGAGGAGATTTTGATGAGAAGCATTTACATGTGTGGATGTGTGAAAGAGCTTTTGTTTGACTCAAGAGGATTCAGAAGTCACAATTTTTTTTCAATCACTCTAATATGTACATCTTGAATTTATAACAAAGCTAAAATTGTGATACATCTTAGTATTCATGGAAATCATGGAGTGGTTTAATTGACAACATTTTTATGCTAAAGCAAATACCATTAGTGTAACTTAAAACTCATATTATCTTAGCATTAGTGAAATAATAACTATCTAGTAAATACACATGTAAATGCACAGAAGGAGATACCCATACAAGCCATTTGTTATAGTAAGAGTATATTATATCAGCATGGAATGAATAGATAATAGCAGATAGGCATAATGTTACTTTACTTGTAATCTGAGTATGACACCTTTATGGACAAAATCACTATACTCTTTTGCTCAGATACCCAAGTTTTGAGAGCAGATCAGTGCCATCTTTAAGACTCTGCAGCAAAGATCATGGTGCTGCCCTCACCACCGCCACCATCAGAGACCAATATTCTTTATGTCTGCATTGGATTTTGACACCAATGGTCCAAGAAAGACACCTCCCCGATGACTGCTCTTGGCCACCTAACAGAAAGTATCTGGCTTTTTCTTCATCATTCTTTATATCAGTTTTTTTTTATTTAATTAATTAATTTATTTTTATTGACAACTTCCTTGATATATCGGTTTCTATTTGCAAGTGAATTTTAGTTAGACTTTGATTATTACAGTTGAATTGTTAGTTAGCATACTGAATTTTAGGTGTCATTATGGCATTTTCAAATACAACTTAGCTTAGTTGATTCTCCTCACCATGCACTTAACACCCTTCTCCCACTTACATCCTTCTACTTCTGTGTTTGTCACATGAGTCTTTCTGCCGTTCTCCCACCCTCTTTCTTGTCATTTCTTATTATTTGTTCTTGGTCATGATTCCAGCTTAAAAGGTGCCTGTTCTCTCTCATATGTGGATCCTGGCTTGGAAAAAAAAAATTATATTTTTGGAATGTGAGTAAAATTGTTAGGTTTTTAAAGACATTACACAAACTAGATTAATTGTCCCTCCCAAGTCTACTTCTTCAATGCCAGCCTGACATATTTCCTTATAAAAAATGAAGTAATAAAGTTATCTATTAGCATCTTCCTCCTTAAATATATACACACAAGCACACACACACACTCTTTAATTTACAGCTGCAGGCTGTTCATAGCCATGCCACCATCTTCCTCATCTAAGTGTGTTTTCCTAAGAACTGTGATTCTATATCCAACTGCAGACACTTATCAAACATCCCCTACCCTTCCCATGTGTCACTTCTTTGCCACTCTGGGCCTCGTACTTTCCGTTGCAGGTGGAAGGGGAAAGGCTTGCACAGTGCACCACACACAGCCTTCCGAACTCAGTCTGGCACTGGAAATAAATCTTAAGTTTCCTTCCCTATCACCACTTTGACAACATCTCCATGTTGTGCATCTTATATCTTGATAGTTATATCTTATATCTTGAGAGTTACCTACTAAGAAAATATTTTATTAGTTTTTTTTTTCTTTAAATGGTTAGGAGAATGCTTGAAAGTAATGATTCACTAAATGATATTTACAGAAATGATGGATGGAATGAAGCTATGCTTTCTTCTCAGTGCTTTTGGACTACTGTACATGCATTGGCCATTGCAGATAAGCATTTGCATTGGGATGAACTGAAGAGTACTGTACACTGTGTAAGTTGGAATCTCAGATATTGAAAATGATGGACAAATGTGGAGGATCAATGAGGTGGAACATATACTTATTGAGCACTGATGACTTGAGAAGTATATCTAAGAACCCTGAACAGCAAAAGGCTAATTATATTCTGTTGGGGGACAATGTTTGAAGTTCACACAAATGCTCTATTCAAATAGATCCATTCAATATTGCTTCTTGTAGTATTCTACTGAGGGTTACACAAAAAGCTACTTAAAAAGAATTAAATCACACAAGAGGGACAGAGGAAAAGTGGTCCCTTCCAGACATTAAAGGCAGGAAGTATAGTGACTCTCAGAGACAGAGAGGCCTCTTGAGGGTGGAGTAGCTAGCTAGCTGGAGAGATGACTAACTCAGGGAACAAAAGGTTATGACTAAAGAAAAAGGAATCTCCTTTAACATATTTTTAATTGTTTTAAATTTCTTCGGAAATATGTAAAAGTCTACTTTAAAACTAATTTTCAAGCATAAATTGAATAAAGACAGGTAAAAACAGCTCTGTAGTTAGAAATTTTGATAAACACATTCTTGGTATTAAATTTTAGCAACATATTATTTTTGTAGAGTTTCTGGGGATTTTACTTTTTTATTTATTGTTGTAGTCAGGTTTGCTTTGCTGGCAGAAATCACCCAACCAAGAGCAGCTTTGGGGAGAAAAAAAGGTTTATTTTGGCTTACAGACTTGAGGTTAAGTTCCACGATGGCAGGGGAAAATGAAGGAATGAGCAGAGGGGGAGGGGACATCACCCCCTGGCCAACATAAGGTGGACAATAGCAATAGAAGAGTGTGCCAAACGCTGGCAAGGGGAAACTGACAATGATACCCATAATTATGCCTGCCACCAATACACTGCCTCCAGGAGGCATTAATTTCCAAATCTCCATCAGTTGGGAATTTAGCATTCAGAACACCTAATTTTATGGGAGACACTTTAATCAAACCATCACATATATTTTATTTATTTTATTTTTCAATTTACTCTTCAATAGAATTAAAATCCCAAATCAGAACGAATAGGGAAGGGGGAGATAGATCAGGAGCATTTTCCATACCCTTTTCTTTCTCCAATATCCACTTTCTTCTTCCTAGTAATCTCCTTTTTCCTCCAGTCTCTGTGTTTTCATGTGACAGTTACATAAATGTTTTTATATATCTTTCTGTCTAGGCTATGCAGATGGGAGAGAAAGTATATTTCTAAGCCTGACTTATTTTATTTACTGTAAAGATCTCCTACCTATTGCATCCATTTCCCATTAAATGACATGTCATTTTTTTATGATTAAATAAAACTCAATTATATAATATGTATTATAATCATATATGAACATATGGTGAAAACTTCCAGCCATCGTTTTTAAAACTTTTAAAAATATGTAGTGCACTGTGGATAACTATAACACCCTACTATACAATAGCATACCAGTACTTCTTGCCCCTACCTAAAACTTACAGCTCCCTAAGCTTTCTTCATGCTAACTTAAGTGGTACTCCCTCAAGCCTATGGTAACTGTTACTATACACACAACTTTTATAAGATCAGCTTTTCAGAAGTCCACAAATGAAGATCACTCACTACTTGTCTTTCTATGTCTGACTTCTTTTGCTCATCACAAGGATCTCTAGTTTCATTATTACAAATAATAGGATTCCACTATGACAACTTTTATGATCTTAAGCAACAGATTTAGCTAAAGGAAGGGGCACTCAGAGGGACAGAAAACATATATCTGAGAACATGGGTGTGGACTCTTATAGGGGAAAGAGTGTCTACAAAAATGAGTATTTTAATATAGTATGGAATTCTCTAGGTTTTATCTTATAAATAAAAATCTTTTCTTTGACTTGTTCTGCTTGGAGAGGGAGCAGGAGAAATGGTCAGAGAAAAGAAAGGAAGTGAAGATAATCAGATTATGCATAATTTATCTTTAGTTCTGATATAATCTCTCAAATTTTCTTACTCTTACTCATTTTGGACATCTCCTTTTAGCTTATAGGTTTTAGAATTCTTATTGGTTAGTTTGTAAATTATAGTTTAATCATTTTTCAGATGTTTTAAATTTTTAACTAAAGCAGACTGCCCATTATGATTTTCTTTTTGAACAAAAATAATATTGCCTAGGACTTTAGCAATTCAAAAAAAAAAGGTAAAGTAAAAATACATCTCAATATAGGATTAAATGTCCCCCAATGTGGAAAGGTAAACTCAATTTATTTTTAGTTAGGTCCCATACTTTTTCCCATTTCTTTTTCAAATACTTGCAAGTTAAATTAACACAATTTTCATACCAGCTGAGGTAACAAATAGCAGGGTTTTTTGGTTTTTTGTTTTTTTTTTATTCCCAAACATTTCCTCCTTCTTTGGAAGAATGGTAAGAGAAAAAGTTGCTTAATGCTAGCAGAGACAAATCAAATATAATAGAGATCAAAATGCTCTCAAAGATCTGGATGCAAACAACAACTTAACAGTCAAAACCAAAATTGGGCTGGAGAGATGGCTTAGTGGTTAAGCGCTTGCCTGTGAAGCCTAAGGACTCTGGTTTGAGGCTCGACTCCCCAGGACCCACATTAGCCAGATGCACAAGGGGGCGCAGGCGTCTGGAGTTCGTTTGCAGTGGCTGCAGGCCCTGGGGCGACCATTCTCTCTCCCTCTCCCTCTCCCTCCCCCTCTCCTTCCCCCTCTCCCCATCTCCCCCCCTTCTCTCTCTCTCTCTCCCCCTCCCTCCCTCCCTCCCTCTTTCTCTCTATGCCTGTCGCTCTCAAAGAAATAAATAAAAATAAACAAAAAAAATTTTAAAAAAATATTTCAAAGGAAACAAACAAAATGGATGCCTTAAAACAAACATTTGATTGCATATAACATTGAGAGCAAACAAAATTAGAACAAGTATCCAACAAGAAAAACAAAACAAATATAAGGATCCTAAGAACAGCTCACAATAAACAAATGAACCATCAACCAAATCCAGGGACATTGGAGCCCCAGAGAACTCATCAAAGTTCACTTATGAGGGCAACATCAGATGGTTGGGCACAAGGAGCCCACACGGGTACCTGGCTCTGACCAGCTGCATCCTTAGTGGAACTGGTTTGTCCTTGGGGCTGCACATCAGGCGTTATAACTGTGGACACAAAAGACACAGCTCTCACATCAGAGAGGGTAAGAGATAGTTTATTTGTGGAGCCAATATCAGTGACCATGGCCCAGGAATATAGATTTAGGCTGCCCCAAATTTTATGCTGCAATGTGGTAACAATTTCATGAAGGTTTTACAGTTGTAGAACAAAATAAAGTCATAAATCATGGTACTTTCAAATACATTGGCTTACAATCAGGCAGGTTATAGCAAAGCTGGGAAATCACCATAGGCCTCAGTTGCTATATAATGGCATTCTCAGACCTCGGGTAAGTTGAAGAAGGGATTTCTTCTTGCATTCCAAAAATGTTACACTTGATCAACTGATAGTTATCAGGATATTAGTTCAGACACAGAGACCGACAACAAATGGCTATTAAGGGGCTGAAGGCAGCCCATGGTAACTTGTCTCTGACTTGCAACATTCCATCTCTGTGATCACAGGAGCTCATGGGTCCATTCAGCCTTGCTGGAAGTAGGTGCAACAGATGCAGCCATTTTCTGGAAACGTTAGCTCACAGCCTGCATAGTATTCTATCCCAATGTATTTCACATTTTATTTGTCCATTCATGCAGTGATGGACACTTAGGTTATTACATTTAGAGATGTTGTAAATACTGGTAAAAATGAATATTGCAGTGCAGTTATCTCTATGACATTAGGATTTCATTCTTTTGAATTTAAGTCCAGGAGTAGGATTGGTGAGTCACACAATAGTTCTGCTTATAATTCTTTGAGTACTGTATTTCCTGTTTCCCACAGTGGTTGTACAAATTTACATTTTCACCACAGTGTAGAAGAGTTCTTCACATTCTTGCCTGTGTTAGTGACAAATCAAGATATGTAATTTTAGTGGTAGATTCCTGTGTTAATATATCTTAAGAATATTTTTTCTTTAACTTTCAGCTAAATCTTTTTTTCATACTTTTGTGTTTAAGTGTGCACAAAATGAATGTACTACTGTAAGTTTTAAAGATTGCAACTGTAATTGAACATGCTTAAGAACAGGAACACTGTTGCACAAATTTGTGCATAAGCCTCTTAGAAAACAGAAAAACAACAAAACCCATAGGATTTAGACTTTCTTTTTCTTTTTTTTAGATTTTATTTTCATTTATTTATTTGAGAGAGAGAGAGAGAGAGAATGGGCACAGCAAGACCTCTAGCCACTGCAAAAATGAACTCCAGATTCCTGTGCCACTATGTCATCTGGCTTATGTGGGACCTGGAGAATTGAACCTGGGTCCTTAGGCTTCGCAGGCATGTGCCTTAACTGCTAAGCCATATCTCCAGCCCTAGACTTTCTTTGTTTCCTTGAGAGTTGACATGCAGATAACTATCCTGTTCTCTTTACTAGATTCAGCTAGTCAGTCTTTCTCCTATCTATTATGTCTTGTGTGTCCTTTATTGGTGTTGCACTTACGAAGATGCGAACCCACTTTGTTTGTTTCCACCTGCACCTATGACCTCCAGTCTTCATGATAATAGTCACCTTTACTTGGCTGTGCTGTTATCTTACTGTGGTTTTGATTGGCATTCCCTTGATGATTATGAATGTTAGCCATTTCCTTGTAAACCTGATCAATTGTTTGTCTTCTCTTGAATAATCCATTAAGATCTACTTATATTTATTTTTCACATTGGGCTATTTAGCTTTTTAGAGTTTTTGAAATCCTTACATAGATTTTACATACCAATAACTTGTTATATACATAATTGTTATAGTATGAACTTTTTCCCATTGTCTTATCATGATGCCTTCTTTGAGTGAAGACTCTCTCAGCCCAGCAGCCATGACAATTAGAGCAGAACATTCCAGTGATAGGCAGGTCTGTGTTAATGGTAATGGGGCTATTGACATTCCTATGAGAGAAGAAGGGGAGGGTCCAAGTATCCTTACCTGACAGCCTAGCTATTACAATTTTCTACTCTCCGGGCTGTGTATGTTCTCTTGGAAGATGGCAGGATATATAGGCAGTGAATGGCTCACTGAAATGAGGACTCCATGATGCCACTTACATGAGTCATAATCCACAGTGGGGTGGGGCCTTTCATGATGCAGCTGCTATGGGTCATCCATGCTCCAGTCAGTAATTCCCCACCTAAACAACCCCATTGGTTCATCAGGATGGACTTTGGTGGAATTGCACTTTGATGAGTAATTTGTGCTGTATCGGGGGTTTGCTTGTATCTCACTCAGCAAAGGTAGCACAACAAAAAAATTGCATACATCTTCTTCTTTTCAATAATAGCACTTTACCAGATGAAAAGAAATACTAAGTTTTCCTTGAGAGCTACAAAATAATAAAATCAAATATTCTCAGACATATTATCTGCATGCCATAATACCAGTAAATGTTCCTATCATAATTTTATATGCCACAAGATCCCAAGGTTCAGTAACAAAGGGAAAGGTTCATGGTTACAGAAAATTTTAGATACACAGTGTTTTCCTAATTTATGTTTTCATATGATTAACCTTTTAGAAAACATTGTGCATTTATGTTTCATCAGTTGAAATTTTATCTATTGATGAAAAAAATTGAAGTTCATAGATTTAGAGTTTCCAGCCCCAGGGTACATACCCAAGCCCTCTCCTTTCTCAGCCAATTCCCTTGATCCACTTTTATCCCAACTCTGTCAGACCATGAACTTCACTCCTATGGTTCTCTCTGTTCTTTCCTAGAGCTATCTTTTTGCTGTTGTTGAGAGAGTGTCTTGTATCCCACACTGTTATGGTAATGGCTAGGTAGCCATGGATAGCCTGAGATTTCTGATCATCCTTCTCCCACCCAGTTTCAGAAGCTATCTTAATGAGAATGTTTCATAAGTAACCTTAACACCATATTCACTCATTATTGCAAAGTCTATAATCTAATAATTTAATGTACATAAGATAAACTTGAAATAAAAATAATCTATACATATATGTGATTGGATCTATATGAGAAATAAAATCCCCAAAACTTAGTTTTTTTTATCCTTCTAAATCATATTTCTTTTCAGAAATCATCTACACCAATGATTTTTTTGAGATAACTAAATGTTTACTCCTATTGTCTTCTAAAATTCAAAGTGTTGATTAAAAATTAATTTAACTGATCAGTCATCTCTTCTCTTTGGCTTTTACTCTTAAAATTGAAAAACTGTGTGTGTGTGTGTGTGTGTGTGTGTGTGTGTGTGTGTGTGTGTGTTAAAATGAATGGCTCTATAATATTATTTTTAAAAAATCTTTTAAATTGCCCATGTTTCCATGAACCGTTTAGTCTTTCTTGAAATTAATATTATCCCCCATCTTCTGAAATATGAAAATTTCTTACATGGGTGTATCAATCTTCCCAAGTAGGTGCCCTTTATTGTATAACTTTAAACACAATTAAACTGGAATTTCTCAGGCAACTGATAACTAAGACTTTAGTCTGTTTCTCTATTTTTCTGAATGAGATTCAACAAGGTATTTAATCTCCTTGTTCCATAGTTTTTCAAACTACAATATGATGTTATGTCTAATAGGATCAAAATAGGATTAAGCTGAAATTATTTAAGTACAGTGAAAAAAATTAGTACTCATATAAAATAAAGTAATTAGAATTAACCAGACTCTGAATAAGTAATTAACAATGGCTTTCTAATTTTCATTGAGTTTGCACTTATCTGAAAGCCCAATACTTTGGCATAACTCAGGATTCTACATCTCTGCAGCAATGAAAATGTGAATGCATGCTGAACTAGAGGGTGAGACTACCATGTTGAACAAAATTCATTTCTTGACCTCAGGGAGTTTATAAATCTTGTGGATGTCAGGCTAGAGGAAATAACTCAATTTCTGTGTTTTTATTTCTCCATTCACAAAATAGAAGGTGGATATATATTATTTTAGTTCTGATCCTTCTCTGAAGGGATAGTTCTTATAAAAAAAAGTATAGCTACAACTTTTTAATAATATATATGTGACTAGAAATGCACATATGCTAAAGTATTCTAAAGATAGTACTTTGAGGGCTGGTGAGACAGCTTAGTGGCTAAGGCACTTGCCTGCAAATCTAAGGATGCAGGTTCTATTTCCCAGTGCCCACAAACCAGATGCACAAGGTGGCACATGCATTTGGAGTTTGTTTGTGGTAGCTGGAGGCCCTGATGTGCCCATTCTCTCCCTTTCTCTCTCTCTCTCTCTCTCTCTCTAGTAAATAAATAAAATAAAATAAAAATGTATTGCACTGGTTATTTAATGGAAGGAAAGTATTGCAATTATGCAAAATATTATATCTAATATTATTTAATGAGAGCACAAATAATAATAATATTTATAATGCAAATTTGAATTATTGATAATATTATTGCCAAACTAAAAGTTCAAATAATGTTTTTCAGGTTGTCTCTCATGTATTTTTATCTCCATGATATGTCAACAGTGATGGGGAACACTAGGTGCCAACTGGTCTGAATTAAAGTCCATCTAGATGGCTAGTTGAACATTATTTTTGAGCATATCTGAGTGAGCATTTCTGAGAGATAGACATATAAGAAAATGTCCCTAAGTAGGGATGATTTCTCCTCAGTACAGATGGGAACCATCCAAGTAAACTGGCTGTGGGTCCAAATAATATCTTATTGATTCTCTCTCCTCTGGGGATGGGCCAATTTTATTTTCTTACCATTGAGAATTAGAACCCTAAGTTCTCCTTAGGAATTGATATTAGCATTAGATATATCCCATATTTTTAGGGACTTGGCCTTGTACTGAAGAGGTACACCATTTCTGAATCAGAGGCTTTTCAAACTGAACAGAGCTAAGTCACCCACTTCCTTGGGTGTGCAGCTTTAAGAATGTGAGTAGAGCAGCTTGGCCTCCAAAGTGTCATCATCCACCTTGTTAAGCATCTCTGCCTTCTGCCTGTCTGTTGGTCTGTTCATATATATTCATATTCATATATATATGATCTGTTACAACACTCTATTATGAAAATATAGATATATGTATAATACATATAAACATGTGCATATGCATAAATTGCATATTAGTTTTGAATCTCAGTTTTGATGGACATAGCACATAAAGTTTATGCCAACCCAATTTTCCTTTGCTATAGCACTGCAAAGCTCCTATGATCACAATTTCTGTTTCCCTACTGTTTTAAATTAGACAACTGACCCAGGTTTGTTAGTCTACAGGTACTTTCAGGCTCAAGAGACTTATTTTCATGACTTTTGAGAACTTAGTATAGCTACTCATGCATTGTTTATAACTTGCACTTGTAGTTTTGGACTGCTTAGTGTCACACAGCAAAGCCAAGCTCCTCACTCAAATCTAAAGGCCACAAGGCTCCATGACCGCACATGAAAAATATGAGTGTCGGATTGCACACAGGAACATTGTGTAGCATATGCCATGCATTTTTTCATGGGAGATGAGATATTATACCTTGTGATTTTAAGACATGATGATCCAGAAGCTGTGAATTTCAAGAATTTTACTGTTCCATCAAATGACTATGGTAGTGTTTATGACCCACATGTTTGAACTTTTATATTACTCATCACAAATCTAGCCAAAAATAAATATACATGCTATATATAGATCACATCCAATAACAAATATCAGGTCAGCCTGAGCGACAGTGAGACCCTACCTTGAAAAAAAAAAGTGCACACAAAGATTATATGTCATGATTATACGCACACACACACACACACACACACACACACACACACACACATTCAGACTGGAGTTGAAACTAAAAAAAAAAGATGAAAGGTTCATTGGACAAGCAGTTTTCCAAGCCTCTGATTTAAAAAAAAAAAAAAAAAAAAAACTTACATAGAGAAATGGACGAAAGGGAAGGGCAGAAGGCAAGGAAGCACCATCAAAGTGGACTCTCAGAAATGGCAGCAAGGACAGGGCTTCTAAGAGCATACCACCCTGCAGGCACGGAAACAGATCCTCACCCCACAATGAGCCACCATCCAGCAGAGCGTTCTGATGGGACAGACTTTAATTATCACCTAAAAGACCATAGGAAATGCCACGTTCTGTAAGATTGCTTGGCTTGATGCAGCAGGTGGCAAGAAAAGTGTATGTGTTCCAACTGTGTATGCCTCAGGAAGGAGTTTTGTTCTCTGCAGGCTTTTGGACTATGGGGACCATGAAAATACATTTTATCAAAATAGGTTTGTAGGACATATTTGATTTCTTCTTTGACAGCTCTAAAACTTGTCCTTGAGGGCAAACTGAAAAAAAAAAAAAAAAAAAAACAAGGAAAAAAGAAGTGAAAGAATACCAGATTAAAAGAAGAAAAGCAAAAATTATTACAGGAGAGTGCAAAAATAATCTCAGTTACAAAATGACTTGAAGCTGCAAAGAGGACTATGAATATGAGAATGTAAATAGGTCTCATAAGCTAAAAACCAGCAAAGAAACTTGGTAGCTAAATTATCCTATAGATCTGGTGGATTTAACAGATATCTATAGAAGGCTCCATACAACATATTCTTCTCAATGCCATATGAGATTTTCTGTAAAATTAATCACATAATAGGTAATAAAGCAAACTTTAATAAATCAAAAAGTAATTTAGGTACTTGTCTGCACCTTATCTGATCACATTAAAATCTCCAACTAAAATGTAAACCCAGATACTACAAAAATACCTGCCAACTGAATAATACTTTTTATAATGAATGACTTTTGAAGACATCTGTGAGAAAATTAAAACATTAGTAGAACCAATTGCAAATGAAAGCATAACTTATGAAAAACTCTTGGATACAGGTAAAGGGTCCTATGATGAAAGTCTGTAGTAATAAGTGCTCAACCTAAGAAGGAAAATTTAGAGAAATGTTAACTAAAAACCTAAGAATGCCCCTCACGACTCTAGAAAAACAAGAAGCCAAACCTAAATGTAACAATCTGTAAGAAATATTAAAGATCCCAGCAAAAATAAATAAATTAGAAACTAAAACGACAACAAAAATAATTCATCAGAGAGTTGGTGCTTTAAAAATATTCAGAATTGGGGCTAGAGAGATGTAATATGTAGAACCTAGCTTCTAATTTTTACACACATGTATTTATGTGAGAATGAATGTGCTTAGAAGTCATGAGATAAAATGGGATCTATAAGAGAGGAAAGAAGGCTTTCAGGAAGGGAGAGGTTGGGGAATAGAACACATGTGACATGGATGAAGAAAGAAAAATACAAGGCATAGAATGGTACAATTGGAGGGGCCCCAGGAGATGGGAGAAAGGAGCAAAGGAAGGTCACCTAATCAAAGCATGTGTGAAAATACCATGAGAAAATGTGGAATTAAATTAAACTAAGATAAAATACAGACAGACTACAATCGCCAGCATGCTCAGTGAACCCATCCCACGTGGAACCTCAAACAAAGACCTGGCAGGAGGGTCAGCAGGTAGCTTGAGTATTGGGTAGAGCTGGTGCAGCACATTCTCCTAGAGGATCTTTGAGAGATAAGGATTACCCATGTAGTCACTGTTCAGAAATGAGGTCAGCCCTTTGAAAGCCTTAGGGCCCACAGGTATATATATAGCCAGGATAACTTACTGCTGAGGACTATGCACATTTCAGGACAGGTAGGTATGGATACATCGTTTGCACAGGAAAAGTTATAAAAGGAAGCTCAACAACTCTTGTAAACATGGGTGACATTGTGAGAGCTGCAGGTTGGGACAGCACTAATGTGGTAGAAACACCTGTTTTGCTGGCCAATATGAATAGCATGGATCCTGTCAATGATGACTACACAAAATATTTCCAGAGTAAATTTCCTGCTGGTATTGCAGAACAGGTTGCTGATTACCCAAAAGAGGTGTGTTGATACTGAAGTGTAGCTGTTTGGGACCTCTCCTAACAACATCAGGGTAAGTGGCCAGTGTGTTTACTCTGGGGTTTTCATTGTGACTTTAAATTAACATTTTTAAAATCCCATATCGTGGGTAGATCTGGCATGAATTAAAGAAGAGTGAATCCAACTACTGATGTCATAAATTATCCTTTTATCCATGTACATTACTAAATTTGAGAGGAGACTGATTACATTATCAATGTAAGGAAATGATTTATTATAGGAAAGTGAGGTGTCATTACTGAGAAATAATAAAAAGCACAACCAATTCAATTAAGTCATATGAATATAACGATAGTGCATATTTAGTTCTCTTGTTACATATGTGAAACTGAATTATAACATTATAGAATTGGCTGGTACAGAGAAAGGAGAGCAAAGTAGGTGAGAATTTTAAACAGATTTTTTTTCTAGTAGAAATTAAATCATCTAGCTTTAGTATAATAAAACTTTAATAAAATACAACCCCAGGGCTGTAGTATGGCTTAGCAGATGAGGTGCTTGACTATGAAGCCCAAGGACCCAGGTTAGACTCCCCAGAACTGACATAGGCAGATGCACTTGGTGGCACATGCTCTGGAGCTTGTTTATAGTTGCTAGAGTATCTGGCCCACTCTCTCTTTCATATATTCTCTCTCTCTCTCTCTCTCAATCTCTCTCTCTCTCTCTCTCTCTCTCTCTCTCTCTCTCTCCATATATATATTCTCTCTCATAAATATATAAAATCAAATTAAAAAAAATAAGCACCCCCCAAAAAATTAGAGACAGGGATAGGGAAAAGAAGAGGAAAGAAAGATGTATTATGGAAAACAGTGAAGTGGGTTATATTGTAGGACAGAAAGTGATATCAAATCTAAGCTGTGCCTAGGTCTAACATCCAAATTCACTATGCCTCCTCTAAAACTGAAAGTTTCTGCACCAATTCTTTCCTTTTGTATCCTATGGATACATCATGTGTTGCTACCATCTTTTCCCTCCTGCCTGGGGTTGCAGGAATTCCCTATAGTGTTGGGGTTGTTATGCATTGTGGAGGCAGCAGATCTTTAAGCAGAACATATATTGGTTAGGAAATACATTGGTGGATTCAAAGTATAAAATGTTTATTAATTGAATTTTATATGCATTTGATGCTCCTCATGTTTGATTATCTACTAAGAATATTAACTTTCTATTAACTCATACACTAACCTGTTTTAAAATATGCAAATTTAATAAATATTTATGTATTTAACAACATTGGCTATTTTCTTTCCTTAGATGCATGCTAGGGTTTCATGTTATAATAGTGAGTTGTTCACAAAATATGAACTTAAAATATCATGTAGCAAAGCTTCAAATAAGTATCCTATGCTGTGCTCCCTCTTTTGGAACAATATCCAAACGTAGAATGAAGATAAATTCCCGAGTCTTCCTAGGCAGTCTTTAAGCCACCTCAATGAGAAGTGCATAAATTGCACAACAATGGCGAAAGCTTTTGCACCAAAATTTACAGGATAAGAAAATACATTTACTATACTTCCAGAACACAAAAATCAGTTAAAGAAAGCTGGTGTCCTAAAATATGCCTTTATGTTTTTCACTATTGGAATCACCCCAGGAACGAATTCTGGAGTTTCTCCAAAGTTCATGTGATCTCATCATCTGAAAGTTTAGTCGACATCCAGCAGAAATTTAATTGGCTATATCCTTTATTTCTAAAGGGCAATTTTCTGCATAATATCTAGGAGTTCTGTATTTGCTATGGCATTGACCTTTAGAGAGTCTTAGAAATATCTTTGAGGTTTCATACTACTTTTTACCAGATTGAAAACAGAGTATGAAATTGTTTCCTTAGAGATAATGACATCAGTGTTGTAGAGGTGAACTTGGACACACCGATACTGTCAAGGACATCTAAAACACATGCCAAAAATACTAAGTGGAGGATGGAGCATTTAGTTTAGCTGTTCCCTCCAGTTTAGTATTTTATTGTTTCTGTTCCTTGACCTGTGAATGTGGGTTGGCCAATTACTAGGGAATATTTAATTGGCAAACTGCATGAATGCAACAAAGTAATCTTTGTAAAAAAAATATAGGGGATTAGGGAATTAAAAGTGATACTTCTTTGAAATTTATCAGGTTTAATATGTTTATTTTATTGTCAATTTGAAATATGTTCATAATTAAGAGAAAATTACATCATAGTTTTGAACTCTAGTAATTTCGATAAGCTACATAAATATTCCGTGCTGCCTTCAATTTAAACCTACTGGCATGGGCACTGATAAGTGTGCTCTTTATTCTATTATTATTATTAATGCCTCCTCCTAAGTGTCACTGCTGCTGTAGTTACTATTACTTATTAATGACAACTATGTTATTAGACTTCTTTAAAATTAGAATCAATGAAGTAGTGTATATAGGAGCCACAGGTAAACCTTACGCAAAAGTAATTTAGTTATGGGTAACCTTTAAAGATAAAGTCAATGACCTTCAAAGTATCAATGTATCTCTCCCTTAACTCCACCCAGGTACTAGGAAGAAGCTGAGACTTGGCTCAGATGAGCAAGTTGAGCAGTGTATGCAGTCACTGTGCAATTCTGACAAGATGATTAGGAAAGTGGGGACTCTGAGTCACTGAAAATTAACCATTATATGAGTTTTGGCCAATATTTTAATTATTTCACCATTTATTATGTGATTCATAAATTCATGTTAATAATATTTGTAGACATTTTTGGAAATTTTGTTCTATTATGCATTATGCTTGTGCCATGAACTGGATTATGGTAATTACTGAAGAAGCCATTTATGTTGGGCAAAATTCTTTCATTTTAAAGACAAAAATGCAAATTTTAATAAGATTAAAGTAATTTTTTGACATTAGTAGCATTAGCATTCTGTTTCTACATTTCCCATTCTGAAAGATTTCCACTTGTTCTTTCTTTCAAAGAATTCCTTAAGATTGCTACTATCCAGTTGAATCCACCAATGGCTTTCTGCCTCACATTTCCAGAGAAACTATGAAAAAGACAAATAGAGAAATACCTGACTGACGCAAGTTAAGTTACTCATTGGAGCACAGTGAATCACTGGCTACAGAAATGATGCTTTGGTTAGATAAGCTCAGCCAGGTGCCTTACCCACAATTCATCCAGTGAATCTAGTGGAAGAATATTACTAGAACAGAAGAGGAAAGATGCTACACACCCACCCAAGGTTATCCAGCACAGCTGTTGTGATATGCTACACAGGTTTTATACTTTCTAGTTAATTTTATCCTAGGTTGTCAGAATCTTAGCAGACATGATTGACTTAATTCTTGTTTATCTAAGGAGCAAGCATAATCCTTTTCTGTCCATAGGAAGATAGGATGTTATTAGTTAACAGTATGATAAAGTAAACATTAGTCTATGTAGTAGTAATTCTGAAGAAGGAAACTAAATGATAATTAATAATATTAATAAATGATTTTTGAAAATATTTACCAGCATTTAATTACTAGCCTTATTTGTTTTTGGAAAAAAAAATCTGACCAGGTTGTTCATGTTTTGCATCTATTAATTGGAAATAGATTTTCCCATAAAAATATATAAAGTCATGTGGAAAGAGATACTAGCCCCAGTGGGATGGAGCAGGGACAAGTTCAAAGATCATACTAACACATGATGTATCCATGCTAAGTATGTCTTCATATATATATGTCAAATATGTATGTATTATATGAAGTGTTAATTATTTAATTGTTAATTGTACAAATTGTTAAGGGCAACTAGGTTAATTGGAAGATATATGTGTGGAATAAATCAAAGAAAAATATGAGTTTCAACTGCATGTTATTTTGGACCACTTATAAGCAATGACTTCTTTATTTAATTCCAGACAATAATAACACCTGACTTAAAATGGGCTAAAGAACATTGTAGGGAGCTGGGGAGAAAGCAAGGCAGGTAAGAGCGTTTGCTTCACAAGCATCAGAACCTGAATTCAATCCCTAGAACCAATGAAAACTTAGGGATAAATTTGGCCTCTCTTGTAATTTAACACTTTTCAACAGAGACATTTATTGTGAACTAAGGTACATGGCTCTTCTCAAAGAGAATAAAATGGTTGCTGTCCAAAATCACACTGAAGAATCTAGGTGTCCTTTGCTTGCAATGGCTAGACTATATGTATAGAATGTTGGTGTGTGCCTGTGTGTGTGTGTGTGTGTGTGTGTGTGTGTGTGTACAGGCCTGTGCATGCCATGGGTAACGTGGGAAGGTCAGAGAACACCTTGGTGTGAGTTCTTGTTTTCTACAGTTTTTGAGGCAGGGGCTCGTGTTCGCTGTTTCATTTGCCAGGCTTGTTTTCTCAGAGCTTTTGAAGACTCCATGTGCCCTGCATCGCACCTCACAGTAAGGGCACTGGAATTCCGGAGGCCCCACTGTGGCATCTGGCTTTACGCTGGTTCTAGGGATCCAAACCTATATTTTAACTGGACATGAAGTGTTTCATTGACAAAGCAATCTCCCCAGTCCTGTTAATGCTATTTCTGAAGCAAATTGACTAAATATGTGAAAATAGTTGCTACTGTGAAATTCTGTTGGATTCATGACCCCAAATTGCCTTCATTAACTAGAACACAGCCATGAGGCCAAGATAATGGGACAAAGGAAGAACACGTAGTGTGGCAGCACACATCTGTCTACACCGCTCCTGACAATTTCGTTTTAGTTATTAAAATAAGGTAGAATAATTTAGAGAAATAACATCCCATTAGACCAAATTATGTGTCCTTACAGTAAACATATTGGAAATGTGAAGCATCTAACATTTGTGAAATAAAAACACACTTCCCTAAGCCAAAATTAGGTTATAGATATGTCATTTGCCTGGACTAGATTTACCTTTCAAAGCTTTAGGAAGTCAGGATGCATTTTGAAATCTGTGTTTTCTTCTGTGAAATGAGTTTGATTGAACTCATGATTTTTTTTTTTTCTGTTTGATGATTTACAAGTTATTTTGTTTGAATTTTTACCAGATGATAGACTTCCTTCCTTTTTTTCTACTCACACCCCAAAATTGTAGCCATGCTATGTGTGCAAGTTATTTGAGTATTCATATGCAAAAGATTGAAAACAAAGGAATTGTTTTCCTGTAATTAGTTGTTGATGGGAAAGTTTATTTCCACTATACTTGCTTTACTCACTCCATAGGGAACATCATGATGCTCTAACCTTTGTATGTTAATGTTAACAAAGAAAGTATTCTCCCTTCTAAGGGAAGACTCACTCTGACCTGGGCTCTGTATGAATACCTTATGTTGATATCTCCTAAAAAACACTTTTTCTGGATCAAAATGTGAGCAAATCTTTCTCTGGGCAGGGAAGAAGGGAAATTCTGAGTGGTTTCATTTTTATTATTATGATTATCTTTCAATGTCAATAATTTAGTTAATAGTTAATGGATCTCTTTTACAAATATATAATTTTTTAAAAAGCTATTTTATTTATTTGAGAGAGAGACAGAGAAAGCAGACAGACAGACAAACAGGCAGACAGAGAGAAAGGGAGAGAGAATGGGTGTACTAGGGCATCCAGCCACTGCAAATGAACTCCGGATACATGCACCACCTTGTGTATCTGGCTTACATGAGTCTTGGGGAATTGAACCTAGGTCCTTTGTCTTTACAGGCAAACACTTAAACTGCTAAGCCATCTCTCCAGCCCCAAACATATCATTTTTATAGGACTCTTCCATGTCATCAGAAAAAAAAAAAATGTCAGGGATGTTACCATTTGTATTTGTTTTAATTTTTTCAATAATTGTTAATGAGAGTTTTTGTTTCTGTTTGTCTCCATTGTTATGATGAAACAGCATTACCAATAGTCATAAATAAAATATGTTTTGCCAGTTGAATTCCTAGACAAGCATTTCAGCTTTTCATGTCTCCTTCTATCTTCACAGAATTTCTGCCAGAAGTTATGCTCATTATCATATAGAATACACTGAAAAATACCAGACTAGAGAGGAATAAAGAAATCTTAGGTCACCATTTATTCTAACATTAAGTATTTGGCTAAAAATCAAAAAAGAATGACAGTTCTGTGATTATCAAGTTAGATAATTCAGTTTATTCCTGCATGATCCTCACTCCACTATTAATTTTGGTTCACTCACTGCAAAATTGTAAAGTATTGAAGCAGTTTTTCCCTTTCTGAATCATTATATTTAATTTCTTTATTTGTATACCCTAGTATAATTAGGATATAGAATATAATTAGGATATAGAATATAGAATATGAGTCACAGAAAACAAGACATGGCATTGTAGCTTACAGTCCTGAGTAGCATCTCCAGGTGCACTTGGGATCAACAGTCAAGAGAAGCTGAATGCAAAAGGGGAGAAGCAAACATCCATCATAAAACAACTGTTTCACTCAGCATCTTTAAGAACCTGAACTTCTATTTTCTGGCCCTTGATATAAATATAATATAATGTATTTCAATACGTTCAAAGGTCAAATAAATAGACTTCCTCTGTACTATATTAATAGGATGTCCTATGTGATGCATTATTGTTTTTTAATCAATCTGTCCTATTGTTTTTCTATTCACCACAGTATCTCAATGCAGTTTATTTCACTATAGTTGGGGGATAGAAAATGCTTTTAAGATGCTTTTTTCCAAGTTAGAATATTTTCTAGTTGAACCAGGTATGCACAAACATATTATATGGAGATTAAAGTTTCATTGGCAGGTAAGGTCAATTCTTGAGATGAAAAATGATGCTAAATTAATAAAGTTTACTTCTCATGAATATTTTATTCTCCGAACAATACTTTTAAAAGTTGAAGTCCTGCTTCTTACAGTAGAACTGCTTATCTGAATAATATAATAGTCAGTTAAGCATTCTGGTATCTGCTAATAAAAACCTAGTAGAAAAACACATAAAATACCACAGCTCCTATCTTAGTTTAATAAACACAATTGATTATTTCTCAATCATTAACACAAGTGGAATGGTTAGACAAATATTGTAAAAAAATAACTTGTATGGTAAGCAGTAAGTATTATACATAGATAACAAAATGGATAATTACCACTCTCTATAAACCCACTTTATAATTAACACAAATTTTGTTATCTAGTAATAAATATCTTGAGTAAAAATATATAAATTTTTATTTTTCTACTATAAACAAAAATAACTCACTAACAAACTTAATCAAAAAACAGAAATTTCAGGCTGGAGGGATGGCTTAGTGGTTAAGCTGCTTGCATACAAAGCCAAAGGACCCAGGCTCGATTCCCCAGGACCCATGTTAGCCAGATGCACAAGGGGCACATATGTCTGGAGTTCATTTGCAGTGGCTGGAGACCCTGGTATGCCCATTCTCTCTCTGCCTTTCTCTGTCTCTCTCTCTCTCTTCCCCCTTCCTCTGTCAAAAAAATAAATAAATATTAAATTTAAAAAAAAAAAAAACCTGAAACTGGGTTCAGAAAAATTTAACACATCAAGGCAAACCTTTCTCCCAAAATTTAAGAAGGGCTATTGAGTTCTGGAAAGAATCAGTTTTGGATTATCCATGTGGTGGTTCGAATATGAATGCATGTTCCCTGATAGCCTCCAGTACTGGGTATTTTTGATTAAGATAAAATTTCCTGCTTAAGTTTCCAGCATTCTCTTTGAGGAGGTGTCACTTGGGAGTGGATCCTGAAGTTAAGCCCTAAGGTGTATTTGTTGGCAGACCATGATTCCAGCACAAAGGTGTATACAGAGCAGCTTTGAGCTCTGGTAGTTCATGTTTGTTTGTGGTGCTGGCTGCTTGGTTGTTTCTCTCTGCATGGATCTATGAATGGGAGCCAACTTCTTCCACCATTGATGAAACTGCCCCTGGATCTGTAAGTCGGAAATAAAAACTGTTCCTCCCATAAACTGTGTCTGGTTAGATGTTTATCCCAGTGACTTGTAGTTGATTAAAACAGTGTATATACATTTTTCATTAAAAATATTTATTAATTAAGATGCCTATGTCCATGCCCATTGGTTAATGTTGTTCTCACTTTTGTTTAAAGAAGCTTCTTTTTATTTTGCATATGGTAGAAACTGCTAGGGAAACCTAAGACTAATCATGATGATAAAGAGAAAACCAAGGGCTTAGCACTAGAAACGTTATCTTTATCTTACTTGCCAGAGCTCAGGGACCATCTTAGAAGTAGTAACAAAAATGAATGTTAGTAGTGCTCTAAGTGTTAACCGAAAAATTTTTCTATGGATGTAGTAGTAGACACTGAGGAGACTCAAAGCTCATCAAAGCAGGGCTGGAGAGATGCCTTCGCAGTTAAGACATTTGCCTGAAAAGCCAAAGGATCTCAGTTTGATTCTCCAGAACCTACACAGGGCAAGTGCACAAAGGAGTGCATGTATATGGAGTTCATTTACAGTGGCTGGAGGACCTGGCATGCCCATTCTCTCCCTCTCTCTTTTTCTATCCCTGTCTCTTCCTCTTTCCAAATCAGTAAATAAAATATATTTTAAAAAACTCATCAAGCAAAAAGTAAGAGTCCTTTGAAAACTCAGCAATAAAAAAGGGGTTTCTAACATATACTCCAAAATTCAGCGAACATTTTGGAAGAGGGAGCAGAAATAATGTAATAACCACAGCATTGAAAGGTGTAAGTTGAGGCATAGTCCTCCAGACATGAACTGACTGATACATATATCACATTAAAATGGTTGTGTTACCCCCATAGGACTTGCACTCTTCTGAGCCCATCAACCTAAAGAACAGAAGAAGAAGAAGAAAAAAAAATGAGTCACCAAAGCAGAAGGAAAGATAAGGAACTCAGTTGAATATGGCTGTGCAAGGGGAAACAAAAGATAGTAACAGGAGAGCAATATTATCAAAGTATAGTATGTTCATGTATTAAAAGTCTTCATACAATATAAAAATCTGGGAATAGTTAACTCAGTAAAAATTAAGAAATCATTCAATGAAAATTAAACAATTTTGTCTTCATACTGGATATCAGATCAATAAATTTGCCAACCCCACCATGGATCAGTTCTCTGTGATCCACCTGTGCTCTGAAAATATAAGGGGTAATTTTATGACACTTAGACTTTTCTTCACTGCTTATTTCTGTTTGTCCCTTGCTGCTAGATGACAGAGTGATAATTAGATGTCTGAAATAACTTGCTCAAAGACAAACCTCTTTCAGTGAAAGAGAGTAGAAACTCTGCAAATAACCACATGATCTCTGGAACTTTTACACTATGTCAAGTTCTTAAAGATCTCCTTTAACAGAAGATGCCAGACAAGGTAAGTCCTACAGTATTTCTGCCCCTGAACAAATGATAGTCCTTTGGATACATTTGTGTTGCTTGTTCTGGATAGTTAATCTTATTGTTTAGAGAAATGCAGGAGGAATATTGGGAGATGGCACAGTAGGTATGAACTCCTACTGAGCGACCTGTGCAAGAATGAGGATCTGAATTCCATCCCCAGAACCCATGAATGAAGCTGGAAATGGCTGCAACTGCCTACAACCTCAGCACTGAGCAGCACATAGACAAGTGGATCCCTGTGGACCCCAGTGACTAGTGTAGATGAAAAACAGGAAAGACTCCTGTTGTGGCAGTGAATATCAAAAAGGTAATGGGAGGGGCTGGAAAGATGGTTTAGCAATTAACACACTTGTTTGCAAATCCTATAGACATGGGTTCAATTCTCCAGTACCCACAAGAAACCAGATGCACAAAGTGGTACATGCATCTGGAGTTCCTTTGCAGTGGCTATAGGCTCTGGCATGCCCATTCTTTCTCTCTTCTCTCTGTCTGTCTCTACTTCCATATAGAGAAATAAAGTACTTTTTAAAAAATCTAAAAACAACAACAACCAAAATCCAGTGGAAGCTTTATGACTTAGTTCAAAGGCATCTATTCTCTGGCAGGTCAATATCCTACCCTTGCCTGATTCAATAATACCTGGAGTTTTTAGGTGTATCTTGGCCTGTTCCTTGTTATCCCATCTAGTAGCCAACATCACCATGAAGACTTCCTGTAGGGAATGAGAATTAGGTTTTAGGATGGAGCATGATAGTACCTGGCCAGGATCAGTGGGTTAACCCTTTGTCCATACCTGGTGTGAGACAGAACAGAGGTTGTAACTACTTGGATGTGGGTAAAATTCCATGGACAGAGACAAGTAGGAAAAATTCTTGACTCTACTTTTCCATCTTGACTGATGTAAAGGGCAGGCTTCCTAATGACCACATGCATGCAAATTCACAGAGTTATCCCAGAAGTCTAGGAGAATCTGCACTTGTCTGGAAGTATTCCATGCCTAAAGGAGTACAACACGAAACAGCAAACAAAAACCTGCATGATAGGTCAGAGAAGAGACTCTGAAAAAAAAAAAAAATGAACATTTTATAGCTTTGGACAATGGGAAATGGTAGTCTCCATGCTTTCATTTTCCAATGAACACCTAAAATAGACCAGATGTGAGTACAAAGGGATCAGGCTTCTCTGAAAAGTGAGAAAATGAGTGAGCACATTCACTCAGTGTGTCACCTTTCACTCCTTTCCCTGAGGATAACTATAGAGAAAGCCTGACCCTTCCATAGTCCTGTATTACCTACAGTTCTGTAACTGTGCAGCAAATGTAATTTGTATGTTAACAGTTATTTCCTGTAGTATATTTTTAGTTCTAAAAGGAAATGTCAATCTCCTTTTCCCCCCTTTCCTTTAAATTTAGTAAAATGAACACCATATATATATATATATATATATATATATATATATATATATATATTTTTTTTTTCTCATTCTGAAAATATAAAGGTCTACAATAAATGTCGAGTAGTGGGAGCCTGAAACTGTACTAAGGAAACACAGTTGAATTCTCTCTTTCCTGTTTATGCCAAAATCACAATCAATCTTCTAAAAAGCATCCAAAGCAGGCTAGAGTAAATTATTTTCAGAAAGTGAATCTAATGTGGCATTTTGCAGGTTTGAGACCATTATTTTCCCCCTTGAATTTAACTGTATGTTGGCCAGATAAGCCCTTTACTCCATAAGCAGTCACCATATGTCTACTGTGAAGTGTGTGTGTGTGTGTGTGTGTGTTTGTTTTCACATTGTAAGAAAAAGAGCATAATGTTAATTTACACTCTGTGAGTTTCCTATGTGCTAACTAATCCAAAATTTAGGTTACTTAATCCCAGCAACAAACCAGTAGATAGACATCTTGTTCTCTTTTCCCAAGCAAAACCACCCAGGTTATTTGAAAAGGTAAAAAGCTTACTTTTAGCTAGAAAGTGTAAAGTCTGTCTAGTGGTAATAATGAAAATCTAGTCTGTCTGTCTGTCTATCTATCTATCTATCTATCTATCTATCTATCTATCTATCTATCTGTAAAATTGCTCTTAGATGAGGACTATTGTTTGAATATGAGACTGTACCCAAAGTATGGAATATGTCTTAAGAGTTAATTTTTTCAGAAGCACTGGACTTCAGATGCCAGAAATGAGACAGTTACTTTACCTACAATGGAGTAGAATCTTGTCCTTGTTTAGTCAAAACAGCTAAGTTCTAATATAACCCTTGACAAATCTATTTTGAAAGATAAAACACCATTTGGCATCCAATAATTTTAGCTTAATCATGACAGCCATTGATTTTTTTTATTTTTTAAAAATTTTTTATTTATTTATTTGAGAGCGACAGACAGAGAGAGAAAGAAGCAGATAGAGAGAGAGAGAATGGGCGCGCCAGGGCTTCCAGCCACTGCAAACGAACTCCAGACGCGTGCGCCCCCTTGTGCATCTGGCTAACGTGGGACCTGGGGAACCGAGCCTCGAACCGGGGTCCTTAGGCTTCACAGGCAAGCGCTTAACCGCTAAGCCATCTCTCCAGCCCCGACAGCCATTGATTTTATGTACCATAGAAATTTTTATTAACATAAAACAATTCTATGTTTCACCCATGACTTAAATTTGATAAAGTTTAAGCAAGCTATTCCAACATATTTTACTTAACAGGAGCATAAAGGTTATAGTGACTGAAATTAAATCATTTACACTTAGTGATTTAACCTAGTGGTGACTATTCAATAGAATTAGAATAAAACAGAAGGTATCATTAAAGTCATAACATCTTTAGGTATGAGTACCTCATATTTGGAACTTAAACACTTATACATGATGTTTATCTTAAGACTCAGTTTCCCCAATAGTTAAAACCTTGATGGATAGAGGAACCTAACTTATTTTCAAGAGTCTTAAATCCAATTATTATAATCCTTAAACCCTAACAAATTATGATCAGTGAACTGTTAATGAGTGAGGCCTTAACCATAAGACTCTATTTCTCTGATTAAAACATTGGCATCAGGTAAACATATTTTCGATTTTATCAAATTAAATGCCCTGCCCTGAGCCATATGTTTTTACCTTGATATACACTTTAGGTAAGCCTGATGCTTGTTTTACATAATTAGTTTGCTGTAATACACAAAGTGATAGGGTCTTGCCTATGTCTAATCTTGTTAAACTTTCAAACAATGTGACTTACACTTGTGCTTATGATTTTGTGATTTATCTAGCATAAAACATCACCTGTGTCTAATGTAAGCTGAATTTTCATTAAGTCTATGTCCCTATATAAAACTTTTAGAGCATCCTTAAGAGTTTGTAAACAGTTGAAAAATATTTAAGTTTAGGCATGGTGGTTAGGTTTAGCTGGAAAATTAGCTATCAGTTCCTTATAAAAGGAGATTAATTTTAGGCAAAATTTGTTTTTTTAGGGTCTCATTTATCCTTTCTACATATGCATATCTTCATCCACATACTTTAACATTCTAATCTAAGTACCACTCAGAAAACATTTTAAATAAGCATTCTATGTCCAATATTGAAAAATTCCCAGTTTCTTCAATCAATTCACCTCACCACATAATTAACCATCTTTTTATAAGACTATTAAGAGAAACTACACCAAATTGTTTAATCCTATTTCTCACTGACAAGTAAGTAATGTAGATTAAAACAATTTCATGTCATCAATAGCTCTAGCACAGTTGGAAATGGTTTTATTTGGAGTAACTAAGGCAAATTTTTGTTTCTGTAATGAGGCAGAGTGGCCTAGGACTCAGGCCAGTTGTAATAGGACATTACAATCTCTTTAAAATACCTAGCAAATTATGAGTCACCACCTCAGAGAGAATTTTGTTGTTTTCAATAATCCTCTATGTAAGTTGAAGTTGACCTAGAACATAAACTCAGTAGTTATATTTATGGTATCATGTAACAAAGTATGGCATTGCTTACATAAAATTTCAGCTCACTCAAGGATTTAGTTAAATCTGACTTTCTTTTTCTGCTTGTTCTGCCACTACATGGCGCTGGTGTGGAAGGCAGTGGGCAGGCAGCCAGGCGGCCAGATGGGGTGGGAGATCACACAACTTCCTACATTTGTACCAGTCCCACCTGGCTCCCTGGGCTCTCACCTGGGGTCAGGACTGGAAGGCATGGAGGTAGTGGCCAAGACGCTGGGTTGCCCACTGTCCCAGGTTGCACATGTTCATCAACAGTAGACAGGGGGCCTCTTGAATCCAGCTTCCTCATAGGGTGAGTAATCCCTAAAGCCCACTTCCTGAAGGGCAAAAAGGCTGGGGGACTGCTGTGCCTGTGCAGGCTGAGGCGCCTCTGTCTTGGTGATATGACTCATGATAGAAAAATAGTACAAAAACCAAGCCCAGAGGGCAACATTCCCAAGGGCTGGATAGCACCACAGGGGATTTCCCAATGATCCAGACACAAGTCTGTCCACAAGTTTAAGAGACCAGTGACTGGGCAGCCCTACAGGCTTTTAAGGGGTCAATGTGTTTCGGGCTTTTTGTGCTGAAGAGAAATACGTAGAAGGGTTTTGCCAATGCCAAAATGGGCTGTCGGCATCCAGCCAGAGGACTACTGTCCTTGAGTCATGGCCAAAGAGTGGCCTCAGCCAACAGATATCAGTTGCCAGTTAGTCATGTCTGGTCCCTCATGATGGAATGAACAGAAAGTAAAGGAGGAAAGAGAGACACCTGCCAACCCTAAAAACATGGAGGCAATGCCACAGGTGGCCAATGTCCCCGTAGATGATGATTGTCCCTCTTGGGGACCACTCACTTACCTTCAGGTGCATCAGCTCTGGGGTCCCTGGTTCCTCAGGAGGCCATTGTACACCAAATCCATGGAGGTCTTCGGGCAACTGTGTAGCAGAGTCTTGTGCAGCCATGAGTGCAATGGGAAGAGACACCTAGGCCACAGCTTCAGAGAATATCTGATTTATTTGTCAGGGGAATGAGTTTTTATAAGTAGTTAAGTGAGAGCAGGAAGAGGGTACTAAGGGGATTGGTGGGTTCAAAGCTTGCTTGCTGATGACCAGGGACATTCATTCCAGCACTTAGGGAGAGAGTGAGGTGATCTATGTGGTTGCAGGATGAGGTACAGGTCACAGGGGAAAGGACTGTGTGAAGGCTGCTGGCTGATACCATATAAGAAGTTTCCCAGGAAACTAGTCAAAGGTCACAGGGCTATAAAGCCTAAACATTATGAGAACATCCAGGTGTCCCAGCCTTGGAGGGGGAGCGGCCCTACTTCCTGTAGATCTTGGGGTCTGAGATTTTTGTCTGAGGCCTCATGATCACTGTGCCCTGTGAATAGGGGGAGGAGTTCCATTGTTGTTGTGGTACCCAAGATGCATCCGGCACTTCAGGCTGCTGCATCCTCTGCATAGCTTGGGGTCCTTAGTCATGTCTAACTGTTTAGGGTTATTTTAACCCAGATCCTTGCCTGTGCTCAACAACTAATGAGTGCACATTTCCAGGTAGGAAAAAAAAAATATTTGTTTAAAAAAAAGGTCAAAGATATTATTGACTTATTATTATTTATTAATTATTATTACTAACCTAACTATTAGCTAATCTAGAGTCCATGCTCTGTGTTGCTTGGAAAAAAATATTGTTAAAAAAGGAAAAATAAAAATAAAATGCAGAACTTTCTGCCCAGTTACAAATCCAAGTTCTTGGGAGAGGTCTTGTTCTCAGATCTTGATCAAATGTGGTGGATGAGATTTCCCTTAGAAACTACTTACTATTTTATAGAGCCTTTGAGGAAGAAAACCTTGTAATGCTAATTAGCTAATTTACAAACATTAATTACCCAATTCTCAAAAGAGATATGGATAAAAAGTAGGCTACTCTATGCCAATTCAGCAATGGGAAAGTTACAGCTAATCACTCACTCTATTAAGGTCATATTCTGGGTCAAATAGCTAGAAAGGATAGATTAAAAATAATTTTATAAAAGGGAAATAAACAAAAACTGGCTGATGGCTCCACTGAGTGAAAATATGATTTTCTCATTGGGTATAAGTAGAGATCCAATGTTCATGTTATGTTTGACCTTATAAAAACCCACAAAACTCCAGCATGTACCCTATGTTCATGCACCATCTTCAATGGATACCTCATTTCTCCAGTAACTTTTCACCTGTATCCTCACACTGTGTGCAAGAGTTTATCCACTGTGGGATTTTTTCAGCCTGATTTTAGTGAAGACAGAGAGAATGACCACTTGGCTGGGAACACCTCTTCACTTTATATACAACTGAGAAGTATTCAACAATTTTATATTTGATTTCACAGGCTTGGTATTAATTTATTTTCATGATATGGGAGATTTATTTTTGCTACTGCACCTCACATATGTAGTTATTGAAGCCTTGTGTGGTTAAAATACATCCTAGGATGTTATCAAGAATGTGTTGGACTAGAGAGATGGCTTAGCGGTTAAGCGTTTGCCTGTGAAGCCTAAGGACCCCGGTTCGAGGCTCAGTTCCCCAGGTCCCATGTTAGCCAGATGCACAAGGGGGCGCACGCGACTGGAGTTTATTTGCAGAGGCTGGAAGCCCTGGTGCGCCCATTCTCTCTCTCTCCCTCTATCTGTCTTTCTCTCTGTGTCTGTCGCTCTCAAATAAATAAATGAAAATTAAAAAAAAAAGAATGTGTGATAAAAACAGGATTATAAACCAGTAGAAGAGAATAAAGGATGCAGACATTGGCTCAAGTACATACATCTACTTAGTATCTGAAAAAGGCACTAAGAATGTAGAGTGGAAAAAAGACAGCATCTTCAACAAATGGTGCTGGACAAACTGGATAACATATGCAGGAAAATAAAACTTTATCCATACATCTATCCATGCACAAAAATAAAATCCAAAGGGATCAAAAGCCTCAATATAAGACCAGAAGGTCTGCTATTCTTGAAAGAAAAAAATAGGAGGAACTTTCCATTACACAGGAGTGGGGAAGACACACTGAACAAAACCCCAGTATATCAGGAAACTGAACAATCAATCAATCATTGGGATCTCATGAAGCTGAAAAGTTTTCCTCACAAACAAACATAGTATAAGCAGTGCCAATATATTATTCACAGAATGGGAGGAAATTTTTACCAGCTATACATCTGACAGAGGTCTAATTTCTAGAATCTACAAAGAACTCAAAAACCTAAACAATAAAAAAGTCAAACCCACTCACAAAATCAGGCAGAGAACTGTACAGGGAGTTCTCAGAGGAAGAAATACAAATAGCAAACACACACTTAAGAAAATGTTCAACATCCCTAATCATCAGGGAAATACAAAATTAAAACAACTATGAGATTCCACCTCACCCCAGTAAGGATTGCAAACATTAAAAAAATCTAATGAAAACGCATGTCTGTGAGAATGTGGAGAAATAGGAAGCCTCATTCATAGTTGGTAGGAATGTAGGATGGTACAACCACTATGGAAAGAATACAGAGGCTCCTAGAAAGGTTGACTGTAGAGTTACCAACAGACCCAGTTATTCCATTACTGGGATTTTACCCTAAAAGCTCCATGCCTCAGTTCAGAGAGGTTTGCTCAACCATGTTTATAGCTGCTCAATTCATAATAGCTAAGAGCTGGAATCACCTCTTATGTCCATCATTAGATGACAGGATAAACAAGATGTGGTATATCTACATGATGGAATTCTAAACAGCCTTAAGGAAAAATGATACAATGAAATTTGAAGAAAAATGGTTGCACTTGGAACAGATCATTCTCAGTGAACTCACCCAATCACAGAAAGACAATTGTCACATGGTCTCAGTTATCTGTGGCTCCTAACATGAATCTTCCTGAGATACTAACATATATAATAAGCATCATGAGGACCAGAAAACAGGGAGGGTGGCATGGGAGGAGATGCTAAGGGTGGTGGGGGGACACAAAACTGGACCCAAATAGAAATGGTACCATAAAATCTTATATACTGATAGACTAAAAGATTACACCTTCATCCACTCCTTAGAGGGAATACCTGAATCACAGGGCCCTGGAAAGTGCATGATGAAGACTAACCTTAATCTTCTCCTGTTTCTCTCTCTCTCTTCTCTATTTCTTTTTTATATTACTTATCTTTTTCTTCCTTCTTTCCCTTGGTGCTGGCCTGTAACTCCCAGTACCAGCATGTGGCTAACATTCACAATGAGCTGTTGATCAGATAGACCTACAAGTTTCTGAAAAGAAGACAGATTTCTGTCTGAGTACTTGATGACCCACCAAAGGTTACTGGGAAGACCCTACTGCTGAAGGCATCATATGCTGTTGGTACAGAACTTGGAGTGACCTTCCTGGAATCTGGAAGAGAGTCAGTCCCCAGACAGTTAGCTCATCTAATGACAGAAGTTACTACATGAACAACTGGGGAACATGACCAACATTTGTCCAAGCAACTCGTGATCTAAGATACTCTGCAGCAAACAACCTGATGTGATGCTCACCCAAGTGCAATAGTAGCACCCAGTCATGGTGGGTAAGCAACTGCTCTTGATTTGGCTAATGGATCCATTCAGTGGAACATAACCCATAGTTGGAACTGGGAACAAGTCTGAACCATATCCAAAATATGAGCCCATTCTCCAATATCAAGCTCCCATCAATCTTGGGCTACAAGAGGGCCTACACCTATTAAATTATCTCTAAAATAGTAATGGTTATTCCATTTATCTGGTGCTGACTTGACTCTCCATTGTAAAATTTGCTTCTCTTTTTCAGATATATACAGAACCTGAGGAGAGAATCAGCCCATCACACCTCACCAGGGCCCCAGCTGAAACCATAGATTAATTGCAGAAATGAGCAACAGTGCTGCTTTCACTAGAAATATTTATGTTCTAATTAGTATTCCAGGATATATTTCCTTTTGGTCTGAATAAATAGAAGAAATAAGCACTAAAACAGGCTCAGTGAAAGACAAGCTATGAAGCAATAAAATCAGACTCTTGCATCCCTAGTTTCATGAGAACCTAAAAGCCCACTGACTTCTACACGCAAAAGATACAATTTTAATCAAGAATTAGTTTTCTGATTTAGAAGTGTGATTCATAGAAAAATAAAATGATGCTTAAACCAAGAGTGAAAATCTAAGTCCAATTCTTCCACAGAAAAGGTAAGAAGAGCTTGTAAGTTTGAATTCCTTCTAAATTACAGATGAATCTACATATGGATGAATTATGTATCAGTCAACTTTACAACACTAGGACAAAAAAAAAAAATCCTGACAAAAATCAACAACATATATCATTAAGACTGGATAAATACTTTAAGTACATAATGGGAAGGAAATAATCTAGACTTTTAGACCAAAGGTGATAGAGTAAGAGAAGGCTGATAGACCTTATTTAATCAGGGAGATAATTATACAAAAGTAGCTGTAAGCCATCAAAAGAGTGCTCACAACTAATTTAAAGTTATTACATACACACACACATCACATTAAGCAAAAAGCATGTTAACTTGCATGTATTTTTGATTGTTTTGTATTAAATAAGATATATAGATATTAGTTTTGGAATAGAAGAGCCAAGATCTAGTTTGACTATTGTTGAATGCCTTTCATTTTTGAATAAAAACTCATATTTAAATGAGTCAAACTTAAAACAAAAATATATGTAGAAGTGCAAGAATAAAATGGGCTCACCGAATATGTGAGGGGTGGAATTTTTCAATTTTACCTTCTTATCAGACAAGCAAATTTAATAAGAATAAATCATCTTGGAATTAAGCCCACTTTAGGAAATCTCAATGAACTATTATAAGTAGGGTATCTGTATGTACTCACAAAATATTTCATGTTTAAACATCAAGCTTAGTGGTTACTATGTCTGTAGCATACATTCAATAACGTATGGAGTTAGTCATACACACACACACACACACACACACACGGAGAGTATATATTGAAGAATAAGTGAAAGCCATCTTGGACAAAAATGTTTAATCCCCTGAA
The DNA here is from genome assembly GCF_020740685.1 of Jaculus jaculus. Taxonomy (NCBI): domain Eukaryota; kingdom Metazoa; phylum Chordata; class Mammalia; order Rodentia; family Dipodidae; genus Jaculus; species Jaculus jaculus. The sequence goes on along the minus strand of NC_059104.1, from coordinate 161,581,319 downwards.
AGCTCTTATTATTTAGAGATGTATAAGAGCTGGGATTTTCCAGGCACGGTAGCACATGCCTTTAATCACAGCATTCAGAAGGTAAAGGTGACCAGCCTGGGACTCGAGACTGAGCTGTAGGTCAGCCTTGGCTAGAATCAGATCCTATCTTGAACTCTGTAACCAAAATACAGAGTTGGTATTCAGTTATGATAAGTAAGGAGCAAATGAAATTACATTATAGGGTACAGTGAAAGTGAATAGGAGAAATAATTATTGCCTAATTCAGATAAATGTGATCACTAAATTTTTCTAATTGGTAAAGTTCTAAACTATATATATTCTGTGGAAAGAATAATGGATTATGAAAAAGAATGGCAACTCTTAAATTGGAATGTAAACATCCACTGGTTTTATGCAAAATTTAACCAACAGTAAAGCCATGGTAATCAAATATTTGCACTTAATCTGGAATAGGATGGAATATACTTAAATGGTTTTAAGTAAAAAGGCAACTGTGGCAAATACCTTTAATCCCAGCACTCAGAGACAGAGATAGGAAGATCACCATGAGTTCAAGGCCACCCTGAGTTGTATAGTGAATTCCAGGTCAGCCTGAGCCAGATTGAGATCCTACCTCAAAAAATTAAAAGCCAAAACAACAACAACAAAGAAAAGGGAGGAAAAAAAGCCTTTAAATTATATAAATTTCACTCCCAATCCTCAGCCAGCTTGGTTCTTTATTCTAAACACTCCAATGATTTTTATAACACAAATATTTGCCTCACAGTCTGATATCATCCTGATATCTTCTTCCAACAATGTGAAGACGTGAGTCATCCTAAAATATATATAGGAATTATTGTCTCTGAGTTGGTCATGGAGCACTGTTGAAAGATAATCTGTGGGTATGTAAAGAGGCCAAGTTTCTAACCAAAAGCCCATAGTTTAGATGTATTCTCTACTCTCCTATGCTGCCCTTTTCTTTTCTCTCCTTTTGTTTCTCCTGTCCTGCCCTCCTTTTCCCCTAACTCCTCTCTCTCTCATAGGACTAGAGTAAAAACTAATTTATTGAATTACTGAATAATACACAGGAAAACACCTTTCCTAACATATTATCACTATCTCTACTTTGAATCAATGTTTATCTTTTGTTTTGTTTTGTCTTATTTTGGCATACTAATCCTTCACTTGACATTTTCATAGCCTACTTCTTGATAGAAGTTGTTTAAAAAGATCAGATATCAGAAACAGAAAACCTTAACTCACCACCCCCCCCCCAAAAAAAAATCCTTAACTCTCATCCTAACTTTCCATCTTCGAGGTGAAGCCCCATCCTCTGCTCATGGCAATCCACCCGATTTCATGACACCTGGAAGTAAATCCAAGCAGGTAAGTGTAGTATTATACTGTATTCTAAAAATAACACAAATAAAAGATAATTACATAAGAATATATTTGAAATAATTAGTACACAAAGAACTTTAGAATCTTATATTTAATATTTAAAAAGAAGAAATTCATATTCTAATCAAGTAGAATTACAAGCAAACTCAGTAATATTGGATTACTAATACTTTTCTATTTGAATATCTACTTTCAATCTAAAGTATTTTTCACATAACATACATTTTGTAAAATTGGTTTAGTGGAGAGATATCACTAGATTAGGTAGTGTGCAAGAGTTCTATTTTGGACCCCAAGTTCTGACTTGTTATGTATGTATGAATTGCAATGTCCTCTTTTGGCTAGGGAAGAAGACAGTCACAAGAAAAAATCATTGAAGGAAAAAAGGACTAGTTGGGAGGAAGGAAATTTTCAGTGGAAAAAGCATAGGGAGATCAAGAGAAGGTATGTATAAAAGCTTTCACTAAAATTAAAATGCTTTTTGAACTATAAAATGTAATTATCGAGTAGAGAAAAGAAAAGTCTTTTTGATAGGTGGATAACTTGGCTATTTGCTGAGTAATTTGGACATAGCTTTAAAATATTCATGTTAGGATCCATTTACTGACTAGAGAATTTTAGGAACTTCTAGGATTAACTTTCAACTGCAATTTATCTGGAAATGAGTCATATTCAGTCCATCTATCATGTCTTAATTTCTTATTGTACCATGAATTAGAAAGTCAGCCATAGATATTCTCCCAGAGCTGAATATTATGTGATCTGAATTATCACTAACAGCAGCTCTGGTCTCTTGTCTGAAAACAAGACAAAATAAAGCGGTGCTGTACAGAACCATAGCTTCCCAATTACTAATGAAGCATTTCTCCATGCAATTCTGTTGAACTTCCAATAAAAACATTATTGAAAAAGATGATGCAATTAACTTCCCTCACTTTGATATGCTGATGAAATGTACTTACAATAAACTATCTCTTTTGATGATCAGTCATTGCATTGAACATATTAGAAGCTGTATGATTTCATGAAGCCAAAGAGTCTCTTCTCATGATTTTCAATTTCCCATTAATCTGATCAAAATATATTTTATACTTATTATGTGTCTAGTCAATGCATTCACAACTCAAGAATAAAAAGATGGATAAGAGAATACTCATACCTTAAGGATTCATAGTCCAAGAGAACAGGAAACTGCAGTCTTCCCATTTTGATGAAATTACCTTTCTATAAGCCTGAGTACTTTCAAAATTTAGTTAATTTGAATGAACAATTAATGATAAATTAGTTCACAATTTCTAAGGTAGAAAAATGTCAATAACTATAACAATCATTGGATATTTAGAATTCCATAGATATTGAAGATCATTTGAAAACTTTGATACATCGGTAGAATATTTTGTTTGCAATATTATGTTTCTTATTTAGAAATAATATAAAATAAATATTACTTGTACTTTGTATGTAAGGAAATAGGACAACAACTTTTAATGATTTTTCAGCTGTACATTGAATCAATTAAAGGGACATAATTCAGAGCCAGGCCAAATTATGTGTTTAAGCTTTTTCTACTTAATTAGAATATGTTGCCTTGTAGGGAAAAGCCACAGAGAGAAATGAAAGCATGATGAATAGAAAAGTAATGATACCAAGAAATGAATATATAGTAAAATACTGTGCTTATGCAATCCTTCATATACTTCCTATGATTTTAATCATTCCTTTACATATAAAATAGGACATAAATATGCCAACCTAGACATTTCCAGATTTTTGAAGAATAAGAACTTTCAATCAATCTAGAAGTATAAAAACTGTCATATATTTTAGTGTCACACTACCTTTCTTCCTCAAATAAAATAGATAATCTAAAATATAGCTTATTTTGATTTATATTTAAATAGATTGGTTTTTCCTCTTCTGGTGTGCATGTGTGTAGAGGGAGTATGCATGGTGTGTAAAGTGGTATGTGTTTAGTGCTCACATTTATATGCAGATACACATGTCGTGTGGGGATATGTACTAAGAGCAAAGTCAGGTGTCCTATTTTCATTCATCTACCTGTTTCCTTGAGATGGAGTCCTCAGTGAACCCACAGCAGACATTTTTTAACTGTCTTTGTTCCCCACAGAACTAAGTAGGGTGGCCACATTCACCTATTCATGTGGGTTCTAGGTAAGCAAACTCAGAACATCTAAAACCTCCTCAGGACCTGAGGCTTTCTAAGCAAACAAAGTTTCTTAACCTATGAGCCATGTCTCCAGCTCCCTGATTTTACTATAAATAATGTGTGCTTAAAATCATGCCACTGACTATAGGAGAGCCATGGAAAGCAAGATGCATCACTATTGACATAGCCACTTATTAAAGTTGAAATGTGATTAGTATGATATGGCATGCTGCTGAAAATGGGAAAACAGTCATCACATGTATAAACTGCTTTTGATTAACCATCATGATGAATTTTACAATAGCTCCTGGGAGGAGCTGTGTTCTCTGTCATTTTCAATTTCTTTTTTCCCTAATGTCCTTTTCCTTATTGGAGATCCCCATCAAAAATACAGAGGCCAGCAATAGAAGGGATAGTAGCACTTTGATATTTCTAATAAGAAGAAATTCAATTATTTTTCAATTGTTGGGTGACATATGTTTGAAAAATTATCATCATGTTGTCATTGCCACAGTGCACTGTTGACATGAGATAGCTTTGAGTGATATGTATGTATGTATGTGTGTGTATATATATATATATATATATATGTATGTATTTTTTCCCCCAGGCTTACATAGTCACTGTTGTTTTAGTATGGAATAGAAAGCTCTTGGCAGTTGTGTTTTGCTTAGTGTTTGGAGTATCAGATCCTTACTATCTTTATTTTCCCTGCATTCACCCATATGCAAGTTTGTGTGTTTGTGTGTGTGTTGTGTGTACTTATGTGTGTGCATGTGTGTGCATGTGCAGGTACATTTGTATCTAGAAGCATATGCAAATGTGTGTATGCATATGGAGGTCAGATGACAACCTCTGATGTCATTCCTCAAGAACACTGTCCACATTATTTGTCCTCTTTCGCATTTTATAAGCAGGATTTCATTCTAGTCCAGGTTGACTCTGGATTCCAAGATGGCAACAAATTCACACAAATCCTGCTATATTGAGTTCCTCACTGGGATTGCCCTTATGAGCCACCACATCTTTCCAGTGTTTGTTTGTTTGTTTTCATGGGCCTGGCATTCATCATGAAGGCTCAGCTAGCTGGCCAGTGAGCCCAGAGATCATCCTGTTATTTCCTCTCCCAAGTGCTGGGTTCACAAGTGCATTTCACCATACCCAGCATGTTTACTTGGCTTCTGAGGATTTAACTCAAATTCCCTGCTGGTGAGGTTAGCACTTTACTGACCGAAGTATCTCCCCAGACTCTTCCTACACACTTTTAAAAGTGTAAGAAAAGGTGTGGGGTAATGGGTTATTGTCATATCGCACATGTCTGTAAATGTGGCACTTTCCTCAGGGCCTGTGATTCCTTTTACACATCCTTCTGACCTTGTGGATTTCTCCTTCAACAAACAAGTAAATAGTTGCAAATATTGTCAAGCCTTTTAGTAGGTTAGTTATAGCTAAGTTGTCTCATATTTATGACTTTCTTAAAGCACCTTTTATATACTTTTTGCAAGTATATATCAAAAAATATATGCCTTTTTTTTTTTTTTTTTTTACTTATTCAACTTCCTTACCTCAGGAAACATGTTGTGCTTGCCTCTATGGCGTTAGCACAACATCCAGAGATCAGCATGGGTCATTATGTTATACTGTACAAAAAAAAAAGTGGATTTTTGCTATAGAGATGGCTTAGAGGCTAAGTGCTTGACTGTGAAGTCTAAGGATCGCAGTTTGAGGCTTGATGCCCCAGGACCCACGTAAGCCAGATATATAAGGTGGCACATGCATCTGGAGTTTGTTTGGAGTGGTTGGAGGCCCTGGCACACCCATTCTGTCTCTATTTCTCTCTCTCTCTCTCTCTCTCTCTCACCCTGTCATTCTCAAAGAAATAAATAAAAATAAACAATAGTGAATTCAATGATAGCTATCCACATAAGAAACTTGCTTAAGATGACTCCGTTAATACCTTATGTAGAAGCATTATATAAACCAAGCAACTGCAGTTAAGTGTTCTCCAACTTTTAAAATACCTGGAGCACTCAAGGACACTTATACAAGGTGAACTTCCCCTCAAATCAATGTATGAAAGGATATTTACATTTACATTCTGGTCCTAGTTCAATTACTAATTATCAGCTAAGTTACGGGCTGTGAGTTAGGACTTTTTTTTTTTTAACTTCCCTTCCCAGGTGATTAATTTTCTATCTCTAAATAAAACAGACATATAAAAGGCACAATCTCATATGGTAGGATTGTTGGGAATAGACGTGGTTTAAGAAGTATTAAGGACAGAACTACACTACAAATTAACAACACATAACTAAAGTACACAATACAAGATGGATACCCCTATAACTCTCAATCCATGCTGACCTCAGTCAGCATTGCCACATTGTCCTGGTCAGGAATTCACCTGGCCCCACGGTGGTTGAGAAAGTGGAGTGATACTGTGAGATGCTAACCGAGTAATGGAAACTGAGATGATACATATACTACTCATTAAGAAAAAGATTGTTTAAGATAACATAGAAGGAATTGCCTCTCTCTCATTACCTCTCTTTGAGGGTCAGTACTTCACATCTTGTGAATCAGCGTGGTGTGAACACTTATTCTCACCATTAGCAATCATCTGCATGTTGGCCCCTGCCATACCTTTTATAACCCTTGCTGAGACACTTTGAGCATGGAGTTTCCAAATCACAACTTCACACTCATCCCATAAGTATTTGTGTTTTTTTTTAAAATTTTTATTTTATTAAACTCATACCAATTTGTTGCCTCTAAAACAGCTTATTCAGTCTAGAGGATTAAATTATGCATATCCTAGTAACATAGAAATGAAAGAAATCAAAAGCCATTTCTCTCACAAGCTGACCCACTGCCCCTACTGACATGAGAAGGATGCTAAAACCTGACAGAACTTTTCTCTGTCATTTTTTCTTTCCTTCAATAAAGGCTTCTAATTTGGAGTTGTTTCACAAAATTAAGGTGAATAAATATCAGAGACCATGAAAATGAAGATACCAGTGGTCTTTTAAGATGCTCTGAAAAGTATACTTAAAGTAAACCAAATCTACCATATTTTCCTTAGCCTACGGGGGGGAAAAAACGTATTTGTGTACATAGTTTTTCTATATCACTTTTAATTGAATTGTGTGAGAGGAAAATGTTGACTACAAATGGCTAAGAGACAGAGTTTGAGAAAAAACCATGTTTTTGCATGTCTATACACTAGTCAATCTCCAAATTTATGTAGTATTTTCTCAAAGTCCCTTGTTACCTTCAGAACTCGCATTCTGGGTCTTCTCTCCCTACAGCAAGCTGAAAATATACTTGAAACAGTATCAAATATTCATCATCCTACAAACCATCTCCTAACCTGTCTCCGGGTACAGCCCTAGGGAGAAATACAGCAATGTAATACTGTTTAGAAAAAACCAAAATACTAGTATTGACTACAATATACATTTTTGTTAGCTTTACCTAGACACCTGCAATTTGTAGGTTTAGTGTTCCTGCTACCTCTCACTGAGGTGATATTTTAGTTTCACAACCCCACAAAGCTGCCTTCACCTATGGGAATCCTGCTGTGATTTTACTCTTTGTGAATGACCATAATTGCACTTTTTAATGTTTGTTCTGGTTTTATTTTCATAACTAATTTATATTATGGATTATAGTGTATTCTTTTTTATGTTAACATTTTTAAATTGGTTTACAAAGTATCAAGTGTCCTTATAACATTTTCATACATATTTTGTTTTGGTTGCTTCTCCTTGCCAGTTCTGTATCTCCCTGCTCCCACATGCCCCTCTGTGCCCTTTCATCCTCAGTATTCCCTTTTCCACTTTATTTATTTTTTCTTTATTAGTTGTGCACATACTCAGTGTGTAAACAGTCATGTTGGTACCATCGTTAGCCTCCTCCCTGTCCTCCCCCCACTGAAAGGACTCTCCTTGTTGGAGATTGTGGGTGTGCATTGTGGGGCCTTAAATACTTTCTATAAAGCAAAATATCACAACCTAATAATCATGTTTCAAACTTATTTTTCTACAATTGTTAGATTAACTGTGGATTTATACAAAATAAGGTAGTATTCATAATACATACTATTGACACAAAGGTTTTCTTACAAAGTTTTTTTTTTTTCCTGTGGTCTTGACTGAATGTTTGATGAACTTATGATGAATGGCATAGGGGAAAACTTATAGTATCCATGTAGATTTTACACAAAATTCATTTCAATAGATAAAATTATCTATGTGTTCTTCATCAATATTGTGATAACACCTCTAAAGTTGGTACAAAAATACATTTCAGCCAGGCATGATGGTGCACGCCTTTAATCCCAGCACTCGGGAGGCAGAGAGTAGGAGGATTGCCATGAGTTCAATGCCACCCTGAGACTACATAGTGAATTCCAGATTAGCCTGGATAGTTATGTATATGTATATGTATATGCATGTATGTATGTATGTATGTATGTATATATATGTATATGAATGTATGTATGTATGTATGTATGTATATATATGCATATATGTATGTGTGGATGTATATGTATATATACACATACATTTCAGAAGCTAATTTAGTTATGCCTGAAAGAAAACAGAATGTGGTAGCCATGGGTTTACTGTATGGAATAAATGATGTAATTTTTGGAAAAAAAATGATAAGGAAGACAAATTACACACCATAGTTTTGAATCCAATTTTTTAAAAAACATATATGCATAAATGGCAGCTCAAATGTAGACTCCTGATTGGAAGCAATGAGGAACAGAATCACTACAGAACATGTGTCTAAGCTGGTGGTGGTAAACTGTAATTGATTCAGGATTTGGGGAATCAAGAAGGTTCCCCCGATTTTATGAACCCTAAGTTCTGGGTTAGTTCCTACCTTTAATAATGAATAAAATGGGCTGGAGAGATGGCTTAGTGGTTAAGTGCTTGCCTGTGAAGCCTAAGGACCCCGGGTCGAGGCTCGATTTCCCAGGTCCCACATTAGCCAGATGCACAAGGGGGTGCACGCGTCTGGAGTTCGTTTGCAGTGGCTGGAAGCCCTGGTGTGCCTATTCTCATTCTCTCTCTCTCTCTCTCTCTCTCTCTCTCTCTCTCTCTCTCTCTCCCTCTCCCTCTCCCTCTCTCCCTCTCTCTCTCTCTCTCTCTCTCTCTGTCTGTCACTCTCAAATAAATAAACAACAAAAAAATTTAAAAAATAATGGATAAAATGGACTCAAGAAGATTAAATTATGAGTTAAGTTTATTTAGGGGGAAATCACAAGTTGTGGGGTTTATTTAAAGGAGATTGGGTTCTAGGAAGGAAGGCTAAACACATGGAAAACAGAAAACACGCTTTCAGTGTGGAAACACCATGTATATGTAGAGAGACTCTGAAAACACACATGACATCCACCATGCACTTTCCTGAAAAGGGAAAATATTAAAGCAGAAAAGAATTGAGAAAACCTGGAGGAGAGCCACAAACACGTGGAGAGAAATTAAACTGAGACTTTAAAGAAAGAAATTAAGGTAAAGCTGAAAGCATGTGGACTTGAGGGAAACTGAGGCTTTTAAAAATAAATTAGGGTAAAACTGCAGGCACAAAGAAAGCAGAATATAAAGGCTTTTGTAGAGACCTACCTGCCATGTGTTTTTTAGAAGGGTAGGGCTGGAAGGCAGCAGCTTTCATGGCATCAGATTCCGGTCTTATTAGCTACCAAATTTGGAGGATAAACCTGAGGTTAAAATTCATTTGGGTCAGCCCACGCACAGTGGACAGCAGGGGGCGCTGTGGATCAGTCTCTAGAAGACACTTTGGCCAAGAGTTCATTCTTGTGAAATGCGAGCTGTTAGCTATTGGTTCTCCTTGAGCCTCAATTACTAGCAGAAACTGCCTAAAACGCTGTTTTTTTTTTTTTTCCTATCCACCTTCATGAAAATAACTTGTCCTTGGTAATTGTTTTTAAAACTACCAGACAATATGAGACTCTTCACTATATAATTTTTACAAGGATTGCTGTGCATACAGATTGTATAGCTTTCTTTCTTTCTTTCTTTCTTTCTTTCTTTCTTTCTTTCTTTCTTTCTTTCTTTCTTTCTTTCTTTCTTTCTTTTTTAAAGCAGTACTGATTATTGGAATCCTACCCGAGTTTGTAGAAAGTCTTCTCAAAAACAAAACGTCTTACAATTTGAATCACCATTTAGGAGACCACAATTTCACTAAGGACTGATAGTTTTGAATGACACTTGATAGAAGTATGAAGAATACAGGATACACAGTTAGCAGGGTTTGAAGAAAATTCATGAGACTTTGGGCAGGATATTGGACTCCATCCCATTCAACGCCAGATTTGAATTCTGATGACAAAAGTGGCTGCTTTGGTAAATGCATTAATTTCACAGGGCTGATGGGCTAAAACTGAACAAGATCACAGCTTTGGTTTTAGAAGAACGTGAGTAAGAATGGGGAATGGGGGTGACTCAGTGTTCGGCAGGCTTCCTGAACAAGTTCAATCCCCCAGCCCCCATGCAAAACAGAAAGCAAAGTAACATAGCTCTCTGTAATGCCAATTTGTTTAAGAAAGTAAGAGGGGAAGCCAAGGAAATCCAGATGCTTTCAAACCAGCTCAGCTGGACTTTTCAGTGCAAAAACAAAAAAAAAGACTACAGGAGAGACTTTATTTCATAAACAAGGTGGAAGAAGTGGATCAAAAAATGGGGGAAGTCCTCTGACCTCTACAGAAGTTGTTGTGGCTCATATGTATTCACACACACACACACACACACACACACACACACCAAACAGAAAAAACAAAACATAAAGCTCTCAGTAGGTAGGTTATAGTCAGTTGAAATTTATTCAATTCACAAAACAATGTACCTGCTCCACACAAGGCCTAGAGTAATCCATGAGGGTGAAGCTCAGAGCCTAGCAGCGGTAATAACGATGATAAAAATAAAAATAATAATTTTTGTGTACCATCCCAGAAACCCTAAATTACAGTTCTGCTCATGGGAAGTTTTGAGAATCAATTATGAAGAGGGAATAAATGGGTTCATTAGTAAATTATTATGCTGAAGGTTTGGGCAACACTGACTTAAATGAGAGACCTTAACCTCAATTGTATTTAGTGTGCTGTCATGAACTCAGATAAGATAACATACTTAATGGCTAAAATGATTTTGCACACAATAAATGCCTCTATTCATGGGAAGGATGTGGTTCAATATATAATAACAAGCAATGATAAAAATAAATTTTAAGTTATAAGGCAGGACAGAAATGACAATTTTAAATAATAAAAATGAATTTGTTTTTGTTAGATGGTAGGACACACAAGTTGCTATATTTGCTAAAGTCTCTTGTGTTTTCCTTTATCCCCATAAGTATATGAAAGTAACTATGGATTAATGTGACTCTTTAGGTTCGGCCTCTGTTTAACACACAATAATTATACTGTTGTTCTTCTCTGTAGTATTTTCATTTTATTCAAAGCTATTGTTGGAATAAAGAATAAATTTGCTGAACAGACAGATCAGTCGTAATTTACTACAAACATGGGACCTGGGAAAGGCTTAAGAAAACCTAGGTTATGTGGCAAGGCGGTTATTGAAATCAGAAGAAAAGGCAGTGGGTTTTCCAGATCTGCCTGTGTTCAAGGTGACTTTCCCAATGTGTCTTATGATGAGCACACATGATTTAGACTGGTGGGCATATGAGTTCATCTGTTATTTCTGAGTTCTCATTTCATGGTTAGCTTTCCTTGTTCTATAGAACCTGAGCTATAGACTTGGTACCGGATCAGCTAGTTATGTCAGATTTCTTGAATCACAGACAAAATGCAGTTTTACATTTGGGGATAGGTAGAAATGCTTGAAACTAAAAGCAGTTAATACAACATTCCATCAATTCAAAATTATTTTTTTGCTATTGTCAAGCAAATGTCTTAATCCTTTTACAGTGATGCAAAACATCAAGAGTGAGGTAGCAGCACTGTACATAAATTTCCCATTAAATACTAAATATTATTATTATATCACATATAGATTATATTATATATGCATATAATATTGCTACATTTAAAGAAAATGGTAAGGGATTCAAGACAAATCACTAATATTAAGAAGCTAAATACATACTAATTTACTGTGAACCAATAGCCTACACAGGATTGGAAGCTGTCATCTTAAAATTAAAGAAACCCATGAAACATGATATGTCCATTGTAAAGAATTTAAGAAGACACTGTCATAAAGGTACCTAATACACTGTTGGTTATTAAAGAGCCCCAATAAAATAAAGTCTACTTTTGAATTTCTCAAAGTTGCCCAATGTTTATAGCATGATCAGGCATCATTACCTGAAGATGCAATGATTCCACGGATAGTTAGATTCAAAGTACTTTATTATGTGTTATTGCATAGAACCAATCTGAGGGTGGCTTTTTAAATGACTGTGTTGATTAAACAGTGATAATTCATGTTATAAGATCAAACACTCTGAAACACAGGCAGGAGAGTTCCTAGAGTCACACCTGTCCATTCACTGGTTCAAACGACGTACATGAATAGGAAATAAGATTTCTTCTAAGCTGGAAGAATGTATGTTTCTATAGAGTGTATATAGGCTGCCCTGAAGGCCTATACTTGTTGGCATTGGTCCTGAAATACCCCCAATCTGTGATGCAAAAAAGATGGCCCCTAAACATCCAGGTCCTTAAATGTGTTGATTCTTTTTAATATGTAAAATATTCAAGTTCGGGCTGGAGAGATGGCTTAGCGGTTAAGCGCTTGCCTGTGAAGCCTAAGGACCCCAGTTTGAGGCTCAGTTCCCCAGGTCCCACGTTAGCCAGATGCACAAGGGGGCGCACGCGTCTGGAGTTCGTTTGCAGTGGCTGGAAGCCCTGGTGGGCCCATTCTCTCTCTCTCCCTCTATCTTTCATTCTCTCTGTGTCTGTTGCTCTCAAATAAATGAATAAAAAATTAAAAAAAATATTCAAGTTCATTACAAGTCTAAGTTGCAAACATTTAAAGGGTAGTGTGGGAAGTTAGGCAGACACATCACAAGTAGGGAATGTAGACGGGGCTTACATAGGAAGTGAAAAGGTTAAATAATCTCATAGGGTTCATAAATTACGTGGAAAAAGGAGAACAGGGAGAAAAGGAGAGAGAGAGAGAGAGAGAGAGAGAGGGAGAGAGAGAGAGGGAGGGAGAGTCTGGAGTGTTGCTCAATGGTAGGATACTTACCTAGAATGTGTCAGGCCCTGGGTTTTATTTCAGAGAATGGGGGAGGCGGAAGACAAAGAAAAAAGAGAAGAGAATGGAAGAACTTATTGCACTCATGTGAAGGAAGGACTCTCATTCCCCTAGTTTAATTGCAACCTGAAATATATTATAGATCTCTGTGCATCTACGTAACACTTCTAATCAAGCTCTAGCTTAGAGACAGTAACAAAAGGGACACAGACTTATGAAAATCAAACTAAATTCCTAATCCACACTGAATTTCCAACAGTTGACATAGATAAAATCGCCACTGTAAAATTATAAACAATTTCTGGAGGATCTAATGCTTCATGGTTATTCTAGAAATGCTTGAATACTGTAGATTATTATCTTAAGATAGTCTTCATCTATCTTCACAGTAATATAGGAGTTAGCACTCAATGAATAGAAGGGTTCCTTGGACTGAATTTGACTCCAAGAATCATTAATAAAACAAGGCAGGACACTTTTTGTCCTTTTATGTCAAGCAAATGGTGTTTTGCATAATTTCCTGGGACTATAAGAATTTATTAGTTTATATGTGTTTTCATACTTTACTCTATAGCTTGCTCACATAGGAAAATAACTTGAAGACAATAACATTCTGCCACATTTTAAGAAAAGAAATGCATAGTAGTTAGTTTAAAAAGCTGATTGCTTGCATAAATGGCGTCAGTGTAAGATGGGGACCACCAGGAAAAAAGCTACCTTAAGCCCCGAGAAGGAAATCTACACACATGATGCTACCCAGCATGTACTCAAAATACCATACTTTTAAAGTCGCAAATTAAGGGATAAACCAATTAACATTCCGTTTGACTTCAGACATTCACTTGTTTTTGATCCTGCATCTGAGTCTTCTAAATTGGAAACAACCATCTAGAATAACCTTTATTTGCTCTGTGCCTTCACAGTTGTGACACATATTTAGAAAAGTCCAATTCCCAAAGGCACAGCCTCAACATCATGTCCAAAGAAGAGCTTTCACCTATGAGACGTTGTCCCTCAAGTAATGCCAGTGCCAGGCTCATGGTGCAGAAAAGTGAGTTACTGAGAAGGAATATAGAAATGAGGTCAAGGGCTATGGCAATCCTGCTCGTTGATGAGCTAAACTGGAGTCTTTGTAGTCATCTGGAGATAATAGTTTTCATTTGCTTTAGAACATATAGATGTATGTGTGTATTACAGTCTTGCTTTAATTTATCCCATACAGATATTTATATGTATAGATATAGAAACATGTCTTCAGCTATTAACATAAAGATATATAAACAGTATGTCTGTATAGAAGCTATTCAAAATATACTATAACTACCAGACACGACATATATAATTTCACTGCTCTCCTTATGACATATTTTCTGGACTGTGATATTATTAGCACCCATAAATATATATACATCATTTAATATATGGAAAGCTGCATAAAATTTGGAAATGTGGGCATATAAGACGCAAGTTTGGAAAATAAAGGGACAGTTCATACCAAATTAAAAATAAAGCAGAATGAAGATGTGTGTTTTGAATGAAACTTATTTTACATTCAGAAAATTAAAAAAAATTAAAGTGTTCTTTCATACACCTAAGCATCTTGAAAAAATAACAAAAAATTAGTTATAACTTTCCTCCAAATCAACTTGACTCAACTAAGATGAAAATTACTCTTATGCACCACTAGGTGGCCCACTTTCTATTCCTATGCTTGGACAAGATGCCACCGTGGCCCCAGGAGTTAAAAGCAGTAAGATTCCCACTACTGAGTAGAGACAGAGAGAGACAGAGAAAGAGAGAGAGAGAGAGAGAGAGAGAGAGAGAGAGAGAGAGAGAGAGAGAGAGAGAGATCTTCCAGACAAAACCTAGAATCTTGAATAAGCATCACGTGATACAGGGAGGTGACTGCTAGAAGTTCTTATCAGAGATGCTATTAACTATTCTGTGTCCCAGGGTAGAGTTTCACATTCTTCCAAAATGCATCACAATGTGTGACAAATACTGGGAAAAATCAGAGTCATGGGCAGAAATAGTGTCCCCATGGGTAGGGACGAGGGAAAAGAGGGTACCAACACATGATGCATCCATATGAAATATAATAATAATAATAATAATAATAATAATAATAATAATAATAATAACAGTATATCATAGTATCTATTTTTACTGAATTTATAATAAGGACTATGGAAATAAGCATAAGCTGACAAAGATGGAAAGTTTAACAGGAGGCGGAGTCTTAATTCCCTGGGTTTGAAAGATGCTCTTACTATCAGTGCCTCCACCAAACTGCAGTTTAATAGAGAGATTATAATCGGGAAGTAGCCATAGAATCTTGTAACACCATCCGACATATTACTATAAAAAGCATTACCATCTGCATCCTAATTTTCTTCAACACTGAAACTACAGAGCATTGTCTTCTCCTCACTACAATTTAAATCTCTCACTCAGTGCAGGCCTGAAGGGTGCATGCAACATGCCATTGTTGGAGTTAGTGTAAATCGGAGGCAATTTGGGGAACATCAGCTTGTGGGCATAACCACATGATTTTCTCACTATTCAGCACCTGTTTGCTTTCATGAAAACTGATGAGTTTTTTCCTGTAGTTCCCCTCCCCCAATCTTCCATTAGCTTGGTCAGCATAGGTCTGTCAAGCCAAAATGCATATATAGAAATGTCTGTGGGCTGAACCATCTACTATACCCCACTGATGGGTAAGAGCTGATATGTCTGTGACCTGACAGCACTGAACATTGTCACTCATTGGGCACTTGCTTCTTTAACTCTCATTCCTCTCTTACAACTATTAAAATATTCATTCCCCCAAACACTATTTTGCAAAGCGAACCAGGAAAGGATATTAGATGTAGAGGAGAAACTGGGTTTAAATCTAAGAAGGCTGGCTACTTGAAGCCATCATGATGACAGAGATGTCATCACCTCTGGCTCCAAACAAAATGAAATTGATTCCTTCTCAGCAAAGACACCTCCGATTGGCAATCCATAATGTGCAAGCAACTGGCTAACTCTTTAACCTGCCTCACAAATCTACATCAGAGAGGAAGGTGAGTGACAGAGACCTTGCAAGAAATTGCAAGTGCTTACCTGTAAGTGGATTGTGAGGGAGCAGGCACATTAGGGAAGCCAGCTCAACAACTTAATTAGATTACCTTTCACCTCTGCAGAAGGCCTGGTGAAAATCATACCTTTGGATCTCTTAGACTGAGCTTGAGATATTTGGCAAAAGAATATAAAAAAGAAAGAGTCTCTTCTTCTTTTTTTTTTTTTTAAGATTCCGTTCCAAATACACTGCACCCTCTGTCTCACTTGCTGCTTCTGATTTCCTGATTGCATATTTGAGCAATTGCAATCCCTTATCGTTAGACATCAGCCATCCTAGCACCATGGAGAGAGAAATCTGAGCAGGTTTATCAGAGTTTAGGTATGAATCTAAGTTTGAAGAGAGAAACAGTAAAGTTGTGCTTTCCTGGGGTATCATTAAAAATTGTACACACATGCACACACATGTATATATAATATACATATATAATATGTGTATGT
This sequence comes from Jaculus jaculus, assembly GCF_020740685.1. Lineage (NCBI taxonomy): Eukaryota > Metazoa > Chordata > Mammalia > Rodentia > Dipodidae > Jaculus > Jaculus jaculus. Next base: position 161,564,951 of record NC_059104.1, on the reverse strand, counting down.
GTATATCTATATCTCCATCTATCTATCTATCTATCTATCTATCTATCTATCCATCCATCCAGTTTATGAATACCCAGTGTAGAAACGACAGATAATATTAAACAACAGGCCGCACTAAAAAGTAAGTGTAAGGTATGTGATATATGGAAAGGCTCCACTGAGCTCTGTAAAAGGATTAGTAACATTACACATTAATGATGAGTAAAATAAAAAGAAGGTTTGCTTCTTCCTCTGCCCTCCAGTGAGGTACCATGCAGACAACCTTGCATACATTTTCCTGGGGTGGTCCCCTAAAGATATCATCAAAGGAGGCACCTGACCCTAGGTGACATCTAGACTTTCACGTATAAACTTAGATGGACAGGACATCTTCACAGGAGAACTCAGGGCACCCAGGTCAGGTAAATGTCATAGCATGCCATGAAGGCATTGCCATTAAGGAGAATGAAAAGAGAAACTATAACAAGTGGAGTACCATGCAACGTGATGCTGTAGAAAGTCACTTTATCTTCTGTTCTCTTTTTCTC